>NC_134692.1:103074612-103416755 GCF_050947455.1 Rhinoderma darwinii | reverse complement strand
TATAATTTGGGTCGTTATGGACGCGGCGATACCAAATATGTGTACTTTTTTTAACTTTTCATTTTTTCCTATAATAAAAGACTTATTATAGGAAAAAATTCAGTCTTTGTTTTTATTAACTTGAAATTTTTATTTTTAAACTTTTATTCAACATTTTTATTAACTTTTTTTAACTTTTTGTTTTGTCCCACTGGAGGACTTGAAGGCTTGCACCTCTGATCTTTACTCTAATACATTGCACTACCCCCATAGTGCAATGCATAAGAGCTGTCAGTCATTCACTGACAGCAAGCCTATTAGGTCCGTCTCTGGATGGGGGTTATAGGCTATCGTACGTGGCAGACCACGAGTCCATTGTTAGGCCTCCGGTTGCCATAGCAATGATTGGCATCCCTGCAACCACATCGCAGCAATGCCGATCTGCTGGAAACCACTAAGATTCCACAATTGCTTTTGATCAAAGCATCTAAGGGGTTACATAGTTACATAGTTACATAGTTACATAGTTAGTACGGTTGAAAAAAGACACATGTCCATCAAGTTCAACCAAGGGATGGGAAACGGGAAGGTAAAAATTTCTACACATTCACATGGGAGCTGATATTTTATCGTTCTAGGAAATTATCTAAGCCTTTTTTAAAGCCATCTACTGTCCCTGCTGTGACCAGCTCCTGTGGTAGACTATTCCATAAATTCACAGTTCTCACAGTAAAGAAGGCTTGTCGCCTCTGCAGGTTGAACCTTTTTTTCTCCAGACGGAGGGAGTGCCCCCCTGTTTTTTGAGGGGTTTTTACATGGAACAGGATTTCACCATATGTTTTGTATGTGCCATTCATTTATTTATAAAAGTTAATCATGTCCCCCCTTAGCCTTCTCAACAAGTGAATCCCCAAGTGTAGCACCCCCGAGGATATATGATGCATGCAGATTGTTGGTGTCCAGATGCATAACTTTACATTTATCTACATTAACCCCTTCCCATCGTAAACAACTTTCAGATTTTCAATTTAGTTTTTTCGTCCACACCTTCCAAAAGTCATAACTTTTTCATTTTTCCGTCGATATAGTCCTATGAGGGCTTGTGGGACGAGTTGTAGTTTCTCGTAGCTTCATTTATTGTGCCATATAATGTACTAGGAAATGGGAAAAAAATATTTGTGGGGTAGAAAATGAAAAAAACAGCGATACCTCCATTGTTTTTTGCGCTTCGTTTTTACAGAATTCACTGTGCAATTAAAACAACATGTTAACTTTATTCTGCGGGTCAATATGATTACGGCAATTCCAAATATATATAGTTTTTTCTATATTTTACTACTTTTACAAGGAAAAAACTAAGTGTAAAATTTGTGTCACAAAATTCTGAGAGCCATAACTTTTTTATTTTTCCGTCGATTAAGTGGTATGAGGGCTTATTTTTTTCAGGATAAGATGTTGTTTTTGGGGTACATGCAAGGTTTTGATCACTTTTTATTCAATTTTTTGTGGGAGATGAGGTGACCAAAAAAATAGCGATTCAGGCGTTTCCATTTTTATTTTTTTATGGTGGGTTAAATAAAAATATATAGTAATAATTCAGACTTTTATGGATGCGGCGATACCAATTATTATTTTTTTTTTTACAATGCTCTAGGGGGAAAAGGGGCGTTTTTTGAATTTTTAAAGGGGACTTCAACCAGCAATCTTTGGATCACTTGCACTATATACTGCAATACTAATATATTGCAGTATATCGTCTTTCTGACAGGCTTCTATTAAGAACTGCCAGAGCATGGGCTTAATATGTGCACAAAGATGGCAGACCTGGGGGCCTTCATAGCAACCATCACCACCCCGCTATTGTATTACGGAGGGCAAGATGAGCTGCTAGAGGGGGTCGGCCCCCTCTTTCTAACAATTCAAATGCCGCGGTCGCTATTGACCAAGGCATTTAACGGGTTAAACGAGCGGGATCATGGTCGAGCGTGTTCCCGCTTGTTACTGTGAAGTGTAGGCTGACACCCGCATCGTATGGAGCCGGTTCAGTCCGTGAGCCCGTTCCATACTTCCCCTACCCGGTTATGACGTATGGATACGTCAAATGTCGGTCAAAGGGTTAAACCTCATTTGCCAAGTGAAAGCTCAAACGCTTAACGTGTCCAAATCCGCTTGCAATTCACGAACATCTTCCATAGACTGAACTATATTACATAGCTTGGTGTCATCTGCAAAAATAGAAATAGTGCTATTAATCTCATCCTCTATATCATTAATAAATAAGTTGAATAATATTGGTTCTAGCACTGAACCCTGGGGTTCACCACTTCTAACCGGGGACCATTCAGAGTAGGAATCATTGACCACAACTCTATGGCTACGGTCCTTGAGCCAATTCTCAATCCAATTACAAACTATACTTTCTAAACCTATAGTCCTTAATTTACCCATTAGATGTCTATGAGGGACAGTGTCAAATGCCTTTGCAAAGTCCAAAAACACTATATCCACAGCGTCCCCTCTGTCTAGGCTTCTGCTCACCTCTTCATAAAAACAAATCAGGTTGGTTTGACAACTTCTGTCCTTATTAAAACCGTGCTGGCTGTCACTTATAATACCATTTTTTTTGTCACATACTCCTGTATTTAGTCCCTCAAAAGCCCCTCGAACATTTTTCACTTGATTGATGTTAAGCTAACTATAATTACCCTGGGAAGACCTAGAGCCCCTTTCAAAAATAGGCACCACATTTGCCCTGCGCCAGTCCCTTGGCAGTATACCAGTTACTAGAGAATCACAGAATATTATGAAGATGGGGAAAGAAATAACTGAACTAAACTCTTTAAGAGCTCTAGGGTGTAACCCATCTGGTCCCGGGGATTTGTGCACATTTATTTTATTTAACTTAGCTTGGACCATATCTACTTTCAGCCAATTCAGTATATTGATTGATGTATTAACAGCACTGGCACCCGCTACATCAGCTGCTCTTTCCTCTGTTTATTACAGCAGGGTGTTCACTGTAACATACAGCTGACACTCGCGGCTGATGTCGCAAGCTCAGCTTCAGAGCCTGCACCACCTTCCTTTTGCAGCCAAAAGTCTTTTAGGCCCCACCTCCGGATGGGGCCTAACAGGCTTCCTTACTTCGCAGACAGGAGGCCATTGTTAGGCCTCCGGTCTGCCAGAGCAGCCATCGGAACCTCACAATTAGCATTGCGGGGTTCCGATCTGCTAGTAAACACCATAGATGCAGCGTTCACATTTGAGCACTGCATCTAAGGGGCTAATGGCCGGAACCTCCGCTCCTGACCTTTCAGCAGGGTTTTTGCTGTAATATACAGCCAACACCCGCTGGAGATGGTTCTGGCTCAGCTACTTAATGACAGCGTCATAATAGTACGTCGGATGTCGTTAAGGCATCAACCTTCTTAGAAAGCCAGGATGAACATTGCTACACTAAAATTATATTGTTATGCACCTTTAGTTATGTAGGAATAGAGTGATAAACATTTGCACATTTTAAGTGTAAAAATGCTTAAAAGTGAGTAACTTAATAAACATAATCAATGTTAATGTTTCTAAGAAACTTGAGATCTGTGAAAGTAATATAAATACAAAGCCTAATCACAAAATATAGAATTAAATTAAACACAGAACATTTTTCTTTAACTGGTTGCCGACACAGGATGAGAATACTTGTCCGCAGTGGTGTTTGCTGAATTAGGACAAGCATTCACACAGTATGCCAGCGTGATCAGGAGCAGGGCAACGGCTGTAATACACAGCCGCAGCCCCGCTCTAAGGGCATGACCAGACGTGGCGGAATTGCTCTGGAAATCCGCTGCGGACAGTCCGCAGCTGAAATCTGCAGCGTACACGTTTCTCCATTGCCTTTCACAGCTTTGTGGTTGGGTTCATTTACACATTACGGACAATTCCGCTGCGTAGCATAGGCTGCGGTGCGGAATTTGGTGTCCGCAGCATACAATGGTTGTTGCGGACGTGTAGCGGATTTGTTGCGGACTCATTGCGGAATTTCTCCATTGACTTCAATGGAGAGTCAAAATTCTGCAATGAAGTCCGCAGATGTTATGTGTGCTGCGGAGCGTATTGGTTTTACTAACATGACATTTCTTCATTCTGGCTAGACCTATGTATTTCTAGGTCTACAGCCAGACTGAGGAAGTCAACGGGGCTCTCGTAATTACAGGTGACTACGTGTGTGCACCCGTAATTACGGGAGCGTTGCTAGGCGACGTCAGTAAATAGTCACTGTCCAGGGTGCTGAAAGAGTTAAGCGATCGGCAGTAATGCAATAAATATTTAAAGTCCAAAAGAAAGCCCTTTTCCCATTTTTTCGCTAAAGCAATGCAAAAAATAAAAAAATACACAAAATTGGTATTGCTGCGTCCGTAAAAGTCTGAACTATTACAATATACCATACTGTAAAAATATTTAAAGTCCAAAAGAAAACCCTTATCCAATTTTTTCGCTAAAGCAATGTAAAAAATAAAAAAATACACAAACTTGGTATTGCTGCTTCCGTAAAAGTCAGAACTATTGCAATATACCATTATTTAACTTGCACTGTGAACGCTGTAAATAATAAAGAATTGATAAATTAACATTTTTTAATAAAAAGTGCTCAAAAAATGGTACCAATAAAAACTACAGCTCGTCCCGCAAAAAGTAAGCCCTCACACCTCTCAATCGACTAAAAAATAAAAAAAACTGATGCCTCTCGGAATGTGGTGTAACAAAACGATTTCTTTTTTAACTAATCGTTTTTACTTTGTAGAAGTAGTGAAATGTAAAAAAAATATATCAATTTGGTATCACCGAAATTGTATTGTGTCGCAGAAAATATTTAAGTTGTCGTTTTTACTGCACGGTGAAAGCAGTAAAGACAAAACCCAAAAAACAATGGAGGAATCGCAGTTTTCTCCAGTTTCAGCCTGCAAAAATGTTTATTTCAGTTTCCCAGTACATTAAATAGTACTTTAAATGGTGTCAATAGAAACTACAACTCCTCTCACACGACTCTATTGACGAAAAAAAAAAGTTATGGCTCTTGCAAGACGGGGAGTGAAAAACGAAAATAAAAAAGCAAACAATGGATCAGTCCAGAAAGGGTTAATTAATTTCTAATAAAAAAATATTTATGTCCACATGTGGGTATAGCCGTACTCGGGAGAAATTGCTTTACAAATGTTGGGTGCTTTTTCCTGCTTTATTCTTAGTGAAAATTAAAAAATTCAACAATATAGTGGAAATAATGATATTAATTTTCACGGCCTAATTCTAATAAATTCTGCAAAAGACGTGTGGGGTCTAAATGCTCACTATACCCCTAGATAGAGCCCTTAAGTGGTGTAGTTTCCCAAATGGGGTCACTTTTGGGGGGTTTCCACTGTTTTGGTCCCTCAGGGGCTTTGCAACTGTGACATGACACCCAAAAAATATTTCAGCTAAATATGAGCTACAAAAAAACAATTAGCGCTCCTTCTCTTCTAAGCCCTGCTCTGGGGTATTTCCATAATTGGGAGAAATTGCTTTGGGGTGTTTTTTCTCCTTTATTCCTTGTAAAAATTACAAATTTCTAAGTTTTTTCAGAAAAAAAGTTGATTTTCATCTTTACAGACTAATTCAAATACATTTAGCAAAAAAACTGTGGGGTCAAAATGCTAACTATACCCCTAGATAAATTTATTTAGGGGTGTAGTTTCCAAAATGGGGTCAGTTTTGTTTTGTTTTACTATTTTCGCACCGCAAGACCTCATCAAACCTGACATGGTGCCTAAAATATATTAAAAAACAAGGAGGCCCCAAAATCCACTATGTGCTCCTTTGCTTCTGAGGCCATTGCTTCTTGGGACACTAGGGCCACATGTGGGATATTTCTAAAAACTGCAGAACCTGGGCAATATATATTGAGCTGCATTTCTCATGTAAAACCTTCTGTGTTACAGAAAAAATTGTATTACAAATGAATTTTGGCAAAAAAAATATGGCATTTTTAAATTTTACCTCTATTTTGCTTTAATTCCTGAGAAACACCTTTGGGGTTAAAACACTTTCTGAATGCTGTTTTGGATACTTTGAGGGGTGACGTTTTCAAAATGGACTGATTTATGGGGACTTTCTAATATATAAGGCCCTCAAAGCCACTTCAGAACTGAACTGGTCCCTGAAAAAATGGTCTTTTGAAAGTTTCTTGAAAATGTGAGAAATTACTGCTAAAGTTCTAAGCCTTGTAACGTCCTAGAAAAATAAAAGAATGTTCAAAAAACGATGCAAACATATAGTAGACATATGGGATATATGAAATAGTAACAATTTTGTGTGGTATTACTGTCTGTCTTACAAGCATATACATTTAAATGTAGAAAAATGCTAATTTTTGCAAATTTTCTCTAAATTTTAGTGTTTTTCACACATAAATATTGAATTTATCGACCAAATTGTTTTTACTAACATAAAGTACAATATGTCACGAGAAAACAATCTCAGAATAACTTGGATAGGTAAAAGCATTCCCAAGCTATTACTACATAAGTTAACACATGTGAGATTTGAAAAAATCGGCTTCGTCCTCAAGGCCAAAACAGGCTCAGTCCTGAAGGAGTTAACCCCTACCCGCACGAGTAAGTAACTGTACGTCATTGCGGGAGGTTACTTCCCGCACAATGACGTACAGTTACTGATTTTTTTCGGGTGCACACTGTCGGCGACAGTGTGCACTGGGAACCGGGAAGTCAGCTGTTGCCGACAGTCCTTTGCCGCTGATTTTGGCGAATTAACCCCTTAAATTCGGTGATCGTTTGCAATCGCCAAATTTTAGGTGTTTCTAGCATATCGGCAGACCCGGTCCGAAATCGCGGGGTTTGCTGATAGTTAGTATGGCAAACGGAGGCCAAACAATGGCTTCCGTGTCTGCCATGGACGGAAGCCCATCAGGGCCAACCTTGGCTGGTCCTGATAGGCTTCCAGTCAGAGTGACAGGAAGTCACTGTGTCATTCTCGATGCACACTGTCGGCGACAAGGTGTGCATCGGGAACTGGGAGATAAGCTGTCCCCGACAGCTGACACTCCAGTGTTGCCGATCAGCGGCTCATCGCCGCTGATTTCGGCAAATAACCCGATAAATGTGGTGCTCGATTGCGATCACCACATTTAGGGGGTTTGTAGCACATCAGCAGCCCCCATGCAATTGTGGGGGCTGCTGATGCTTGTGATGGCATACCGAGGCCAGGCAACGGCCTCCGGGTCTGCCATGTGGGTCACTGTCATCTGAGCCTGCAGCGCACTCACCGACTCAGTCCTCAAGCGCAGCATCGAATCCTCGATGGAGTGCCTCGGTCCCGGTGCTTGATCCTCTGCTCACGGATGCCTGTGAGGAAATTGAGGTACGCGGCCGGAGCCAAAGAACAGGAACACGTGGGCGCTCCTCGGCGTCTGCAGGACCAGATACTGCATCCCCCTCGCCGACTTCGCTGGGATCTGAGAGCCCTGAGCGACAGAGAAGAAGAAGACCCTCCAGGGACACAGCAACTGATCAGGTAGGGGGAAATGTACCCCATGATTCCCCTGCTTTAAAAATAGGATTGGAGCTGAATTCTCTGCCCTCCTCAGACTCCCCTGTTACTGAACTTTCTATGAAGTTAATGCTACAAGCCCTCAGTGCTTCCCTACAGAGTGGGTTCGCTAAACTACTTCAACCCTTATCTGTAGCGGTTCAAGAAGTAGAGCAAAGAGTACATCATACGGAGGAAAAAATAAGTGAATTTGTAGCCTCACATAATGAATTAATTGACGCCCATTACGATTTAGAAGATGAGGTCTCACAAATGAAAGCTAAGATGGCGGATCTTGAAGACAGATCTCGCAGGAATAACATAAAATTCAGAGGGATTCCAGAGGATGTAGCCGCTAAAGATTTGCCTATTTACGTTCAAGAGTTTATCAAAACCATGATCCCGAAATGTTCGCCAAGAGATATTATCATAGATAGGGTGCACAGACTCCCAAGGCCTAAACACTTGGCAGATGAGATACCGCGGGATGTGATAGCGCGAATTCACTTTTATCATATAAAAGAGCAGCTGATGATTTCCCTCAGGAAGAAGGAGGCAATTCCACCCTCATACAAGAACATCTCTGTATTTGCGGATCTATCAGCTATAACGTTGCAACTTAGAAGACAACTGGCCCCAATCACTGGCGCATTAAGAGACAACAAGATCTTATATTGTTGGGGTTTCCCAGTTCGCTTGCTTATCCATCGCAATGATTCCCTTCACATAATACGGAACCTTCATGAAGGAGTGGCGTTATTAAAAGAATGGAACATTCAAGTTCTTCTCCAGGAACAACCTTCAACTCACCATCCCACCAGAATGCAGGAGGACTGGCAAAAGGTCAAACAACGCAAACAAAGAAGAAGATGAGAGGTCCTTTTCTTCTGCTCCGTATTTTGTTCCTAATTTTCTTTGTTCCAGTTCTCCCTCTTCACGCCCATCACGACAGATGCAGGCCCACCAAAAGATAAACATGGAGGCCAAACGACTTTGGTGCAGTAGTGGTGTCTCGGTTTGACTTCAAGCTGATTGAGACTTTTTTCTCCCCCAATAAGTTGAACAGTTTGATCTGTTCTTGTAGTGTGCAGTTCTTTTGTTTATTGTGCTGTTTTTACTTTCTTTTATGTTTCAGCAGCAGTAACAGCAGATATACCAGACTTCAAACAGGCTTGTATAAAGTAGCTTACTTGTTCAAAAGATTAATTGAAGGTAAACATGTACCCCGGGTAGGGTTGCTGACAATAGCTACCCCAGATATATTAAGATGGCTTTAAAACTAGCATCATTAAATGTTAATGGCCTCAACAGCCCACATAAACGGGCCCATATGTGGCAGTACTATTGACAAAAAACACAGGTTTGACCCTGGGTAGTCAGCGGGTACAATATATAGTCAGAAAAGAATGCCTGCAGGCAAACAAAACCCTATTTCCTGACCACCCAATAGATAATAGAGATAAAGTAAGAGTTAACAACTTTTATTAAGCTACGTGTAGCGAGACAAACTATACACATAAATTTTAAAAATTTCACTGCCACAGACCGAAGTCAGTATAACAGCTGGAGAACCCAGCCGAGTATCAGAAAATTGCGGTGTGTGCCGAGTGTCGGCAAACAGTCAGTACAAGGGCAACAGTGCCTCTATTCATATGATAGATCCGGCTGAGGCAGGGATTAAAATTTCATTACAGCCCCCCCGACATGTTTCGCTACCTAGTAGCGTCCTCAGGGGTACACGGGGCTACTGCCACATATGATCTTTTCTGACCATATGTGGCAGTAGGCTCAATCCTTAGCTTGTGACATCTTCTGTATACAAGAAACACACTTAGTGTCCAAAGATGCGATGCGTATTCATCATCAGGCTTTTCCACACATATTCCAGTCACATTATGTTAGCAAATCAAGAGGGGTTATGATCGCGGTCAAAAATTCAGTGGCATTTCAGCAAATTCAAGTCCACGCGGATCCACAGGGGAGATTTCTTATATTGACATGTATTATTAACAATGTAACGTATACCTTGATTAATATCTATGCTCCCAATAGGCATCAAAAATCGCTTCTTTCACAAAATTTTTAGGCTTATAACCAAATTAAAAAAAGGTAAAGTAATACTATGTGGGGACTTCAACTCTATAATTGACTCATCCCTAGACACAACAAATCCGGTTCGCCAACGGCATTCGCAGCTGGGTCCGCTGCTATGGCAGCATGAACTCTATGACGTCTGGCGTGCCCAACACAGCGCGGAAAGAGATTACTCTTATCATTCCCCTGTCCATAACAGCTACTCCCGGATAGATATGGTTGTTCTAGAGAAGGAACTACTCCTTAATGCTAGAAGCTCAACTATTGAGGTTATTAAATGGTGTGACCATGCGGCAGTCACCCTGACCTTTAAGGACAACAACACAAGTACCCCAACATATCTCTGGAGGTGCAACCCCTTCCTATTGTCTCACTCTGAACACAAACAAATTTTAACCAACAAGCTGAGAGAATATTTCCAAACGAACGATACCTCCCAAATAAATGCTTTCACCCTGTGGAATGCCCATAAAGCGTATATCAGAGGCACTTTTATACGGTTAGACCATAAAGTTAAAAAACAAAAGACGGCTGCAATTTCCTCTATCCAATCCGACATTAATAAATTGGAAACCCTAAATAAAACAGTTCAGACCCCACAACACGCAGAAAGGCTTTTTATCCTGCGCCAACAACTTAGACACAGTCTACTCTCAGAATATGGAAAGAATCTTAAGAAAACGCAGGCTAGATATTACTCGCAGAATAATAAAGCAAGCAAGCTCTTAGCAGGTAGGCTTAAAGAGGCTCTGTCACCAGATTTTGCAACCCCTATCTGCTATTGCAGCAGATAGGCGCTGCAATGTAGATTACAGTAACGTTTTTATTTTTAAAAAACGAGCATTTTTGGCCAAGTTATGACCATTTTTGTAGTTATGCAAATGAGGCTTGCAAAAGTCCAAGTGGGTGTGTTTAAAAGTAAAAGTCCAAGTGGGCGTGTATTATGTGCGTACATCGGGGCGTTTTTAATACTTTTACTAGCTGGGCGCTCTGATGAGAAGTATCATCCACTTCTCTTCAGAACGCCCAGCTTCTGGCAGTGCAGACACAGCCGTGTTCTCGAGAGATCACGCTGTGACGTCACTCACAGGTCCTGCATCGTGTCAGACGAGCGAGGACACCGGCACCAGAGGCTTCAGTTGATTCTGCAGCAGCATCGGCGTTAGCAGGTAAGTCGATGTAGCTACTTACCTGCAAACACTGATGCTGCTGCAGAATCAACTGTAGCCTCTGGTGCCGGTGTCCTCGCTCGTCTGACACGATGCAGGACCTGGGGCAGGAAGTGAGTGACGTCACAGTGTAATCTCTCGAGAACACGGCTGTGTCTGCACTGCCAGAAGCTGGGCGTTCTGAAGAGAAGTGGATGATACTTCTCATCAGAGCGCCCAGCTAGTAAAAGTATTAAAAACGCCGCGATGTACGCACATAATACACGCCCACTTGGACTTTTACTTTTTAACACACCCACTTGGACTTTTGCAAGCCTAATTTGCATAACTACAAAAATGGTCATAACTTGGCCAAAAATGCTCGTTTTTTAAAAATAAAAACGTTACTGTAATCTACATTGCAGCGCCTATCTGCTGCAATAGCAGATAGGGGTTGCAAAATCTGGTGACAGAGCCTCTTTAACCCCTTAAGGACGCAGCCTAGTTTTGGCCTTAAGGCTCAGAGCCCATTTTTCAAATCTGACATATTTCACTTTATGTGGTAATAACGTCGGAATGCTTAAACCTACCCAAGCGATTCTGAGATTGTTTTCTCGTGACACATTGGGCTTCATGTTCGTGGTAAAATTTGGTCGATATATATTCAGTGTTTATTGGTGAAAAATTGCAAAATTTAGAGAAAATTTTGAAAAAATTGCATTTTTCAGAATTTAAATGCATCTGCTTGTAAAACAGACGGTTATACCACCCAAAATAGTTACTAGTTCACATTTCCCATATGTCTACTTTAGATTGGCATCGTTTTTTGAACATTCTTTTATTTTTCTTGGACGTTACAAGGCTTAGAACATAAACAGCAATTTCTCATATTTTTAAGAAAATTTCAAAAGCCTTTTTTTTAAGGTACCTCTTGAGTTCTGAAGTGGCTTTGTGGGGCCTATGTATTAGAAACCCTGATAAAACACCCCATTTTAAAAACTAGACCCCTCAAAGTATTCAAAACAGCAGTTATAAAGTTTTTTAACCCTTCAGGCATTTCACAGGAATTAAAGCAAAGTGGAGGTGAAATTTGCAAATTTCATTTTTCTTGCTGAATTTCAATTGTATTCATTTTTTTTTCTGTAACAAAGAAGGTTATACCAGAGAAACACTACTATATATGTATTGTCCAGATTCTGCCGTTTTTAGAAATGTCCCACATGTGGCCCTACTGCGCTCGTGGACTAAAAGACAAGCCCTAGAAGCAAAGAAGCACCTAGTGCATTTTGAGTCCTCTTTTTTATTAGAATATATTTTAGGCAGCATGCCAGGTTTGAAGAGGTGTTGAGGTGTCAAAACAGTAGGAATCCCCCAATAGTGACCCCATTTTGTAATCTACACCCCTCAAGGAATTCATTTAGGGTTGTTGTTACCATTTTGACCGCACATTTTTTTCACAGCACGTATTTGAATTGGGCTCTGAAATGAAAAAAATGTCATTTTTTCCAATAAAATGTCATTTGTGATCAAAATTTCTTATTTTCACAGGGAACAAAATACCCCATTTTGTTGCCCAATTTGTCCTTAGTGTGGCAGTACCCCATTTGTGGTGATAAACTGCAGTTTGGGCCCATGGGAGGGCTCAGAAGGAAAGGAGCGCTATATGTTTGTTGGAGTCCAGATTTTGTTGGATTGGTTTTCGGGTGCCATGTCGCATTTGCAGAGCCTCAGAGGTATCAAAGCAATGGAAACCCACCAAAAGTGACCCCATTTTGGAAACTACACCCCTCAAGGAATTCATTTATGGTTGTTGTTAGCATTTTGACCGCACAGTTTTTTCACAGCACCTATTTCAATTGGGCTGTGACATTAAAAAAATGTCATTTTTTCCAATAAGATGTAATTTTTTACCAAAATTTCTTATTTTCACAGGGAGCAAAATACTCAATTTTGTTGCCCAATTTCTCCTGAGTGCATCAATACCCCATTTGTGGCAATAAACTGCCGTTTGGGCCCATGGGAGGCCTCAGAAGGGAAGGAGCGCTGTGTGTTCTTTGGAGTACAGATTTTGCTGGTTTGGTTTTCATGTGCCATGTCGCATTTGCAGAGCCCCAGAGGTATCAAAGCAATGGAAACCCACCAGAAGTGACCCCATTTTGGAAACTACACCCCTCAAGGAATTCATTTATGGGTAATGTGACCAGTTAGACCCCATAGTTTCTTCACAGAACTTATTTGAATTGGGCTGGGAATTTAAAAAAAATATATTTTTTCCAATAATATGTCATTTTAGCTCAAAAATTCTTATTTTCACAAGAAATAAAATACTCAATTTTGTTGCCCAATTTGTCCTGAGTGCGGCAATACCCCATTTGTGGTGATAAACTGCCGTTTGGGCCCATGGGAGGGCTCAGAAGGGAAGGAGCGCTGTGTGTTCTTTGGAGTACAGATTTTGTTGGATTGGTTTTCGGGTGCCATGTCACATTTGCAGAGCCCCAGAGGTATCAAAGCAATGGAAACCCACCAGAAGTGACCCCATTTTGGAAACTACACCCCTCAAGGAATTAATTTATGGGTAATGTGACCATTTAGACCCCATAGTTCCTTCACAGAGCTTATTTGAATTGGGCTGGGAATGAAAACAAAATTATTTTTGTCAAATAATATGCAGTTTTGGCTGAAAATTTCTTATTTTCACAAGAAACAAAATACCCCATTCTGTTGCGCAATTTGTTCTGAGTGCCGCAATACCCCATTTGTTGTGATAAACTGCCGTTTGGGCCCATGGGAGGGCTCAGAAGGAAAGGACCACCATTTGGCTTACTCGGGATTTTCTAGTGCGAAGTCATGTATGCAGAAGCCCCTGAGGTACCAGTACAGTTGAAACCCGCAAGAAGTGACCCCGTTTTAAAAACTACACCCTTAAGGCATTCATCTAGAGGTGTAGTGATCATTTTGACCGGAGACCTACACCCCATAAACTGTAATGTGGGTTCTCCCGGGTATGGCAATACCCTACATGTGGCTGTTATCAGCTGCCTGGACACACAGCAGGGCCCAGAGGGGAAAGACGAGGGGGGATAAGCTGTGCGGAGTGCATCAGGGTAAGTAAAATTGGGGTAAATTATAAACCAAGGGATGTATGATAAATTTTAAAACACTTTCATACAGAGCTCTGGTTATTCGGGACACGTGTCACATTGATATATTGTGTCCTCCCTTATCCCCCTCTTATAGCAGACTTTGCACCTCTTTTGACTTTTTCCCTTCTTGCCAGTTTGGGGAACTTCCCCTGGAAAGTGTTGCCCTGGTACGATGCGTGTGGGCTCGCTTCCACAAGTACTGGGTGCCCCCCCTTCTTGGTCCCTAAAGATTAGGTTCTTGATAATCACCTCTTGAAATTCCAGGAAAGTTCCCGTCTGGCCTGCACATCGACGTAGCATGTACGCATTGTACAAAGCCATCTGTATGATGTGCCCGGCCAGCTTCTTATACCACACCGCATGGCGCTGTAGGGCTTCAGGGCTTGATCTTACAAGTCCATCACTCCCATGTACCTATTGTAGTCCAGGATGCAGTCTGGTTTGGGGGTGGCCTTTCCTTCATATATCCTAAACCTGTAGGTATACCCTGATGCACTCTCACAGCTTATACATCTTCACACCATACCTTGCCCTCTTACCCGGCAGGTACTCGCGGAATTAAACCCTCCCTTTAAAATGTACCAGGGACTCATCAATAGAAATACACTTCTCGGGGGTGTATGCTTGGGAAAACCGGGCACTGGAACGGTCTAATAGGGGTCTCCGTTTAGACAAACGGTCAAAACTGGGGTAATCTCGGGGTGGGCACGGCTCATTATCAGTATAATGTAAGAAGCGAAGTATTGCCTCATTTATTTATTTTGTTAGGTTCCAGTTCAGTTATGAAGTTGCTTTGAGGGGCCCATATATTAGAAACCCCTATCAAATACCCCATTTTAGAAACTAGACCCCTCAAAGTATTCACAACAGCATGTAGAAAGTTTATGAACCCTTTAGGTGTTTCACAAAAATTTAGAGCAAAGTAGAGGTGAAATTTACATATTTTTTTTGTCAGAAAATCCTCTTTATACCATTTTTTTTATAACACAAAAGGATTTATCACAGAAACGCAACTTAATACGTATTGCCCAGATTCTGGAGTTTAGAGAAATATCCCACATGTGGCCCTTGGGCGGTAATGGACTGAAGCACCGGCCTCCGAAGCAAAGGAGCACCCAGTGGATTTTGAGGCCTCTTTTTTATTAGGCACCATGTCCGGTTTGAAGAGGTCTTGTGGTGCCAAAACATTGGGAACCCCCCAAAAGTGACCCCAATTTGGAAACTAGACCCCTTGAGGAATCCATTGTAGTTTTCTTGGGGTGCATGCGGCTTTTTGATCAGTTTTTATTCTATTTTTAGGTGGCGTGGTGACTAAAAAACAGCAATTCTACTATTGTTTTTTTTTCTTTTTTTTTTACAGCGTTCACCGTGCGCTTTAAATGACATATTCACTTTATTCTGCGGGGCGATACGATTACGGCGATACCAGATGTTTATAGTTTTTTTTTATGTCTTATGGCGTTTGCACAATAAAATACGTTTTGTAAACAATCATTCACTTTTTGTGTTACCTTATTCTAAGCGCCATAACGTTTTTATTTTTCAATCAATAAAGCCGTGCGAGGACTTATTTTTTGCGTAACGAACTGTAGTTTTGATCAGGACCATTTTTAGGTACATGCGACTTTTTGATCTCTTTTTATTCCATTTTTTGGGAGGTGAAGTGACCAAAGAATTGTGATTGTGGTTCGGTTTATTATTATTTTATTTTACGGCGTTCACCGTGCGGGATAAATAATTAAATAATTTTGTAGTTCAGGCCGTTACGGACGCGGCGATACCAATTATGTATAGTTTATTTGTTTGTTTATATATTTTTATTAATAATAAAGGACTGATAAGGGAAAAGGGGGGATTTTTACTTTTATTACTTTTAAATCTTTTATTTTCTAATTTTTACACATCTTTTTTTAACTTTTTTTTCACTTTATTACTTTGTCCCACTAGGGGACATGAGGGCAGGAGGCTCTGATCGCTATTCTAATACACTGCACTACATGCGTAGTGCAGTGTATTAGAACTGTCAGCTACTCACTGACAGCAAGCATAGTGGGTCCTGACTTTGTCAGGACCCACTAGGCTTCCGTCTATGGCATAGCCGGACGCCATTGTTTGGTGTCCGGTTGCCATAGTCACCATCGCCGGCCGCTATCGCGTAGCAGGCCGGCGATGGCAGCTTAACCCCTAAAAAGCCGCGATCTCTATAGAACGCGGCTTTTAAGGGGTTAATCAGCGGGGACACAGCGATCGGTCCCCGCTGTAGGAGCTGTGACAGCTGCTGAACAAGACAGCAGCGTCACAGCTCCTGTATGTGTCGGGAGGACGGCCGAAACGGCCGTTACTCCCGAGACGTACTATTACGGCATGGAGCGCGAACGATACAGCTGCCATGACGTAATAGTACGTCAAGGAGCGGGAAGGGGTTAAGGCGAAATACCAAAAAGCAAGGATCCCATTCTTGATAGATCCTCACACCAAAGCCAAAAGTATCCACCCTACAGACATAGCAAATCAATTTAAGGAGTATTATTCGTCTCTGTACAATTTAAAAAATGACCCTTTCTCATCTCATCCATCGGGGGAGGACATCCAGTCCTTTCTCCGTAAAATTCACCTACCACAACTATCTGAGAGCCAACTGAATACCTTAAATTCTCCGTTAACGGAGAAGGAAATCATAGCTGCAATTCAGATGATGCCAATGGGGAAGTCTCCAGGACCAGATGGTCTGACTAATATGTATTACAAATCAATGAAGGACATTTTATTACCGTTTATGAACAGATTTTATCAGGCAGCCATGGACTCTGGGTCCTTGCCAGCGGAGAATCAATGCGCATTAATAGTTACCATCCCAAAACCGGGAAAACCTACAGACACGCCTAAAAATTTTCGCCCAATCTCTCTACTGAACGTAGATATAAAGATCTATGCCAAAATTCTGGCTATGAGATTATCCCCTCTGTTGCCATTGCTGATAGGAGAAGACCAAGTTGGATTTGTAAAAGGAAGACAGGGGTCAGACAACACCCGTAGAGTCCTGGGTCTGTTGCATGCCATTGAGAACACACATATTCCTGCAGTCATGTTAGCGCTAGATGCTGAAAAAGCATTCGACCGCATTCACTGGGACTATGCCTTTTCCACATTAGAAAAAATGGGACTTGGGGGAAGTGTTCTTGCGGCGATTAAAGCATTATATTCCTGTCCTTCAGCTAAGGTGTTCACTAACGGGATTCTCTCAGATAGTTTTAAAATTACGAATGGGACCAGGCAAGGATGTCCTCTCTCTCCTCTGGTGTTTATTTTATCAATGGAACCTCTAGCTCAACTCCTCAGAACACAGCCTAATATCCAGGGAATCCGCATAGGTAGCAGAACCCACACCATTTCTTTATACGCTGACGATATCATTCTTTCACTTTCTTCCCCGGAAGAATCTCTAGAAGCGGCTTTGGAATGTATTAGGAATTTTGGACAAATCTCTTTATACAAACTCAATACCCAGAAATCTCAAGTACTCCCACTGAACTTATCAACTTCCACGCTTCACTTTCTCAAAAATAGATACCCACTTGATTGGCAAGATAGAGACATTAAATATTTAGGCATCTCTTTGACGCCATCACACAAATCTTTGTATCGAGCTAATTATGAACCTCTTCTACACAATGTTCAAGCAGAAATGACTAGATTGCACAAAACGGAAATGTCATGGATAGGCAGGATTGCAGCTTTTAAAATGCTCCTTCTGCCCAAGCTTTTATACTTGTTTAGAACTGTCCCAATTGTAGTTCCTAAAACCTTCTTCATAAGTATTCAAAAGGCTATACTAGAATTTATCTGGTCCTACCGTAAATCACGCATCGCATCTCATATTTTGATTAGGGATAAAAGGTTGGGGGGGTTGGGGATCCCCGATATTTATAATTACTATGCATCCACTCTAGTGGCGCTCCTGAGTCCGGGATGGAGAGAAGAGCTCTCTACACACTGGGTTCAGATTGAATCGACATATGTTTCCCCCTCAAGTATTAAAGCTCTCCTGTTTGTAGAACTTTGGAATATTAATTTACCATCTAATATCTCCCCCCTAACTAAAGCGGCCTTGGATTGTTGGGCATATATTCACAAAAACGCATCTGAACGCCGTCCTCTTCCAATCGCATACACTCCAATTGACATCTTAGAGCTGGCTATACCTGACTTAAATTTAATGACTTGGAAGTCGGGAGGAATCTCTCTGCTGTCTCAATTATATGGAAACGCAGGCTTTAGTTCCTTTGAATATCTAAAGCATACCTTTGCTCTCCCCCAGTCAGAATTCTATAAATATCTACAGATCAGACATTATGTTGCTACACTACAAAAAGTTCAACCAATATGCAACCTCACAGTGTTCATTATGCTTGGTAAATCTTCTAAAATTCTGAAATTGATACTTAATGTATTAACGATAAACACGGAATTTCATAAAACTCGGAATATGAGAATATGGGAAAGAGCCCTAGATGCAACCTTTTGTGAAGCTGAATGGAAGAAAGCATATAAACTAATTCACAGCTCCTTACAATGCAGCTCCCAGGTAGAAGCTGTACTTAAAACACATCTACACTGGTATTATACTCCTGATAGGCTGCATCTAATGTTTCCAAATGTCCATGATAAATGTTGGAGAGGTTGTGGACAGAAAGGCACACTAATGCATATATTGTGGGATTGCCCTGTTATTACTAGGTATTGGGAAAATGTGTTTGATTTGATGGATTCATTGATGGATACCCGGATCCCTCCATCCCCTCAACTAGCTCTACTGCTCCTTTAAACAGAGATTATCCCTTCTAAATTTAGAACATTAGCCTGTAAAATTTTAGCTATGGCAAAACTGGTATTGACCAGACATTGGAAGAGTAGAGTCACCTACCCTAGACGAATTAATAACACTAGTAAATTCCTCATATGCTTTTGAAAAAATAATAGCTTACGGTAACTTCTCTTTTCACAAATTCCGGGAAGTATGGAAGTGGTGGTCGGAGAGTTCTCTATGCAATAAAATATAGCTTTGTGAGAAATATTTGCTTAGTGGAAAGTATAAGTCTCAATGACAAATTATCGGGTGTAAATGTTATTTTATGCTGCTGTTTATGTTTCTCTTTCTTTCTTTTTCTGTGTAACGTTGATGTAAAGTTGTATTGTTGACTTATGCATTTGTACTATAATGTTGGAAAACAATAAAAATGATTGAACCGAAAATAAAAGTTCTTGTTTTCCTATAATAAGTCATTTATTATAGGGAAAAAATGAAAACGTTAAAAAAAGTACACATATTTGGTATCACCGTGTTCATAACGACCCAAACTATGAAACTATAATGTTACTTTTTCCACACGGTGAATGCCGCAAACAAAATAAACGGAAAACTATGTCAGCATCGCTATTTTTTGGTCACCACACCTCCCAAGAAATAAAATAAAAAGTGATCAAAAAGTCACATTTACCCCAAAATAGTACCAATAAAAACTACAACCTGTCCCGCAAAAAAACAAGACCTCCCACAGCTTTTTTGACAAAAAAATAAAAACGTTACAGCTCAGAATATGGTGTCTCAGAAAATAAATGATTTTATAGAAACGTAAATTTTATTGTGCAAACGCTGCAAAACTTTAAAAAAAACTATACACATATGGTATCAGCGTAATCGTACCTACCGGCAGAATAAAGTAAAACGTAATTTATTGCTCACGGTGAACGCTATAAGAAATAAAGAGCCAAAATCGCTGTTTTTTTGGTTACCTTAGCTCTAAAAAAGATCCTGTGGGGTCAAAATGCTCACTATACCCCTAGAAAAATTCCTTGAGGGGTGTAGTTTCCAAAATCGGGTCACTTTTGGGGGGTTTCCACTGTTTTGGTCCCTCCGGAGCGTTGCAAACCCGACATGGCACTGAAAACCAATCCAGCAAAATCTGGGCTCCAAAATCCAAAAGGCGCTCCTTCCCTCCTCAGCCCTACTGTGGGTCCAAACATCAGTTTATGACCACATATGGGGTATTGATGTAATCGGGAGAAATTGCTTTACAAATGTTGGGGTGTTTTTTCTCCTTTATTCCTTGTAAAAATGAAAAAAATTCTCTGTTTCCACAGAAAAATAGGTGATTTTCATCTTCACAGACTAATTCCACTAAATTCTGCAAAAAAACTGTTGGGTCAAAGTACTAACTATACCCCTAGAAAAATGCCTTGAGGGGTGTAGTTTCCAAAATGGGGTCACTTTTGGGGGGTTTCGACTGTTTAGGTATCACAAGACCTCTTCAAACCTGACATGGTGCCTAAAATATATTCCTAAAAAAGGAGGCCCCAAAATCCACTAGGTGCTTCCTTTGCTTCTGAGGCCGGTGTTTCAATCCATTAGGACATTAGGGCCACATATGGAATATTTATAAAATCTGCAGAATCTGTGCAATAAATATTGATTTGCGTTTCTCTGTTAAAACCTTCTATGTTTCAGATTTTTTTTTTTTTATTACAAATGAATTTTGGCAAGAAAAATTACATTTGTAAATTTCACCCCTACTTTGCCTTAATTCCTGTGAAACGCCTAAGGGGTTAAAAAAAACTTTCTGAATGTGGTTTTGAATACCTTGAGGGGTGCAGTTTTAAAAATGGGGTGATTTATGGGAACTTTCTAATATAGAAGGCCCTCAAAGCCACTTCAGAACTGAACTGGTCCCTGAAAAAATGGCCTATTTAAATTTTCTTGAAAATATGAGAAATTGCTGCTAAAGTTCTAAGCCTTGTAACGTCCTAGAAAAATAAAATTACGTGAAAAATAATGATGCAAACATAAAGTAGACATATGGGGGATGTTAACTAGTAACTATTTTGTGTTGTATCTGTTTTACAAGCAAATACATTTAAATTTAGAAAAATGCTAATTTTTGCTACATTTTGACGTTTTTCACAAATAAATATTGAATTTATCTACCACATTTTTTCACTAACATAAAGTACAATATGTCACGAGAAAACAATCTCAGAATGGCTTGGATAGGAAAAAGCATTCCAGAGTTATTACCACATAAAGTGACACATGTCAGATTTGAAAAAATCATCTGTGTCCACAAGGCCAAAACAGGCTGTGTCCTAAAGGGGTTAATGAGGTAATTTTGCTTTTAATGCAAGCTGTCGATCAGAAATCTTTTAAAGCATATAATCGGTAATCAAATAATTTGTATGCATTACATGCTACTACTTTAGGTTCATTATGAGAGAACTGTTTCTTTAAATTTTTTGTCTCTCTGCTTCTGCTTTAGGTCCCTGTTGAATGTTATTTTTGTACTTTTATATGTTCAAATGGTCTATATACGCTCTATTTAAAACAATAGTACCAGACATTGAAAATTTATTTCCAAGCATGTAAGTATATATTATTTTTAACATATGTGCACATATCAATATTTTATATGTATTCAAACAGTAAGTTTATTCCAGTATATAAATATAGAGGTGATGTAAGTGAACATTTAAAATACTCTCACAGCATCCTAATTGGATTTAGATCCAAGCTTTAAGGGTATGTGCACACAACCTCTTTTCATACGTAATGGAGGCGGTTTACGCCTCGAATTACGCCTGAAAAGACGGCTCCAATACGACGGCAAACATCTGCCCATTGTTTGCAATGGGTCTTATGATGTTCTGTGCAGACGAGCTGTCATTTTACGCGTCACTTTCAAAATTCGGCGTGTAAAATGACGGCTCGTCAAAAGAAGTGGAGGACACTTCTTGGGACGTTTTTGGAGCCGTTTTTTCATAGACTCTAATGAAAACAGCTCCAAAAACGGCTCCGTATTTTCAGACGTTTTTTACTAAGCATGTGAACATATCCTTAGGGTATGTTTACACGCAGAGTCAAAAACGTCTCAAAATACGGAGCTGTTTTCAAGGGAAAACAGCCCCTGATTTTCAGAAGTTTTTTGAGCAACTCACGTTTTCCGCTGCGTTTTTCGCGGCGTTTTCGCTGCGGTTTTTTATGGCCGTTTTTGGAGCTGTTTTCAATAGAGTCTAAGAGAAAACGGCTCCAAAAATGTCCCAAGAAGTGTCCTGCACTTCTTTTGACGAGACGTCATTTTACGCGCCGTATTTTGGCAGTGACGCATAAAATGACAGCTCGTCTGCACAGAACATCACAAGACCCAATTCAAGCAATGGGCAGATGTTTGCCGACGTATTGGAGCCATCTTTTCAGGCGTAATTCGAGGCTTAAAACGCCTCCATTACGCCTAAAAAGAGGTCGTGTGCACATACCCTAACAGTCAATTTAATTATTTTTTTTCTTTCCAGCTATTCCTTTGTGACTTTACTAATGCGTTTAGGGTCATTATCATGTTGAGGGTTCAAAAATGTTGACAGACGGTCTTACAAGCACCCTCAGGTACAATGTAGAATTTGTAGTGAATTTTTAATTGTGAGCTGCCCAGGCCATGATGCAGAAAAGCAGTCCTAAGCCACATTTCCATTGAAAGTTGACATTAAGTTTTTCTGCTGAAATGCTGTCTTTGGTTTTCACCGAGTATGTCTTCTGGTACCTTGGCCAAATACCTCTTTTGTCTTTGCTCCATTACAGAACCTACAGGAAGCTTTTGCCACTAGGAACATGGCTGGAGAAGGGGTGAGGTGAGTAATAGAGCATCAGGGCAAGACTAAACTTTGCCCATGAACACCTAGGCAAACACCAGAGGCTTCTGGATAAATGTGCTCTGGACAGAGGGGGCAAATATATTTGGCCATAGTATCAGAAGACATGTTTGGTGAAAACCAAAGACAACATTGTACCAGAAGAACCTGATACCAACTTTAAAACAAGGTGGGGAAAATATTATGGCTAGAAGTTGCTTTGCTGCATCATGGCCTGGGCAGCAAATGATCAGAGAATTCACTCTGAATTTTGCATTGTACCATACAAGATTGTGAGACAATTCAGACTCAGACTTACCCGCAGGGAAGCCAGTGAATCCCCTGATGTGCTCCAAACCTAGAACTGGGCACCACGATTCACACCGCTCTTAGCGGCTCGGTGCACGCAGGAGGGCGTGAAGAAGTGACATCATTGCGCCTGCCTGCGTTAAAACTGTGTATCAATACTGTGAAGTGGGACTAAGGGGGCACCAATACTGTTAGGTGGTCCTAAGGGGGCACCAATAATGTGGAGGAGAACTACTGGGGGCACCAATACTGTGAGGGAGGAACAATAAGATACATCATTAGTGTAGAGGACACCAAGGGAGCAGTATTAATGTGGGGGCTTAAAGGGGGCACTATTACTGTGTAAAGGGAACTTCAGGATGGAAAAAGTGTGCTTGAAAATTGACAATTTACAAGGAAGGGGATTTATTGAGATCAGATCTCTATGTGAAAGCAACAGATAAGAACAGTTTGTTGCATAACCATAGTAGTCACCCACAGAGTCAACTATTCCAAGTAAGGCGGATAGTGACCTGGGATTCCACACCAGGAGAAGCCTGTAAAATGTTCAGTGTCAATAAATGGTCACAGACGGCAGGGGCTTTTCCTGAAGTGGAATCACCGGTCACATGGGGATTCCACTTCAGGAGTTGCCCCTGATGTCACTAACCAGATATGCCCGGCCCGGAACAGAATCGGAACGGATGCAAAACGTATGAAAACCGGCGGGGAAAAACGGCTCTTAAACAGGATATAACGAATAATAAAAGAATGTTACCTTGTTAACCTGACCACACTATCAGTATCTTTTAATCCTGCAAATGTATGATATAAGGGATATGTATTTATTAAATTGCAGTTATAAAAACATTGAGGCTTATAGTATATGGGTTACATCTTATTATGGGGGTGTATTGCACAGTCCACTAAATGATGGTCTATGATCCTCGTTCTGTGGTTGATAGTGCACTACTGTAGGTTGTTTTGCAACTTAGTAGTTGTTACCCAATAGATGGCTTCCCCTATACAATATGATATTTTATGCTATATAGTATGATCTATACAACGGAAGAGTTCAGTATGTTTCCTCCCCATTCTGCAAAATGTGAAAACATATGCTCTGGAGTTTTTGCCTCTTTGAAGGGGAGTACGTTGTGGATGTTATATGGTCAATGCACTATACATAGTTATATCTGTGTTGTTGTGGAATCGCTGAAAGAGAACAAGATGTATGGTGCACACCTCCTATTGGTTCTTGGAGGTCAGGCCCGGATATACTAGTAATAATTGAATTATTTTTGGTATAAGCTGTTATACCGGGTGTACACCACCAATGAATTGATAAAAAGTATAAGGGGAAAGGGAAATATGGTTTGAAAAGTTGGTATAACACTAAAAGTTAAAAATAAACTAAAATATTGCAGAATATACGAATTAAAATATAGATAGAGTAATATTTTTACCTTTCAGAATCAATAGGTTGGGTATCCTCAATTATTAAACCAACCTATTTTAGAAAACCTCTTTAATGATCCAAAGCTTTTTATAATATATTGTGGCCCTAATGTACACCACCGATGGTGGATAATTGACAAAAAGGGGGGAACAAAGGGGTAAGAGGCATAGGATCATGAATCTATTGACACCCTGCTGTGATGGGTATAGTTTACCATGCAGGGATAGGGTGAATGGTCCCTTTGGAACACCCTATATCACTTGTCAAATCTCACTTGACTAATTATGACATGTAACTTTATTAAAAACTTGCCAAGTGGAAATAAAGACAGATAGTGAACAAATCTGAGTTGTGAGCTCAATTGTTTAGACAGTGAGAATGTAAGAGAATGTAAGAACACTTTGCTGTGCATTGACAGGAAACTAAAATATCAATTGAAATAATCAAGATACCGGATGATATGAGATCAAATTTCCATCAGTGGACACAGTATATAGTAGGGGTTGTATCTTGCATACATTTGTGTCCACCATTGGGGATAAGTGCTAATGGTGTTAGAGTTAAACCATTGTTAGCAATTGAGCTTGTGACTTGGGGTTAATAAAATGAAAATTCTGTCAGAAATATTTCCTGCTTATATTCAGCAAAATAAACTGAAGAAGGTGTTTTTCTTTTTCTCATGATTTTTTTTAGCAACTGTTGCGTGAATCACGCACTGCACACGTATGACATCTGTGTGCTGTCCGTGATTTTCACGCACCCATTTACTTCAATGGGTGTGTGATGCACAAAAAATGCACAAGTATAGGACATGTGTAATGACGGGATAGGGAGACAGACAGGTAAGCCCTAATCTACCCGCCACTCAGTCCCTGCCTACTTGCACGGCCCGTCCTAGGCTACTGCGTACAACTGGGCAACAGTAGCTACGCTCAATATGTGTACGACGGACAAACAGACAAGGGTACACAGAAGCTAAGGGAAATGGGGCAGTTGCCCACGGCAACACCGTGAGCAACAGGAGTAGTGAACGAACCGAGTCAAACCAGGAGTGTACGAGGTACCAAATGCAGAGCAGGAGCGTAGTCAGTAAAGCCAGGGTCAAAATGAAGCAAGGTCAATAATAATAGCAGGAGCAGCAGAGCCAGGAAACAGGAAAGAATCACAGGCAAAGACAAGCAGGAAATGAAGGTATAAATAGGCCGAGGGCGGGAGCTAGAACCGTCTGGCCAGGCTGTGATAGGTTCTCCCACTCCTGAGCCTACCAGCCTGAGTGGTAGCAGATCGAGTCACTCTATCAGACCTAGGAGCAGGTGCAGACTGAATAACAGTACCCCCCCCTTTTATGAGGGGCCATTGGACCCTTTCTAGGTGGACCTGGCTTATTGGGGAACCGAAGATGGAACCTTCTGAGCAATACCTCAGTGTGAACATCCCGGGCGGGTACCCAAGTCCTCTCCTCAGGCCTGTATCCTCTCCAATGGACCAGGTACTGGAGGGAGCCTTGGACCATCCTCCTGTCCACAATCTTGGCCACCTCGAATTCTACCCCTTCAGGGGTGAGAACAGGAACCGGAGGTTTCCTCGAGGTAGCCAGGGACGGGGAGCAGCGTTTCAGGAGGGAGGCATGAAACACGTCGTGTATTCGAAAAGACGGGGGTAACTCCAGTCGGAAGGAGACAGGGTTAAGGACCTCAATGACCTTGTACGGGCCTATATACCGAGGAGAACATTTTTTGGACGGGACTTTAAAGCGCAAATTTTTTGAAGACAGCCACACCAGATCCCCGACCACAAACAAGGGGTTAGCAGAACGTCTTCTATCTGCATGAGTCTTTTGTATGTTCTGGGACGCCTCTAGGTTCTTCTGAACCTGGGCCCAGACTGTGCACAGTTCCCGATGAACGACATCTACCTCGGGATTGTTGGAACCACCAGGTGAAACGGAAGAGAACCGTGGATTAAACCCAAAATTACAGAAAAAGGGGGAGACCCCTGACGAGTTACTGACCCGGTTATTATGGGAAAATTCGGCGAGGGAAATGAAGGAGACCCAATCATATTGACAGTCAGAGATAAAATACCTTAAATATTGTTCTAGAGACTGATTAGTCCTCTCGGTTTGGCCATTAGTTTCAGGATGGAAGGCAGAGGAGAAGGACAGATCAATCTCCAACTTTTTACAGAAAGCTCTCCAAAACAATGAAACAAATTGTACCCCTCTGTCCGAAACAATATTGACAGGAACCCCATGGAGACGCTGGATGTGTTTGACAAACAAGGTAGCTAACGTCTTAGCATTGGGTAGTTTTTTGAGGGGCACAAAGTGGCACATCTTACTGAAGCGGTCTACTACAACCCACACCACCAACTTGCCTTGAGATGTAGGCAAATCGTGATAAAATCCATGGAGATATGGGTCAAAAGTCTCTGGGGAATGGGCAAAGAACATAGTAAGCCTGCTGGTCGGGACCTGGGAGTCTTGGACCTAGCACAAATTTCACAAGCGGTGACGTAGGCCATAACGTCTCTAGGCAACCCAGGCCACCAATAGTTTCTGGCAATGAGGTGCTTGGTACCCAGGATGCCTGGATGGCCAGATAGTGCGGAGTCATGATTTTCCCTGAGTACCCTTAGCCGGAATTGCAGGGGAACAAACAGCTTGTTCTCAGGAAGGTTCCCGGGAGCTGAACCTTGATCAGCCGCAATTTCGGAGACTAAGTCAGAATCAATAGAGGAAATTATTATACCTGTGTGCAAAACACAAGCAGGATCTTCCTCGGAAGGAGGGCTGGCCATGAAGCTACGCGACAGTGCATCAGCTTTAATATTTTTAGACCCAGCCCTATAGGTGACCAAAAAGTTGAATCTAGTAAAAAACAACGCCCATCGAGCTTGTCTCGGGTTTAGCCTCCGGGCAGATTCTAGGAAAACCAGATTCTTGTGGTCGGTAAGGACCGTTACCTGGTGCCTAGCCCACTCCAAGAAGTGGCGCCACTCTTTAAATGCCCATTTAATGGCTAAGAGTTCACGGTTGCCAATGTCATAGTTACTCTCAGTGGGCGAGTACTTCCTGGAGAAGTAGGCACAGGGACGGAGAAGGGTGAGGGACCTGGTATCCTGGGACAAGACAGCACCCACTCCCACCTCGAAGGGCGTCAACCTCCACGATGAACGGCTCCATTTAGTTAGGCTGAATCAGCACTGGGGCCGAGATAAAGCACTTCTTAAGGACTTCGAAAGCCTGGACCGCCTCCGGAGGCCAGTGGAGGAGATCAGCACCTTTGCGAGTAAGAACCGTAAGAGGCTTAGCGATGACCGAGAAGATAGCAATAAATCTCCTGTAATAATTAGCAAACCCCAGGAAGCACTGTAACTCCTTCAGGTAGGCAGGTAGGACCCATTCAGCCACAGCCTGAACCTTGGCAGGGTCCATGCGGAATTTATGAGGAGTGAGGATTTGACCCAAAAATGGTATCTCCTGCACCCCAAACACACATTTTTCGGTCTTCGCAAACAGTTTGTTTTCCCGAAGGACCTGGAGCACCTTCCTGACATGCTCAATGTGGGAGGACCAGTCCTTGGAAAACACAAGTATGTCATCAACGTACACTACAAGAAATACCCCCAGGTAGTCTCTTAAAACCACATTTATGAAATTCTGGAAGACCGCGGGAGCATTACACAACCCAAAGTGCATGACGAGGTATTCGAAATGACCTTCGGACATGTTAAACGCAGTCTCCACTCATCCCCCTCTTTGATGCGGATAAGGTTATAAGCCCCCCGAAGATCAAACTTAGAGAACCATTGGGCCCCCTGAACCTGATTGAAGAGATCAGGATTCAAAGGAAGGGGATACTGGTTCCTTACAGTGACCTTATTCAAGTTTCGGTAATCGTTGCACGGCCTAAGACCACCATCCTTCTTCCCTATGAAGAAGAAGCCAGCACCTACCGGAGAAGTAGAGGGGCAAATGTAACCCTTGGCCAGGAATTCCTGGATATACTCTCTCATGGCTTCACGTACGGGACAAGAGAGATTAAATATCCTGCCCTTAGGGAGCTTAGCTCCTGGTACCAAATCGATAACGCAATCGTATTCTCTATGAGGAGGTAACACTTCGGACTTTTTAGAAAAAACATCAGCGAAGTCCTGAATGAACTCAGGTAGAGTGTTCACCTCCTCAGAGAGAGAAATAAAATTAACAGAAAAACATTACGTCATGCATTCATTACCCCATTTGGTAAGATCCCCAGTATTCCAGTTAAACGTGGGATTATGCATCTGCAACCAGGGAAGGCCTAAAACCAAATCGGACGATAATCCCTGCATCACCAGTACAGAGCACTGCTCCAAATGCATGGAGCCAACAATGAGTTCAAAAACAGGGGTATGCTGTAACCATTAACAAATGGAGTGGAGTCGATACCCACTACCGGGACAGGTTTAGGCAAATCAATCAATGGCATAGCTAGAGACATAGCAAATTCCACAGACATAATATTAGCAGAAGACCCTGAATCCACGAAGGCACTGCCGGTAGCAGACCTACCCTCAAAAGAGACCTGAAAAGGAAGCAAGATCTTATTAGGTTTCATATTTACGGGAAATACCTGTGCGCCCAAGTGACCTCCCCGATGGTCACTTAGGTGCGGAAGTTCTTCAGGCTGCTTATTCTTACGCCTAGGACAGTTGTTCACTTGATGCTTGTCATCCCCACAGTAGAAGTAGAGACCATTCTTCCTGCGGAGCTCTCTACGTTGTTGGGGAGACACGGAGGCCCCGAGTTGCATTGGTTCATCCGAGTTTTCCGTGGAAGAACGAAGCAACGGAACCTCGGGAGCCATCATGGGGGAGCCAGAGGAGAAAACACAAAAACGTTCAAGTCGTCGTTCCCTGAGACGTCGGTCAAGACGTACCGCTAAAGCCATAACCTGATCTAGAGAATCTGAAGAGGGATAGCTAACTAACAGGTCTTTCAGGGCTTTCGGCAGATTCAATCTAAACTGGCACCTCAAGGCAGTGTCATTCCACCGAGAAGCTACACACCACATCCTAAAGTCAGAACAGTACTCCTCAATGGGTCTCTTACCCTGACGTAAGGTCACCAGCTGACTCTCGGCAAAAGCAGTCTTGTCAGTCTCGTCATATATGAGCCCGAGAGCAGAAAAAAAAGATCAACAGAGGAAAGTTCAGGGGCATCAGGAGCCAAGGAGAAGGCCCATTCTTGGGGCCCGTCCTGGAGCCGGGACATAATTATACCCACTCGCTGGCTCTCAGAACCTAAGGAGTGGGGCCTTAGACGGAAATAGAGCCTACAACTCTCCCGAAAGGAGAAAAAAGTCTTCCGGTCCCCTGAGAACCGGTCAGGCAACTTGAGGTGGGGTTCAAGAGTTGAGGTGGGGGGCACTACCAGGGTAGCATCACGCTGGTTGCCCCTCTGAGCCAGGGCTTGGACCTGTAGGGAGAGGCCCTGCATTTGCTGAGCCAGGGTCTCAAGGGGATCCATAGTTGTGTCAGGGACCAGGGTAGAAAAGGTATATGGGCCTGTGATTATGTAATGACGGGGTAGGGAGACAGGCAGGTGAGCCCTAATCTACCCGCCACTCAGTCCCTGCCTACTTGCACGGCCCCTCCTACCGATGGCGTACAACTGGGCGATGGTCCCTAATCTCAATATGTGTACAACAGACAAACAGACAAGGGTACACAGAAGCTAAGGGAAATGGGGAAGTTGCCCATGGTAACACCATGAGCAACAGGAGTAGTGAACGAGCCGAGTCAAACCAGGAGTGTACGAGGTACCAAACGCAGAGCAGGAGCATAGTCGGTAAAGCCAAGGTCAATAATAATAGCAGGAACAGCAGAGCCAGGAAGCAGGAAAGAACCACAGGCAAAGACAAGCAGGAAATGAAGGTATAAATAGGCCGAGGGCGGGAGCTGGAACCGTCTGGCCAGGCTGTGATAGGTTCTCCCACTCCTGAGCCTACCAGCCTGAGTGGTAGCAGATCGAGTCACTCTATCAGACCTAGGAGCAGGTGCAGACTGATTAACCACGGGCGTCGACACAGAAGCTGTGTCTGGCAGATCCTTTACAACATGCAGTTAGTTTCACGCGGCGAAAACACTGAATGTCTGAATGGCACCATTGAATTGCATAGGTCCGTGTGACCTCCGTTGTTTTAACGCGCGTAACACGGATGTGAAATACGCTCGTGTGAATAAGGCCTTAAAAGGAGTATCTTGTATGCCATCATAGATTGTCTGTACTCATTTCAGAATGTATTTCTAAATCCACTTTGTTCACTTGCACTTTATGCTTGAAAAAGACTCCAATGGGGTCGAAACGTAGCCTTTGCCTTTTGTATATTTGGAATGTGTTAATAAAGCAACCAGATAGGTCATCTGTATCTTATCTGTGTTGGTCCGACAGCCGAACCCCGCACCATTAAGCCGTTCCGGCTGTCTCCGGCACCGGATGTTATGGCCCATTATGCGATGTATGGAACCAGAAGCAGTTGGCTTCATACATAGCATAGCGGCTGTGCTACCAAACTGCAGTTCTGCTCCTATTCACTTGAAGAGGAGCAAAACTGCAGTACTGCAGCTCGGCCGCTATTCAGTGGCCGGAGCCAACTGCTTAAGGGATGTATGTTCGGTGCTCGGAGGCAGCCAGAGCGGCTTACCAGTGCGGGGTCCAGGTGTGAGACTCCCACATATCATGTACCGGTGGATAGGTCATCAGTCATCAGTTGTCCAGTAGTGGACAACCCCTTTAGGGTCAATGCACATGTTGCCAATTACGTGCGGTTTCACCGCGCGTATTTGCGTGCGGCAAATCCGCAGCATAATACAGTACCAGCATAGACAATGAGATTCCGGGAAATCTCATGTACATGCTGCAATATTTTCTTGCACGTAAATTTACCTGCGGTGCGGATTTTAAAATCTTCAGTATGTCAATTTATCTAGCATTTCGACTTGCGAATTCTATTTGCCTAGTGCAGAGGAAAATCACAGCAAAACACGCAGCATGATAACGATGCAATTTACATATCAAAACGTGAAATCTGCACCGAAAAACCAATAAAAAAAACGCACCTTTGGGTGCGTTTTATTCCTGTGTATTTCTTGCAGTTTCCTGCTGTTTTGCTGTGTATTTTACGTAGCAAAATATGCAACGTGTGCATGTAGCCTTAATGTGTACGCATTCGAATTATGACTGCAGCCTAGGTGCATTACATTTATCAACCATAAAATTCACCTGCCATGTTTTTGTGCATGCTGCTAGTTTTGTATCGTCAGCAACGACTGACACCTTAATATTAATCCCATCCACAAGACTGAGATTATATAGAATTAGGCCTAAGGGTATGTTCACACGAGGGCGTCCGTTACGGCTGAAATTACGGGGATGTTTCAGCCTGAAAACATCCCCGTAATTTCAGCCGTACCGGCATGTGCAGGCGCTTGAACGCCGCGTCAATTACGGCCGTAATTAGCGCTGCTATTCATTGGAGTCAATGAATAACGGCTCTAATTACGGCCAAAGAAGTGACAGGTCACTTCTTTGACGCGGGCGTCTTTATTACGCGCCGTCATTTGACAGCGGCGCGTAAATATACGCCTCGTGTGAACAGACAAACGTCTGCCCATTGTTTTCAATGGGCAGATGTTTGTCAGCGCTATTGAGGCGCTATTTTCAGACGTAATTCGGGGCAAAAACGCCCGAATTACGTCCGTAAATAGGCCGTGTGAACATACCCTAACACAAATCCTTGTGATACCCCACTAATGACTTCCGTCCATTTTGAGTAGGTAATATCTATAACAACTCTTTGGTTATTGACCCTTAACCAATTCTTTACCCACGTGCCTACATGGTTCCCAGTCCCTTTGTCTGTAGCTTCAGAACAAGACTGTTGTGTGGAACAGTATCAAATGCTTTTTGCAAAATCCAAATAAATCACATCAGCCGCATGATCAAAATCCAGATTTGCACTTACCTTACTTAGAAACCGAACATGTTAGTTAGGCACAACCTGTTATTCATGAATCCATGCTGGTTATCAGTTATTAGATTATTCACCGCTACATGCTTGTGCAGCTCATCTCTTAGAATACCTTCAAATATTTTACATACCACAGATTTCAAACTTACTGGAAGGTAAGGCCACTTATTTGACTTCCAAAGCTCCTTCTGTCCTTTTAGTGATGCTCGTAGCACTGGCAGTATTTCTGAAAACCCTACCTTAAAGGTCCTGGACTTGAGTTTCTCTCATAGTTCCCTAAACTTTTTAAAAGATTTAAAAGGTCCTCCCCAGCGCCACCCAGCAATATGTCTATCTGATCACAATATGCCAAGCCGGAGCCCCTGGCAGACAACACACAGTTCAGCATTCCCGATCCCGGCAACAGATGCCCTTATCTGTCCACCTAATAATAGAATCTCCTATCACCAGCATCTATCTGACCTTTGCTGCACTCCTTTTCCATCCTTCCTACAACAGTCATTGTTCTGGTTGCTAGGAGCAGCACCCTGCTTTAGTAATGCTGGCCCTTGACTTGCATGCCTAATATTAGCCAAACAAGCATATTTACTAGGGTGTGACTGCTCAGGACAAGCCTCCTTGGAACTTTTCCCCCTACCCCTTTTTTTTATCTGCTACCCATCTACTCACCTCTAGATTCTGAGCTTGTCTACCTTAACCCACCTCCATTTTGCTCTCCATGGCCAGTACCTGCTCAGTGAGCTGTAACCTGCACTTCAGGTTTGCAATTATCCTGAATGCTGCAAGTTGCATGCTTAGGGTATGTTTACGCGCAGTGTTTTCAGGCGTATTTCACGGCGTAAACGCCTCATAATACGCATTGAAAAATGCTACTGAAACGGCGACAAATACCTTCCAATTGAAATCAATAGGAAAAACTAGTTCAGACTTGGAGTTTCTTTAAGCTGCTGTTTTAAAAAAATGGCATGTAAAAAAAATTGCGTAAATAGAAGGAGCTTCTTTTTTGGAGCTGTTTTTCATAGGGTCAATTGAAAAACAGCTCCAAAAATACCTCGAAAAGTGTTTGCTGCTTCAAAAACAGCTGAAAAACAAAGGCTGTTTTCCATTGAAAATAGCTCCCTAATTTTCAGCCGTTTTTACTTGTTCGTGTGAACATACCCTTAGATGCAAAGCCTGGGCTTCCAAATGCACAACATGCTTGCATCTAGTGCAGAATACATATAATGCACAACAAAAAATGATTTCCTTTGGCCCTCTGTTTAACCCCTTAATGACCGGGCCATTTTGCACGTTAATAACCAAGGATTATTTTTAGTTTTTTCACGGTCGCATTCCAAGAGTCGTAACTTTTTTTTTATTCCGTCGACATAGCCGTATAAGGGCTTGTTTTTTGCGGGACGAGTTGTATTTTGTAATTGTACCATTTTTAGATGCTTATAACATATTGATTAACTTTTATTAACTTTATTTTAGGAGAGAATTGAAAATAAGCAGCTATTCCACCATTAATTTTCACGTTATAAATTTACGCCGTTTACTATGCAGCGTAAATAACATGTTACCTTTATTCTATGGGTCGGCACGATTACGGGGATACCAAATATGTAGAAGTTTTATATGTTTTTCCTACGTTTGCACAATAAAAACCCTTTTAGAAAAAAATTACTTGTTTTTGCATCGCCACGTTCCAAGAGACGTAACGTTTTTATTTTTCCGTCTATGTGGCCGTACGTGGGCTTGATTTTTGCGGGCCAATGTGTAGTTTTCATTAGTACTATTTTGGCGTACATAGAACTTATAGATTAATTTTTATTTTATTTTTTATGGGGGGAATGGGAGAAAAGAGAGAATTTTGCCGTTGTTTTTTGAGTTTTATTTGGACGCCGTTCATCCGGCGGTTTAATTAATGTGTTCATTTTATTGGTCAAGTTGTTACGATCGCGGGGATACCATATATGTGTATGTGTGATTTGTTTTGACAGTTTTACTAAATAAAACCACTTTTTGGGCCAAAAAAGTAGTTTTATTTGACTTTGACTGTAATTTTTTTTTTTTTTTCACAAACTTTATTTAACTGATTGTAATTTTTTTTTTAAGTCCCATCAGGGGACTTCACTATGCGATCTGTTGATTGCATATATAATGCTTTGGTATACTTAGTATACCGAAGCATTATTGCCTGTCAGTGTAAAACTGACAGGCAACCTATTAGGTCATGCCTCTGGCATCGCCTAACAGGCAGATGCTGAAGACAGACCTGGGGGTCTTTGTTAGACCCCCGGCTGTCATGGAAACCCGACGGCGACCCGCGATTTGTTTGCGGGGGCGCCGATCGGGTGACAGGGGAGCTCCCTCCCTCTGTCAAACACATTAAATGCCGCTGTCACTATTGACAGCGGCATTTAATGGGTTAAACTGCCGGAATCGGCGCGCGCTTCGATTCCGGCAGTTGCAGCAGGAGCCAGGCTGTGTATAACAGCCGGGCTCCTGCCGCTGATCGCATGGGTACGCTGTCAGTACCCGCGCGATCACAGGACGGATATATCCGTCCTCCTGAGCGAAATAGTAGCTGCTGAGGACGGATATATCCGTCCTTCGGCGTTAAGGAGTTAATTATGCACTTACCTGCAAAATCGCACTATACTGCGTAATCGCAAACCTCGCTTCTCTCAGCGAAACCTCACTTGTAGTCTCTGCAGCTTGCATCTCAGACAACAATCAGGCTACAGTTGCAGTAATTTAAACTGATAGGGTACTTTTTTTTGTGTGTTTTTAACCTTTGCCCAAAACTTTCATACCACAAACAAATAAAATGACAATATACCGTACCAAAATGTTCAGTGTCATCTATTTTTTTTTACCAATGTTTCCTTGTATAAATAAGAATGCTAATCTTAAGGGGCACATTGTGTGGCACCTTCTATAAGGGGCATAGTATATGGCACTTTCCATGGGGGTCACAGTGTGGGGCACTTTATAAAGGGGCACAGTTTGTGGCATATTCTAAAGGTAGCACAATCAGTGGCATTTACTACATGGGGTATAGTGTGTGATGCACTATCTGCAGGAAGCACATTTGTAGCACTGTCTTCAAAGGCACTGCATGTGGCACTATATTCAGGGTCCCTGCATGTAGCACTATCTACAGGTGGGACAGTGTGTGTTGCATTTTATGTTAAGTGGGCACAGAATGTGTCATTATTTCTAGGGGGCACTGTATGTGGTGCTTTATTTACAGGGGACACAATATCTGACACAGTTATATTCAGGGTACAATGTATGGTGCAATTATATTCAAAGGCGCAGTGTGTTGCTGTTTTAGGAGTTTGTGTTAGTTTAGGGGTTGCGGATGTGCTGCAAATGTGAGGCACCAAAGACATCTGGGCGGCAAAATCTTCAGAGGCAAGACATAGCTGCAAAAAGTCATGGTGGTATGGGGAAGATGGAAGAAAAAAAGAAAAGAGAATGAATCAGAGAAAACATCATCTGCAACATGATAATGGGTGGGACCATTGTTTTTTTGTGAAACAACTCCTAGCATACCCGTACTATAATTCAGGCCATACAGAGAGTTTTACTTTTACATGGTGTATAATTATTTGGCAGGGGTTAATTTGACTCTGCAAGTGATCTCTGTACTGAGCTTGGTTCGGGTGCTGTCTACATTTACTGAGTTTGGTTCTAGTGCTGTATAAAATTAATGAGCCTTGTTCAGGTTATGTGCATAAGTAGTGATCTTGGTTCTCGGGGCCATATTTATGTACCAAGCTTTGTTCTGGTGCTTTATAAATAAACTATGCTTAGTTCTGGTGATTTATATATGTACTGAGCTTTGTTCTGGTGCTGTATATATTTATTGTGCTTTATTCTGGTACTGTATTTATGTACTGAGCTTAGTTTTGGTGCTGTATATTTGTACTGAGCTTGGTTCTGGTACTGTATTTATGTTATGAGCTTGGGTCTGGCACATTATATGTGCATTAAGCTTCAATCTGATACTGGTTCTGTACACTAAACTTTAGTATTGGGAGTTATGGTAAAAAGTTCACCGCACTGCTCTTCACCCTTGTCACAGTGCACAACCTAAATATAGTGTATGACCTGTGTATGCCAAAAGTAATGAATGTGCACATATAGGTCAATATGTAACAGTTGAATTAAATATAATGAGTGTGGGTAGCTAGGTATGCTAAATACATGTATTTAATTAGATTTTATATTAACATACAGTGTATTTGTAATTGTAATTATTTTATTTGATTATCTGAGTAGAAATAATTTCTATGATGTGCTACCCCGCGTGTTACACAGTTCCATCAACCCCTCCTACCACACACGTGTATCTTTGTCAGCCAAGTAGCGTACCTTTTGTTAAAAAAATGAATCCCACCAGGAGGTTCTTAGTTAACATTTTGATCAAATTGTATAAGCCCACTTGCCACTTCACGGCGACCTGCAACATTACAAATTGTTGCTGTTGGGTTGTTGTGCCCACTGTCGCTTACCGGCGGCATGTCCTACTTACCAGCAGCCGCGACCACAGGACACTTTCTTCATGCCGGCGTCTCTTTTCCAGTAGACGCCGGCACATGCAGCTGCTTCTCCCCTCGGTGTCATGTAGGGTGCGTGGGCTCACTCCCAGCCTTAAAGAGCCAGCGCACACACCTGTGTTTATTTCCCCAGCCAATCCCTTTACACCGTGGACTATAAAAATGGCTCTGCCCTTCCTCTCCTTGCCTGAGCATTGTTATGTCTACCTATGTTCGTTAGCAAATGGTCCCTTAAGTGTACCCGTATGCTGCCTCCCGTATACTGTATCCAGTAATTGTGTGTGTTCATGAGCAAAGTCTAGTGTTAGAGTCGAGTTCATCCTCTGTGCCACGGGTCATCTGCCATGCCAAGCATTATCTGCCACGCCAAGTATCATCTGTCATGCCAAGCATCATCTGCCATGCCAAGTGTAGTTTGCCAGGCCAAGTGACATCTGTCACGCCAAGTGTCATCTGCCACGCCAAGTGTTATCTGGGATGAGGAATCTGCTTTTCCATAGTGTCTGCTACGCAATGTGTCTGTCAGAACTTCTATACAGGTAATCTAGTTCTAAAGACTTACATTGACTGTGTTTTGGCCAGCCTCTACTCCACTACAGCGGAGGGGCCTAGTGGATCCACATACTCCAAGAGCCGTGATAGTACGCTCAGGCCATGGATCCCCCTGATCAACCCAAGAGGGCGGTCCAGGTGATGAAAATGCTTGGATCCACTCCCATAGGCAGTAAATAAGATAATCACGAGTTTGGATCATCCTACTTCATCTCCTCTGGCTGCTTCCGCTGTTCTACTACTTGTTACCACTCCTGCCTGCCCTGGGTCTACAATTTTGTGGCCTCTACCGCCTCGCTACGACAGGGATCCTAAGGCCTGTAGAGGCTTTATCAATCAATGCACAATCCAATTTAAGTTACATGCCCATCTCTTCCCCCTCTGATGAGGCGAAGATAGCGTTTATTATTTCTCTCCTCACTGGCAAAGCCCTGGCATGGGCGAACCCCATCTTGGAACGAGAGGGCCCGGAATTCTCTGATCTAACACTGTTTCTAGAGACTTTCCGTATGGTGTTTGAGGAACCAGGTCGAACATCCTCTGCAGCTACCTCACTGCCGACCCTAAATCAAAGGGAGTCAACTGTATGGGAGTACGCTATCTCCTTCTGTACGCTGGCGGCAGAGCTGGCTTGGAATAATGAAGCCTTGGTGGCGACTGTCTGGCAGGGTCTTTCTCCTCATATTAAGGATGAACTTGCAGCTTGGGAACTTCCTGCTATCTTGGATGCCCTAATACTTCTGGCAACATGGATCGATATGAAGATCCAAGAGCACATTCTGGAAGTCCATCGGGAGAGGAGATCTTGTTGAATGGCACCAAAATTTCAAAGGGCGCTACTGCCCTGTCCTGCTGCACCTCTGGAGGAGCCTATGCAGGTGGATAGACTCTGATTCTCTAACCAGGATCGGCAATGCAGACGATAGACTGGATTATATCTGTTCTGTGGCCACAAGGGACATTTCATGCACCAATGCCCTCAAAAGCTGGGAAACTCCAGCACCTAGGTGTGATTGGAGAGACAATCCTAGGTGAATCTTGCTCAACCACTAAATTCTCTCCAAAACTGTCAATTCCTGTGTCAGTGTCAATAGTCACCAGTGAAGAATCGCACAGTGTGCATGCTTTCTTGGATTCCGGAGTGGCTGCAGATTTTATCTAGCAGGACCTAGTAGACCATCTTCACTTGATCACTGTCCTTCTGGAGAAACCTCTGGCAGTTGCTTCAGTTGACAGTCACTGCCGAACCCTAATTTGTATATTACTAAGCCACTAAGACTACAGATGTGACTTCTTTATTCTGAGCTAATTAACTTCTGTGTCTTAACTAAAGCTATTAAGCCTCTCCTGCTAGGATTGCCATGCTTGATTGGAATTCCGGAGAGGTCCTCCAGTAGGGACCCTGATATCTGCACCACTGCCTACCTCAGGTTCATCCCGTCCTTTCTCTACTACCTCAGTCCCTGTCAGAATTGCCTTCACAGTATGCCAGCTACGCTGATGTCTTCAGCAAGAAGGAGGCAGAGGTTTTTCCTCCTCATCGTCCATATGACTGCCCTATAGAGTTGCTTCCTGGAGCCTCACTCCATCATGGGTCTACCTGCTTTCCTTGCCTGAAACGCAGGCCATCTCGGAGTACGTCAAGGAGAACCAGGTGAGAGGGTTCATCAGGAAGTTTAATTCACCGGCCGGAGCTGGATTCTTCTTCGTGGAGAAAAAGGATGGGTCACTTCTACAATGCATTGTTTACCATGGGTTAAATCAAGTCTCGGTAAAAAGTACCCTTTGCCGCTTATCTGTGAGCTCTTCGACAGGGTTCGTGGAGCCAAGGTTTTTATTAAGCTGGATCTACGCGGGCCTATAACATAATTCGTATACGCAAGGGTGACAAATTAAAAATCGCATTTAACACCTGAGACAGTCACTATGAGTATTTTGTCATGCCCTTTGGACTGCATTTGTGGTTGATGCCTCTTCCATTGGTGCTGGAGCACTCTTGTTCAAAAAGAATTCTAAGGGTAAGGCAGTATCTTGCAGATTCTTTTCCAAACTCTTCTCTCCTGCTGAGCGCAACTATTCCATTGGCGATCGAGGATTGCTCACTGTCAAGTTGGCCTTGAAAGAATTGAGACACCTGCTAGAGGGGTCTGCTCACCCCATCATTATCTACACCGGTCACAAAAATCTTACTTACAGTTAGGTCCAGAATTGTTTGGACATTGACATAAGTTTTGGCGTTTCCTTTTTACCCAAACATATTGAATATACAGTTATATAATCAATATGGTCTTAACCCCTTAACGCTCAGTGACGTACTATTCCGTCATGGAAACCGCCCCGTTCGCGCTCCATGACGGTATAGTACGTCACGGGAGTAACGGCCATTTCGGCCGTCCTCCTGGCACATGCAGGAGCTGTACAGCAGCTGCCGCAGCTCCTACAACGGGGACCGATCGCTGTGTCCCCGCTGATTAACCCCTTAAAAGCCGCGTTCAATAGTGATCGCGGCTTTTTAGGGGTTAAGCTACCATCGCCGGCCTGCTACACGATAGCGGCCGGCGATGGTGACTATGGCAACCGGACACCAAACTATGGCGTCCAGCTATGCCATCGTTGGAAGCCTAGTGGGTCCTGACAAAGTCAGGACCCACTATGCTTGCTGTCAGTGAGTAGCTGACAGCTCTATTACACTGCACTACGCATGTAGTGCAGTGTATTAGAGTAGCGATCAGGGCCTCCTGCCCTCAAGTTCCCTAGTGGGACAAAGTAATAATGTAAAAAAAAAGTTCAAAAAAGTTGTGTAAAAATAAGAAAATAAAAGTTTTAAAAGTAATAAAAGTAAAAATCCCACTTTTTCCCTTATCAGTCCTTTTTTATTAATAAAAATATATAAACAAACAAATAAACTATACATAATTAGTATCGCCACGTCTGTAACGGCCTGAACTACAAAATTATTTTGTTATTTATTCCGCGCTGTGAACGCCGTAAAAGAAAATAATAATAAACCGTACCAGAAATCACAATTGTTTGGTCACTTCCCCTCCCAAAAATATGGAATAAAATTAGATCAAAAAAGTTGCATGTACCTAAAAATGGTCCTGATCGAAACTGCAGTTTGTTACGCAAAAATAAGTCCTCGCACGGCTTTATTGATGGAAAAAGAAAAAAGTTCTGGCTCTTAGAATATGGTAACACAAAAAGTAAATGATTTTTTACAAAATGTCTTTTATTGTGCAAACGCCATAAGACATAAAAAAAACTATAAACATCTGGCATCGCCGTAATCGTATCGCCACGCAGAATAAAGTGAATATGTCATTTATAGCGCACGGTGAATGCTGTAAAAAAAATAGAATAAAAAAACAATAGTAGAATTTCTGTTTTTTAGTCACCACGCCACCTAAAAATAGGATACAAACTGATCAAAAAGTTGCATGCACCCCATGAAAACTACAATGAATTCCTGAAGGGGTCTAGTTTCCAAAATGAGGTAACTTTTGGGGGGTTTCCACTGTTTTGGCACCACAAGACCTCTTCAAACCGGACATGGTGCCTAATAAAAAGGAGGCCTCATAATCCTCTAGGTGCTCCATTGCTTTGGAGGCCGGTGCTTCAGTCCATTACTGCACTAGGGCCGCATGTGGGCTATTTATCAAAACTGCAGAATCTGGGCAATAGATATTGAGTTGGGTTTCTCTGGTAAAACCTTTTGTGTTATAGAAAAAAATTGTATAAATAGGATTTTCTGACAAAAAAAAAAAGTAAATGTCACCTCTGCTCTGCTCTAAATTCCTGTGAAACACCTAAAGGGTTCATAAACTTTCTAAATGCTGTTCTGAATACTATGAGGGGTTTAGTTTCTAAAATGGGGTGTTTCATAGGGGTGTCTAATATATAGGCCCCTCAAAGCAACTTCAGAACTGAACTGGAGCCTAAAAAAAAGAAAATTAGGCAATGCTTAGCTTCTTACATTATACTGATAATGAGCCGTGCCCACCTTGAGATGGCCCCAGTTTTGACCGTTTGTATAAACGGAGTGCCCCAAGAAGTGTATTTCTATTCATGAGTCCTTGGTAGATTTTAAAGGGAGGCTTCAATTCCGCCAGTACCTGCCGGATAAGAGGGCAAGGTATGGTGTGAAGATGTATAAGCTGTGTGAGAGTGCATCAGGGTATACGTACAAATTTAGGATATATGAAGGAAAGGACACCAGTATTCAGCCCCCAGAATGCCCCCCCCCCCTTACTGGGAGTTAATGCAAAAATTGTGTGGGATTTGGTGCACCCACTGCTGGACCAGGGTTACTACCTCTACCTGGATAATTTTTATACCAGCGTCCCACTCTTCAACTGCCTCGCTTCCAGAAGTCCTGCGGCATGCGGCACTGCTAGAAGAAATCTGAGAGGCCTCCCTAAGACTCTGCTTGGGCAAACACTCAGAAGGGGTGAGAGCAGGGCACAATCTAGCAGCAACGTATTGTGTCAAGTACAAGAGAGATGTCCTTGTATTGACAACAATACATAGCCACACCAGTACCCATGTACCTGTATGAGGTACTAGTACAGAGACCCCCAAACCAGACTGCATCCTGGACTACAATAGGTACATGGGTGGGGTGGACTTGTCAGATCAAGTCCTGAAGCCCTACAGCGCCATGCGGTGTGGTATAAGAAGCTGGCTGTGCACATCATTATCAAGAAACGAATCTTTAGGGACCAAGAAGGGGCACCCAGTACTTCTGGAAGTGAGGCCACAGGCATCGTACCAGGGCAACACTTTCCAGAAGAAGTTCCCCAAACTGGCAAGAAGGGAAAAAGTCAAAAGAGGTGCAAAGTCTGCTATAAGAGGGGGATAAGGGAGGACACAATATATCAATGTGACACGTGTCCCAAAAAAACAGGGCTCTGTATGAAAGTGTTATAAAATTTACCATACATCTCTTCGATTTTTCATCTACCCTGACGCACTCCGCACAGCTTATCCCCCTCATCTTTCCTTTCTGAGCCCTGCTGTGTGCCCAGGCAGCAGATAACAGCCACATGTAGGGTATTGCCGTACCCAGGAGAACCCACATTACAGTTTATGGGGTGTATATCTCCAGTGGCACATGCTGGGCACAATATATTGGACACTGAAATGGCATAGATATATAGAAAATTGCAAATCTCACTCTGCACCCTCTGCTGCGCATTATCTTTTACACAATACCTGTGGGGTCAATATGCTCACTACACCTCTAGATGAATGTCTTAAGGGGTGTAGTCACTTCTCGGGGGTTTCAACTGTACTGGTACCTCAGGGGCTTCGGCATACATGACTTAGCACCAGAAAAGCTCCAGTAGGCCAAATGGTGGTCCTTTCCTTCTGAGCCCTCCCATGGGCCCAAACTGCAGTTTATCACAAATGGGGTATTGCTGCACTCAGGAGAAATTGGGCAACAAAATGGGGTGTTTTGTTCCCTGTGAAAATAAGAAATTTTGATCAAAAATGACATCTTATTGAAAACATTTCATTTTTTAAATTTCACAGCCCAATTCAAATACGTGCTGTGAAAAAACTGTGGGGTCAAAATGGTCACAGCAACCATAAATGAATTCCTTGAGGGGTGTAGTTTCCAAAATGGGGTCATTTTTGGTGGGTTTCCATTGCTTTGATACCTCTGGGGGTCTGCAAATGCGACATGGCACTCGAAAACCAATCCAGCAAAATCTGGACTCCAACAAACACATAGCGCTCCTTTGCCGTTTGGGCCCATGGGAAGGCTCAGAAGGAGTTTATCACCACAAATGGGGTATTGCCGCACTCAGGACAATTTGGGGAACAAAATGTTTTTTTTTTATTTCTTGTGAAAATAAGAAATTTTATCAAAAATTACATCTTATTGGAAAACATTTCATTTTTTAAATTTCACAGCCCAATTCAAATATGTGCTGTCAAAAAAACTGTGTGGTCAAAATGGTAACAACAACCATACATGAATTCCCTGAGGGGTGTAGTTTCCAAAATCACTTTTGGGGGATTCCTACTGTTTTGGCACCTCAACACCTCTACAAACCTGGCATGCTGCCTAAAATATATTCTAATAAAAAAAGAGGCCCCAAAATGCACTAGGTGCTTCTTTGCTTCTGGGGCTTGTGTTTTAGTCCACGAGCACACTAGACTCATATGTGGGACATTTATAAAAACTGCAGAATCTGTACAATACATATTTAGTAATGTTTCTCTGTTAAAACCTTCTGTGTTACAGAAAAAAAATGGAATAAAATTGAAATTTAGCAAGAAAAATTAAATTTGTAAATTTCACCTCCACATTGCTTTAATTCCTGTGAAATTCCTAAAGGTTTAAAAAAACTTTCTAAATGCTGTTTTGAATACTTTGAGGGGTCTAGTTTTTAAAATGTGGTGTTTTATGGGGGTTTCTAATACATAGGCCCCTCAAAGCCACTTTAGAACTGAACAGGTACCTTAAGAAAAGGCTTTTGAAATTTTCTTAAAAATATGAGAAATTGCTGTTTATGTTCTAAATCTTGTAACGTCCAAGAAAAATAAAAGAATGTTCAAAAAACAATGCCAATCTAAAGTAGACATATGGGAAATGTGAACTAGTAACTATTTTGAGGGGTATAAGCATCTGTTTTACAAGCAGATGCATTTAAATTCTTAAAAATTCTATTTTTAAAAAAAAGTTCTCTAAATTTTGCAATTTTTCACAAATAAACACTGAATATATTGATCAAATTTCACCACTAACATGAAGCCCAATGTCTCACGAGAAAACAATCTCAGAATCGCTTGGATAGGTTAAAGCATTCTGAGGTTATTACCACATAACGTGAAATATGTCAGGTTTTGAAAAATGGGCTCTGAGCCTTAAGGCCAAAACAAGGCTGCGTCCTTAAGGGGTTAAAGTGCAGACTCTCACCTTTAATTTGAGGGTATTCACATCCTAATTTGAGGAAGGGTTTAGAAATTGCAGCTCTTGAATATGTAGCTGTTTCTATTTCAAGCTATTATCTTTCTAATTCAAAGGTAATTGGAGAATTATCTCAAAAGCTATTTAATGGACTGCATGGGCTATTCCCTCGTTAATCCATCATCATTTAAGAAGGTAAAAGGTCCGGAGTTGATTCCATGTGTGGCATTTGCATTTGGAAGCTGGTGCTGTGAACCCACAACATGAGGTCAAAGGAACTCCCAATGCAAGTGAAACAGACCATCGTAAGGCTGAAAAAAAATAAGTCCGAGGAATCCGTCAGAGAAATAGCACAAATGTTAGGAGTGGCCAAATCAACAGTTTGATACATTCCTGAAAATAAAGAGCGCACTGGGAGTCTCGTGAAATCCAAAAGGCCTGGACGTCCACGGCAGACAACAGTGGTCGATGATCGCAGAATCCTTTCCATGGTGAAGAAAAACCCCTTCACAACATCTACCCAAGTGAAGAACACTCTCCTGGGAGTAGGTGTATCAGTGTCTAAGTCTATCATAAAGAGAAGACTTCATGTAAATACAGAGTGTTCACCACAAGGTTCAAACCAATAATCAGCCTCAAAAATAGAAAGGCCAGATTAGACTTTGCTAAACAACATCTAAAGAAACCAGCCCAGTTCTGAAACAGCATTCTTGGACAGATTAAACTAAGATCAACCTGTACCAGAATGATGGGAGGAAGAAAGTATGGAGAAGGCTTGGAACGGCTCATGTTCCAAAGCACACCGCATCTTCTGTAAAACATGGCAATGGCAGTGTGATGGCATGGGCGTGCATGGCTGCCAAATGCACTGGGTCACTAGTGTTTATTGATGATGTGACTGAAGACAGAAGCAGCCAGATGATCTCTGAAGTGTTCAGGGATATACTTTCTGCTCAGATTCAACCAAATGCAGCAAGGTTGATTGGACGTCGCTTTACAGTACCAATGGACAATGACCTAAAACATACTGCGAAAGCAACCCAGGAGTTTTTTAAGGCAAAGACGTGGAAAGTTCTGCAATGGCCAAGTCAATCACAAGACCTCAACCCAATTGAGCATGCATTTCACTTGCTTAAGACAAAACTTAAGGCAGAAAGACCCACAAACAAGCAACAACTGAATACAGCTGCAGGCCTGGCAAAGTATCACAAAGGAGGAAACCCAGTGATGACTTCAAGCAGTCATTGCCTGCAAAGGATTCTCTACAAAGTATTTAATAAAAACATTTTATTTATGGTAATGTTAATTTGTCCAATTATTTTTGAGCCCCTGAAATCAGGAGGCTGCGTAGAAAAATGGTTGCAATTCCAAAAAGTTTCAGAGGATAATTTTGTTCAACCCCTTGAATTAAACATGAAAGTCTACACTTCAATTGCATCTCAGTTGTTTCATTTCAAATCCAATGTGGTGGCATGCAGAGCCCAAATAATGAAGATTTCGTCACTGTCCAAATAATTCTGGACCTAACTGTATCTGCAGTCTGCACAGTGACTGAACCCTCATCAAGCTAGATGATCACTGTTCTTCGTGAGATTTCGATTCCTTCTCCACTTCCGCCCTTGGGACAAGAATATTCTTGGTCATTTGAAACTGACGACTCAGAAGGGAAACCTCAACATATTTTTGATCCTTCTAGGATTATTGATGTAAATCCTCTGCAGATCAAGTACATTCCTCCTGGCAAGATATTTATCCGTTGTGCTGACAGGAAAATAATTCTCTGCTTGGGGCATAATTCCAAACTGGCCAGGCATTCTGGTGCCCGCAAGATTCGAGACTTTATTGCTCGTCATTACTGGTGGCCCTTGCTACCTAGAGATGTATTGAACTTTGTTCCCTCCTGTGTTAATTGTGCCCTAAACAAGTCCTCTCAATCTAAACTTGCTGGTCTGCTCCAATCTCTGTCGGTGCCTGATGCTCCCTGGCAACACATTGCTATGGACTTTATCACAGACCTTCCCCCTTCTGATGGATGTACTACGATCTGGATAGTAGTGTATCGTTTCTCTAAAATGGCACATTTTGTTCCTTTAACGGGCCTTCCTCGTATGGCAGATCAGTTCATCCAACACATCTTTCGTCTACATGGACTACCACTTCATATTATTTCTGACCGGGGTGTACAGTTCACGTCTAAGTTCTTGAGAGCCCTGTGTAATCTTTTGGATGTGAAGTTGGACTTCTCTTCTGCCTGTCCCCCACAGTCTAACGGTCAAGTGGAAAGGATCAACCAAATACTAGAGAATTATCTCCTCATTATGTCTCTGTCCAACATGACAATTGGGTACAGCTTCTGCTTTGGGCGGAATTCTCTTAAAATAACCATACAAGTGAGTCTACTACTTCCTCTCTGTTCTATATTGTATACAGTCAGCCCCCACGAGTTCCGCTTCCAGTGCCAACTATGTCTCAAGTGCCTGCAGCCAATTCTTCATTCAGGATTTTTCTTAACACCTTGCAGCAAACCAAGTCCGTGATTCTTCAGGCAATGGATCGCATAAAATCATATGCCGATAAGAAGAGGTTTCCTCCTTAGTTTCTCCCTGGACTCAAGGTCTGGCTCTCTTCAAGGAGCATTCTTCTGAAGATCCCTTCCCATAAATTTGCTTCCAGGTTTCTTGACATGGGTATTCAGGTATGGCTGCTATGCATTAAAGACTGGAACACGAGGGTAAACTGTTAGATGTTCAGAAGAAGGAGTATGAGGAGAAGATGATGCCTTTGCAGCAATATAGTAAATAGAGATCTTAAGATTTACACTGCAGAAAATAATCCTTTAAAATCCCTTTATAATAGTAGCAGGTTTTGTTCAATTGTAAAACTAAGGAATAGATAGGCTATAGAGAGATAAATGTATCATTTTAAATTCATATTCCAAGAGAAACTCTGTAATTATTCAATAGACAACAATTAACAAGAATTACAATTAAAAAGTATATAAATTAAGCTGTTCATAATATGAAATATAGCCGTTAAACTTGTCTGGTTGGGAATTTACACTTTCATATAATAAATCCACATTGCAATTTATGGTGATTCATCTTTGACTATTACAAATTTCAAGTTGGCAGAAATAATGTTTGGACACTACTTATCTTATTTTACTGCAACATATATATACAGTTGCAAGAAAAGTAAGGGAACCCTATGGAATAACCTGAATTTCTTCATTGTTTGCTAATAAAATGGGGTCTGTTATTTAAGTCACATTTATAGACAAACATAGCCTAGCTTAACTAACACACAAACAGTTTGTACTGTTCATGTTTTTTATTGAGCACCTCCAGTAAACATCCACAGAACAAGGAGAAAAAGTAAGTAAATCCTTGAATTTAATAACAAGTAGCAGCAATTACCTCCACCAAACCTTTACTATAGCTGCAAATAAAATTTGCACAACGTTGAGAAGGAATTTTGGACTATTCCTACCTGAAAATGTGTTTCAGTTCATTAATATTTTTTGGAATGCCCTGCATGCATAGCTCTTTTCAGGCTTGTAGTTGTAGAACTAGAGTCCTATGGGTCTCAGGCAAAATTTCACCTGCCCCCACATCCTGCTTGATGCTCAGATGAGCAGTCCCCATTGGAACTGCGACTCTCAAAGACATCATAGCTATAAGACCCTTTTCTATGTATGATTGTATACTTCTAAATTATACAGTCATAAAGTTACCACATAATACTACTATCCCTTATACAAGGAACAAATAACAACATACTGTTACTGAACAAAACCCAGTACACCAAGGCCAATATTACCAATGATACCACTTCCGTATACAAGGGACAAACAATACCACCACACCATGACCACATATTACTACTACATTGTAACTGAATAATGCCAGTTTACTGTTACTGAATAATATCGCCACATCATGACCACACATTACACATAGTTCTAAATAATACCACCATACCGTTACTGGATAAAATCCACTAGACAAAGACTAATATTACTACCCCATAGTGCCTATATAGTGGTGGATACCAGATTTACTGTACACAGGCTTACTGCAGACCATATAAGTAAATACAGTACAGTTACATCCAGTGACTCATAGGTGACGTTTTCTCAGATTGGAGTTGTTCACTTTCCCTTTTCTTCTTCATCCGGGCTGCATCGCCATGACGACTTCTTCCAGCCATGACTTGTCTCCGCAGAATTTACACCACAGACATCTTTGGCTCCTTGATTTTACAGCATCCTCCCCACCAATTTCCAAACAGTTATAGTGCTCCCTATAGGCCTCACACTGTATATAGGCCTCGCACTGTCATAGTGCTTTTCTTATGCCCAAGGACCACAGACTGACGTCCTTTGTAACCTCTACTAGGCCATAGGCCTAAAACAGCTTTTGACATATTAGAGTTAGTGGCGGGGCTGGGAGCCAATGGCTCTTTGCTTCACCATAGTAAACTAAGCGGTGCTCGCACGGAGGCTCTGCACCTCCTGCGATCACGATTGTTATGCCCCTGCTGATTTGACCTTTCCAAAACACAAATCTTCTTTTTCAAACATTCTTTAGTTGAATTACTTGTGTACTTTGGGCCATTGTCTTGTTGCATCACCCAACGACTCTTCAGCTAGAGGTCATGGACTGCTGCCCTTGCATTCTCCTAAAATGTTTTGACACACCTCTGATTTCATTGTTCTCTCAATGATCATAAGGCAAGCAGTCCCAAACATTGTTTCTTCCTGCATTATTCTTTACAGTTGGGATGAGGTTTTGGTATTGGTGTGAAGTATTATTTCTCCTCCGAACATAGCATTGTGCATTGGTGCTAAAAGGTAAAATTTTTGTGTCATCTGTTCAATGAACATTTTCCCAGAAGCATGGTTGGACATTCAGGTGATCTCAGATGGGCTGCAATGTTGTTGTTTTTATTTTAAGCAATAAATAGTGACTTCCTTTGTGATGTCAACAGAGTTTTTTGCATATTGAAGAATCTTCAGTAGGTCTTTTGCTGCTACCCTTGTGTTTTTTCTTACCTCTTTCAGGATTGCCGTTGTGCTCTTGTAGTGATCTTAACAAGATGCCCACTCCTAGAGAGAGTAGCAACAGTCCTGCATCAGTAGGCAATTTGTATAACTGTGGATTGATAAACACCAAGATTTGTAACATGTCTTCTGAGTTCTTTTGAAAGTTTCTTGCCTCGAGTCATGGTTCACACTTACCTTACTTTCTTGAGAAAAATAGATTTATCAGTAACCAGGCTTTGTATGCCTTTATTTAATGGGCATAGCATCTGTTTCTCCCTGCACTGTGGATGTTTACTCAGTGTGCTCAATAAAATACTTGAACAGTATAACTATTTGTGTGTTACTAGTTTATTTAGATTGTGACTTTGATATCAATAAAACCACATTTTATTAGAAATCAATGCAGAAATCCAAGTAATTAAAAAAAAAGAAAAATTGAAAGGTAATTTTAAATTTCTGCAATATTTGTGCTTGAAGCGGTGCATAATGTACAGTGTGATATGGGGCATTGTTAAAGTGTGACTATGGGCAAAAACGAAAAAAAAAAAATCTGCTTTATGCCATACCCCTTTACTGAAAAAATCCTGCTTCAGGCTATGCCCATGTACAGCAAAATTTTACCTGCCTAAAGGCCATAATTTCAGAGAGTCCTCACTGTCATGTACTGTGCCTCTACTGATGTCTCCTCTGGCCTTAACAACCCAGCAGCACCAGATTGATATTATTGGCTGGTAGTGTAGAGAAACCTGCCAATTAATATAATTTTTTTTCTATGCTTCCTACTAAAAGTTTAATGCCAGTGCTGATCGGTTGCCATGTACAGCATAGGCTTTCCCTGTGACCTAGAAGAGAATTGTAGGTCATCTTAAGTGGCAGTATTCAGGTTAGTAAAACTCTGAGGAGATATATAGCTTCATGGAACTGGCCAAGAGATTAATTTTTTTGTGTTTTATATCTTAGTATTAGAGAGGAGTTAAGATTCTAATTTCCATTGATTCTCCACAAATTTTTTTTAAGTATTTAAACATTAAAACTACATTTAGTGGTCAGTTTATGACAACCAGTAGCACATTTTATAAAAGTGAGTATTCAGCAGATATTGTTGACACTAAATCACTGGGGGGTATAAGAAGGTGAAGGCGAAAACATTCAGCAACTACCAGAGTATTTAGTACAATGCATAATGGGTATATGTGATCTGAGAAATCTTGACAAAAGTCAATGTAAGATTAGCTAACTGAAACAGACATTATATCACTTGCTTAAAGAGAACCTGTCAGCTCTTCTGACATGTCTGTTTTAGTAAATATGTGTATTCCCTATAAAATATTGATTATGAAGCATCTTTTCTTTGAACTTTGCGTTGTACCCTTCCTCTGTTATTCTTCCTACAAAATGTATGAATAAATTGACAACTGGGTGTTACCAATCGGAGGGGGGGGATGTCTCTGCACGTTTTGACACAGTCAGATTATGTCGGAACATATTCCTTTTACAAGTGGAATCATAACACCCAGTTGTAAATGTATTCATCATTTTCTAGGAGGAATAACAACAGAGAAACTGCACAATGCAAAATTCTAAGAATGGGTTTTCCAGAATTGTGATTTTATGGGGAATGCTAAAGCAGACATGTCAAGAGAGTGACAAGTCCTCTTTAACCTCTTCCCGCGCTGCTCCGCAATAGTACGTCCTGCAGAGGGGTTAGTTCCCGCATCAGGACGTACAGTTCTGGAGTAGTTCCCGGCGCACACTGTCCTAACGGACAGTGTCCGGGAACAGGGAGCTCAGCTGTCCCCGACAGCTGACACTCCAGTCTTGCTGGTCAGCGGACCATCGCCGCTGATTTCGGCAATTAACCCCATAAATGCGGCGACAGATTGCCGTCGTCGCATTTAAGTGGTTTGAAGCACATCGGCAGCCCCCACGAAGTGATCGTGGAGGCTACCGATGCTTGTCGTGGCAATCGGAGATCAGACAATAACCTCCGGGTTGCCATGTACGGAAGCCTCGGAGGAGCAGCCTCCTGCCGGTCCTCCGAGGCTTCCTGTCAGTGTGACTGTCACGTCACAATGACAGTTGGAATGCATTACACTACGTGTGTAGTGTAATGTATTCCAGCAGCGATCAGAGCTGCAAGTCTAAGTGTCCCCTAGTGGGACAAGTGAAAAAAGTATAAAAAAGTAATAAAAATGTTTTAAAAAAGTGTAAAAATAAAAGTTATAAGTTATATAAACAAACTGCATTTTTTTCCTATAATAAGACTTTCATTATAGGAAAAAATGAACACGTTAAAAAAAAGTACACATATCTGGTATCACCGCGTTCGTAACGACCCCAACTATTAAACTATAATGTTATTTTTTCCGCACGATGAACACCCCAAAAAAAATCAATAAAAAACGACACCAGAATCGCTATTTTTTGGTCCCCACCCCTCCCAAAATAGAGAATAAAAAGTGATCAAAATCTCGCATGAACAGGAAAATAGTACCAATAAAAACTACAACCCGTCCCACAAAAAACAAGCTCTTACACAGATTTTTTGACTGAAAAATAAAAAAGTTACAGCTGGTGACACAGAAAATAAATTATTTTATAAAAAAGTGATTTAAAACATAAAAAATACCTATATACATATGGTATCGCCATAATCGTATCCACCCGCAGAATAATGTAAAATTGTTATTTATAGTGCACGGTGAACGCCGCAACAAATAAACTAAAAAACATTGTCAGAATTGCTTGTTTTTGGTCACCCGGCTTGCAAAAATTTTTTATAAAAAGTGATCAAAAAAAATCGCATGTACCCCAGAATGGTACCAATGAAAAGTACAGATTGTCCTGCAACAAATAAGCCCTCACGCAGCTCTGGTGGTGAAAAAATAAAGAAGTTCTGTCTCTCAGAATATGGCGATGCAAAATGTGCAGTGTTTTCTAAAAGAGGGTAACATCCGACACCATTTATCAGTGCGACACCGGCCACACATCTATGAATTATTATTTATTTACCGCATTATTATAACCTCTTATTATGCACTGATGTTCTCCGCACAGATTACATATACCCCCACATTATAAACTGAAATACCAGCGAAACAGAAAAACTACCAAGCAAAATCTGTGCTCCAAAAGCAAAATGGCGTCCCTCCCTTCTGAGCCCTGCAGCGTGCCCTAACAGCAGTTTGCGTCCACATATATGGCATCGCCATACCCGGGAGAACACGCTTAACATTTTATGAGGTATCTGTCTTCAGTGGCACAATCTGGGCACAACATATTATGCACTAAAATGGAATATCAGTGGAAAATTGCAATATTCACACCATCCGCTGCTCATTAACCCCTTTGCGCACTATGACTTAATAGCACGTCATGGTGCGGGGGTTGATGTTTGGAGCGGGTTCACGTGCTAATTCTAATAAATTCTGCAAAAGACCCGTGGAGTTTAAATGCTCACTATACCCCTAGAAAAATTCATTGAGGGGTGTTTCCAAAATGGGGTAACTTGGGGGCTTCCATTGTTTTGGTCTCTACAGTGCGTTGCAAAGGCGGCATGGCACCGAAAAACAATCCAGCAAAATCCGTGCTCCAAAATCCAAATGGCACTCCTTCCCTTCTGAGCCCTGCTGTGGGTCCAATCAGCAGTTTATTACCACATATGGGATATTGCTGTAATCAGGAGACATTGCTTTACAAATGTTGGGGTGATTTTCTTCATTATTCCTTGAAAATATTAAAAATTTCTATGTTTTTTCAGAAAAAAAGTAGATTTTCATTTTTACAGACTAATTCCAATATATTTAGCGAAAAACCTGTGTGGTCAAAATGCTAACTATACCCCTAAATAAATTCCTTGATAGGTGTAGTTTCCAAAATGGGGTCACCTTTGGAGGGTTTCCCCTGTTTTGGTCCCTCCAGGGGGTTGCAAACGCGACATGGAATCGAAAACCAATCCAGCAAAATCCGTGCTCCAAAATCCAAATGGTGCTCCTTCCCTTCTGAGCCTTGCTGTGGGTCCAATCAGCAGTTTATTACCACATATGGGATATTGCCGTAATCGGGAGACATTGCTTTACATATGTTGGGGTGCATTTTCTTTATTATTTCTTGTAAATATTACAAATTTCCATGTTTGTTCAGAAAAAAAGTAGATTTTCATTTTCACAGACTAATTCTAATAAATTTAGCGAAAAACCTGTGTGGTCAAAATGCTAACTATACACCTAGATAAATTCCTTGAGGGGTGTAGTTTCCAAAATGGGGTAACTTTTGGGGTGTTTCCACTGTTTTGTCACCACAAGACCTCTTCAAACCTGACAAGGTGCCTAAAATATATTCTAAAAAAAAGGAGGCCCAAAATCCACTGAGTGCTCCTTTACTTCTGAGGCCGGTGTTTCAGTCCATTATCACATTAGGGCAAAATGTGGGATATTTATAAAAACTGCAGAATCTGGGCAATAAATTGTGAGTTTCATTTCTCTGGTAAAACCTTCTGTAACAAAAAATTTATTAGAAATTAATTTCGGCAAAAAAAATAAAATTTGTAAATTTCACCTCTACTTTGCTTTAATTCCTGTGAAATGCCTAAAGGATTAAAACACTTTGTGAATGCTTATTCGAATACCTTGAGGGGTGCAGTTTTCAAAATGTGGTGATTTATGGGGACTTTCTAATATATAAGGCCCTCAAAGCCACCTCTGAACTGAACTGGTCCCTCAAAAAATAGTCTTTTCAAATTTTCTTGAAAATATGAGAAATTGCTGCTAAAGTTCTAAGCCTTGTAACGTCCTAGAAAAATAAAAGGATGTTCAAAAAACGATGCAGACATAAAGTACACATATGGGAAATGTTAACTAGTAAGTATTTTTTGTGGTATTACTATCTGTTTTAGGGTATGTTCACACGAGGGCGTCCGTTACGGCTGAAATTACGGGGATGTTTCAGCCTGAAAACATCCCCATTATTTCAGCCGTACCGGCATGTGCAGGCGCTTGAACGCCGCGTCAATTACGGCCGTAATTAGCGCTGCTATTCATTGGAGTCAATGAATAACGGCTCCAATTACGGCCAAAGAAGTGACAGGTCACTTCTTTGACGCGGGCGTCTATTTACGCGCCGTCATTTGACAGCGGCGCGTAAATATACGCCTCGTGTGAACAGACAAACGTCTGCCCATTGCTTTCAATGGGCAGATGTTTGTCAGCGCTATTGAGGCGCTATTTTCAGACGTAATTCGGGGCAAAAACGCCCGAATTACGTCCGTAAATAGGCCGTGTGAACATACCCTTACAAGCAGATACGTTTAAATTTAGAAAAATGCAAATTTTTGCAAATTTTTTCTAAATTGTGGTGTTTTTCAGAAATAAATACCAAAATTATTGACAACATTTTTTCACTAACATAAAGTACAACATGTCACGAGAAAACAGTCTCAGAATCGCTTGGATAGGTAAAAGCATTCCAACGTTATTACCACATAAAGTAACACATGTCAGATTTCAAAAAATCGTCTGGGTCCTGATGGCCAAAACAGGCTGGGTCCTGAAGGGGTTAAAGGGTTTTTATTAGTATACTGGATTATTAAAGTTCTATAAATCCTTGCACGTTCAATCACGTATGTCTTAGTTTCAATTATTAGGATCAATTTTGTATTAATGGAACTGAGACAGATCTATTAGAAAGATCACAGGCAGTGTGTTTGAACAGATCTATTAGGGCATGCTCACACGTGGCATATTTCTGCAGACACTGTCCGCATCAATGCCGCACATAATCTGGGTTGCAGATTCCTTTGCGCATTTGCCTAAAATGTGAAGGAAAATGCTGCGGATTAGTCGTTGCGGAGTACATCCTGCTCTCTTTTAAAACATTCCATCTCAGTCTGGCTATAGACCTCGAAACACATAGGTCCAGCCAGAATGATGAAATATCCAGTTCGTGAAAGCAATCCGCAATGCAACACACATAACATCTGCGGATTTCATTGCGTCATTTTGCAACTCCATTGAAGTCAATGGAGAAATTCCGCCACAAGTACGCATCAAGTCCGCAACAGCCAGTGTATGCTGCGGACACCAAATTACGCACTGTAGCCTATGGTCTGCAGCGGAGTTGTCCGCTACGTCTGCACGAAGATAACTAAAAAGGTGTGGAAACCAATGGACAGACTGTCTGCTGCCGATTTCCAGTGCGGACTGTCCGCAGAGGAATTCCACAGCAATTCCGCCACGTGTGAACATGCCCTTAGAAAGATTACAGGCAGTGTGTTTGAAAAGAAATTACTTAGGCCAGACATAATCATTTATCACATTGGATGTGTTTAAATCTATTGTATTCTATTGTATTCTATTTGTATTCAGTGATGTTTAGCTATATGTGTAATGATATTTTTATGTTGCAATGCAATGTTATTTGGATAATTATGATATAGGATCTGTTTTTCTTTATTTACACCTTTGTCTCTAATTAAACAGTCAGCTGTATAGTTATTGAAAACAGAGTCAACCTTTCCGAAGATCAACTCAGGTAATATAGTATATGTCAGAGTGCTGTACGTACATTCTATTGTAAGGCTATGTTCACACAGAGTTTTTAGACGCGGAAACCGCGCCTCAAAACTCGTCAAACGGCCCGAAAATGCCTCCCATTGATTTCAAAGGGAGGTGGAGGCGTCTTTTTCCCACGAGCGGTAAACCCGTCTCGCGGGAGAAAGAAGGGACATGCCATATCTTCGGGCGTTTACGCCTCTGACCTCCCATTGACATCAATGGGAGGCAGAGAAAGTGTATTTCGCGGCGTTTTATGCCCGCGACACTCAATGGCCGTGGGTGAAAAATGCTGCGAAAATCGGCGTGCAGTGAGAGGAAAATCTGCCTCAAACTTCTAAACAGAATTTTGAGACACAAATTCCGCCTGCAAAAAACTCAGTGTGAACATAGCCTTAAAGGGTTTTTCTACCACAGCGAGTTGTCACAGATCCTGTACGGTGGAATTCCCACAAGTACTTAATACAGACCTATAGGCCTTCCATGTGCCACCGTATGGTGTCTTCGTGATAATTTTTTCTAGAGGAGAATATCTTTCTAATATAACATGTGATAAAATATTTTTCTCACAGTAAAACCTATGGAGTGTGCCTCCATATAAAATCATAGTTACAGTCTGGGTCCAGATCCGTAACATAGCTGTATGCATGAGCCCAAAATTTGCCAGGAATGAATCCCAGACCACCGTTTAATCCCTTAGATTCCACAGTCAACCCTGAGCACAGCATTTTAGTGATTGACATCAGGAGGGGGCTACCTCTGCACCCGATCACTCCCCCGTGAAGCAAATGCAGGGTGTCGATGGTTGCTATGGCAACCAGGAAGTTCTGGTCTCCCATCTGCAGAAGTTTATAAGGCTGCTGTCAATGTAAAACTGACAGTTATAATACATTGCCTACATAAGTAGTGCAATGTATTATACCAGTGATCAGGGTGTTGGAGTTTCAAGTTCCCTAGTGGGACTAAAAAATAGTTTAAAAAAAAGAAAAAGAATTATGTAGAACAATAGAAAAATAAAAATTTGAAGGACAAAAATAATGAAGTCATTTTTTATTGGAAAACAAATGAAAAAATATATTTTAAAATTATTTACATAATTGGTATCACCACATCTTTAATGACCTGTACTATAAAATGTTCACATTATTTATCCAGCACAATAAATGCTGTAAAATAATAATAATAATAATAATAATAATATAAATACAATGGCAGAATTTATGTCTACTAGTCACCTTACCTTCTAAAAGATAGAATAAAAAATGATCAAAAAGTCGCATGTAGCAAAAAATGGGGTACTTCTTGGATTTTCTTTTACTATTTAACCTATGAGCTCCTGCAATTATGGGCCAATGTTGTGTAAATCACCAAAATAGGCCCTCAAATGCGCATGGTGCTCTTTGGCTCCTGAGCGTCCAGGCAAAATATAAGGGCCACATGTAAGGTGTGTATACTTAGTACAGTTGAAAAAAAGACACATGTCCATCATGTTTAAAACCAGGAAATACAGCATAATAATTAGAGAGCTATCTTTTCACACAACGTATTGGGCACTGAATTGGCATATCTATACAAACAGTGCCATTTTCACTCTGCAAAATCCACTGCTGACTAATTTCTGAAAAACATCTTTAATATGCTCGCTTTTCCTCTGTTTTGGTACACTAGAGGCTTTGCAAATGTGACATGGAGTCCGCAAACCATTCCAGCAAAATTTGCTCTCCAAAATGTCAAATGGCGCTCTTTCCCTTCTAAGCCCTGATGTGTGTCCAAATAGCAGTTTATGATCACATATACGGTATATTAGTACTCGGGAGAAATTGGTTTACAAATTTTGGAATACTTTTTCTCCTTTATTTCTTGTGAAAATGAAACATTTTGAGCTGAAACAGGTATTTCATAAAATTCTTTAAAAATCTATGAATACCTGAGGGGTTAAAATGCCCACTGCACACCTAGATGTATTCCTTGGAGTGGAGGTGTAGTTTCCAAAATAGTGTCTTTTGGGGGGTGTTTCTTATGTGTCTCTGCAAACCTATACTGGTGAGTGAAAAACATCTTTATAAAATAAAGGCTCCAAAACCCACAAGGTGCATCTTAATTTCTGAGGCCTGTCAAGTAGCCCACTTGCGCCAATATGGGGTATTTCTGAAAACTGCAAATATTAATAAATAAATAATAAATATAGCTACAGAACAAAAAAAACATTTAAAATTTTTAGCTTCAATTTTATATTACCGTGTAACATTTCAAGGGTTAGGAAACTTCCAAAATTCTATTTTGAATACTTTAATGGCTGAAGTTTTTAAAATGGGGGGATTATAGAGGTGTTTTAACATACAAACATCTCAAAGCCACTTCAGAACTGAATTGGTCTAAAAAAAAATTGGTTTTGGAAATTTTCTTGAAAATTTGAAAATCGACTGCTAAATTTGTAAGTCTCCTAACATCCTAAAAAATAAAAGTATTTTATAAAATGATTTCATCATAAAGTAGACGTAAGGTAAATTTTAGATAGAATTCTATTTTGTGTGATATTATCTATTTTTAGAGATGAGCGAACCGGGACAACCGAACTTGGTTTCGGTCCGAACTTCCGGTAAAGTTCGGTTCGCAGCGAATCCGAACTTCACCGGGTTCGGCCGAACCCGTTTTGACCGAACCCGGTCAAAAACATTATACAAATCGGCAGCCACTTATCTCTATCAATCACTGATAGAGAAAAGAGGCTGCTCATTAAAAATAAAATAAAAAGCATTTCATACGTACCCGGTCGTTGTCTTGGTGACGAGTCCCTCTTCTTCCTCCAGTCCGAACTTTTCTGACGCGGCAGCCTGTGATTGGCTGCAGAGGCCTCTGCAGCCTGTGATTGGCTGCAGAGGCCGCGGCAGCCTGTGATTGGCTGCAGCGCTCACATGGGCTGCATCGTCATCAAGGAATGTCGGGCCGGATGTCGAGAGGGACGCGTCACCAAGGCAACGGCCAGGAGACCGGACTGGAGGAAGCAGAAAGTTCTCGGTAAGTATGAACGTCTTTTTTTTTACAGGTACTGTGATCGGTAGTCACTGTCCAGGGTACTGAAAGAGTTACTGCCGATCAGTTAACTCTTTCAACACCCTGGACAGTGACTATTTAGGGTATGTGCACACACACTAATTACGTCCGTAAATGACGGACGTATTTCGGCCGCAAGTACCGGACCGAACACAGTGCAGGGAGCCGGGCTCCTAGCATCATAGTTATGTACGATGCTAGGAGTCCCTGCCTCTCTGCAGGACAACTGTCCCGTACTGTAATCATGTTTTCAGTACGGGACAGTAGTTCCACGGAGAGGCAGGGACTCCTAGCATCGTACATAAATATGATGCTAGGAGCCCGGCTCCCTGCAGGGTGTTCGGTCCGGTACTTTCGGCCGAAATACGTCCGTCATTTACGGACGTAATTAGTGTGTGTGCACATAGCAACGCTGCCGTAATGACGGGTGCACACATGTAGCCACCCGTCATTACGGGGCCTCATGCACACGACCATAAAAACACCCTTTATCACGGGTCGTAATTACGACCCGAAATAGCGGGCCCATAGACTTCTGTTAGCCACGGGTACCTTCCCGTTTTCTCACGGGAAGGTGCCCGTGCCGTTAAAAAGATAGAACATGTTCTATTTTTTTATTTTACGGGCCGTGCTCGTAATTACGACTCGTAACTACGAGCACGGCCGGCCGGCCACGGGCAGCCGGCCGCTTTTGCGAACCGTGCTGTCATTATAATTATAGCAGCACGGCCCGTAAAATAGAAAATAGAACATGTTCTATTTTTTTAACGGCACGGGCACCTTCCCGTGAGAATACGGAAAGGTACCCGTGGGTAACAGAAGTCTATGAGCCCGTTATTGCGGGTCGTAATTACGACCCGCAATAACGGGTGTTTTTACGGTCGTGTGCATAATGGGAGCACGGCTCGGAAAAACGAACGGCTGCCCGTGCTCATCTCCTGAAATAATCTGTGCTGCCTTAGGGCGGGTTCACACATGGCGGAATTCCACTTAAATTCCGCTGCGGACACTCCGCAGCGTTAATCCGCAGCGGAGCCGTTTCTCCATTGACTTTCACTTTAATTTAGCAGTGTTCGTTTACACGATGCGTACAATTCCGCTGCGGAGCATAGGCTGCGGAGCGGAATTTGGTGTCCGCAGCATGCTCTGTCTGTTGCGGAGCAGTGGCGGACTCATGGCGGAATTTCTCCATTGACTTCAATGGAGATTCAAAGTTCCGCAATGAAGTCCGCAGCTGTCATGCACATGTCATGTGTGCTGCGGATGCGTCTTGCTTTTTTAACTTGACATTTCTTCATTCTGGCTGGACCTATGTATTTCTAGGTCTACAGCCAGACTGAGGAAGTCAATGGGGCTCCCGTAATGACGGGAGCGTTGCTAGGAGACGTCTGTAAATAGTCACTGTCCAGGGTGCTGAAAGAGTTAAGCGATCGGCAGTAACTGTTTCTGCACCCGGGACAGTGACTACCGATCCCAATATACATGTATCTGTAAAAAAACATATAAGTTCATACTTACCGAGAACTCCCTGCGTCTGTCTCCAGTCCGGCCTCCCAGGATGACGTTTCAGTGTAAGTGACGGCTGCAGCCAATCACAGGCCAAGCACAGGCTGCAGCGGTCACATGGACTGGCGCGTCATCCAGGGAGGTCGGGCTGGATGCCGAAAGAGGGACGCGTCACCAAGACAACGGCCGGTAAGTATGAAAATCGTTTACTTTCACTAGGGAAAGTGCTGTCCCTTCTCTCTATCCTGCACTGATAGGGAGAAGGGAAGCACTTTTCCCGCAGTCTGCAGCAGCTAGTCCGCATCAATGTACTGCACATTTTGTGCAGATCCGCTGCAGAATCTGCAACGCAGATTCTGTGCGGCATCGATGCGGACAGTTGCGGAGGAATTCCGCCATGTGTGGTCATGCCCTTAAACTCTGTGGACAGGTCAGGATCCTGTTTCTTTTAAATGCTGCTAGGGAACCCGCTCGATCCACTATATAAGGCTACGCTACAGTGCAGCATTTAAAAGAAACAGGATCCTGACCTGTCCACAGAGTTTAAGGCAGCACAGAGTATTTCAGGAGATGAGCGTGCAGATTCAGTGCTGCTGTGAACTCTGCTCTTACCATTACGTAGCTCTCAGTCTGTTACCTCTCCTCCACTCCTGTCCTCAAGAACACCTTCACATGATTGGCAAGTCACCACGTAATGGTAAGAGCAGAGTTCACAGCAGCATAGAGTATTTCAGGAGATGAGCGTGCGGATCTTGTGCGTGGTGGTGACTTGCCAATCATGTGAACGTGTTATAGAGGACAGGAGTGGAGGAGATGTAACAGACTGAGCTACGTAATGGTAAGAACAGAGTTCACAGCAGCACAGAGTATTTCAGGAGAGGAGCGTGCAGATTCAGTGCTGCTGTGAACTCTGCTCTTACCATTACGTAGCTCAGTCTGTTACCTCTCCTCCACTCCTGTCCTCAATAACACCTTCACATGATTGGCAAGTCACCACCCCGCACAAGATCCGCACGCTCATCTCCTGAAATTCTCTGTGCTGCTGTGAACTCTGCTCTTACCATTACGTGGTGACTTGCCAATCATGTGAAGGTGTTCTGGAGGACAGGAGTGGAGGAGAGGTAACAGACTGAGAGCTACGTAATGGTAAGAGCAGAGTTCGCAGCAGCACTGAATCTGCAGGCTCATCTCCTGAAATACTCTGTGCTGCCTTAAACTCTATGGACAGGTCAGGATCCTGTTTCTTTTAAATGCTGCACTGTAGCGCAGCCTTATATAGTGGATCGAGCGGGTTCCCCAGCAGCATTTAAAAGAAACCGTGTTTGTGTATGTGTGTGTTTGGGTATGTGACTTTGTCTGTTTTTGTTTTTATATGTGTGTTTGTGTATATGTGTGTGTGTATATGGGTGTGTTTGTGTATATGTGTTTTGTGTATATGTTTGTGTATATATGGGTGTATTTGTGTATATGTTTGTGTGTAGATGTTTGTGTGTGTTTTTGTATATGTGTGTATATGGGTGTGTGTTTGTGTGTATATATGGGTGTGTTTGTGTATATGTGTTTGTGTGTATATGTGTTTGTGTATATGTGTGTTTGGGTATGTGTGTTTTTGTTTGTATATGTGTTTGTGTATATGTGTTCGTGTATGTGTGTGTGTTTGGATATGTGTTTTTGTTTGTATATGTGTGAGTTCGTGTATATGTGTGTGTTTGTCTGTTTATGTGTGTGTGTGTGTGTGTGTGTATATCTTGTTGTGTTTGTGTATATATGTGTGTGTCTGTGTATGGTTGTTTGTTTGTGTGTGCGTGTATATATGTGTGTAGGTGAGTAGAAGTATTGGTATTGTTCACATTGATAACTGTTTTTTTATGTTGTTGCAGATTTTGATGTACCGATTGGACTACATCTTCGATTCGTTGGACTACTGCGTAGATCTGCGTTTTTTCAAATTTTAATAAAATGGTTAACGAGGGTTTTGTTGGGGATTTCTTATTTCAATAAAAAAGAATTGTCTTTGTTTTTTTTTTCAAACTTTATTAGTGCCCATATAATGGCAGTTGGCTGATTGACAGCGTCCATTATTAAGGCAGTACTTAGTGTTAGCCGGTGCAGAGGCTAGCACTAACCACCCATTATTACCTCGGTACCCACCACCACCAGGGGTGCCGGGAAGAGCTTGGTACGATCCAGTACCCGACCATCTGTTGTGATGGTCGGGTACTGGGGCGGCCGTAGGCTGGTATTATGAGGCTGGGAAGGGCCAAAATCAGTGGACCTTCCCACCCTTGTAATGCTAGGCTGCTGCTGCTGTGTTGTATCGGGCTGGTTATAAAAATGGGGGGGACCCCACGTCGTTTTTTTTTTTAATTTAACAAATTTAGCAATAAACGGGTCCCCCACATTTTTAATAACCAGCCATATACAAGGCCGCAGCAGTCTGGCATTACATTGGTGGGAAGGGCCACTGGTTTTGTCCATTCCCAGGCTAATAACACTGTGTTGTATGTGGCTGGTTATGATAAATTGGGTGGAACCCCATGTCTTTTTTAAAAAAAAAAATGTAAATAAATAAATAATTTAAAAAAATCACGTGGGGTCCCCCCCACTTTTATAACCAGCCAGATACAACACAGCAGCAGCAGCAGCCTAGCATTACAAGGGTGGGAAGGTCCACTGTTTTTGGCCCTTCCCAGCCTCATAATACCAGCCTGCGGCCGCCCCAGAGCCCGACCATCACAACAGATGGTCGGGTACTGGATCGTACCTGGCTCTTCCCGGCACCCCTGGTGGTGGTGGGTACCGGGGTAATAATGGTGGTTAGTGTTAGCCTCTGCACTGGCTAACACTAAGCCTCGCCTTAGTAATGGATGTTGTCACTCAGACAGCGGCCATTACTAAAGTGGTAGTAATAAAATGTGAAAAGAAAAAGACAAAGATATAGATAAAATATTTTATTGAAATAAAGCACCCCCAACACAACCCTCATTAACCATTTTATTGTAGAAAAAAAAACGTCATCTAAGTAGTCCTCGAAAACAACGTAGTCCAAACACCAAACCTGTAAAAAAAAAAAAAAAAATGAAATAAAACATGTCGTAGGCTTAGATTCAGTTTAATGTGTGATACTGACTGTTATACCATGTATAGAAGCCTGCCGCGAAGTTGACTTAGATACAGGGCGCCAGCAGACAGTATCATACATGGCCATACAGACATATATACAAATATACATACATGCAAACATACATACATATATACAAACATACATACATATATACAAGCATGCACATATATACATGCAAATATACATACATGCAAACATACATACATATATACAAACATACATACATACATATATACAAGCATGCACATATATACATGCAAATATACATACATGCAAACATACACACATATATACATGCAAACTATCATACATACATGCAAACACACACACACATGAAAACATACATACATACAAACAAACATGCAAAGATACATACATACATATATACAAGCATGCACAAACATACATGCAAAAATAAAAACATGCAAACATACATACATGCACATATATACATACATACATACATGACAACATACATACATGCAAACATACATACACACATGCAAACATATATACATGCAAATATACATACAAACATGCACACGTATACATACATGCCAACATACATGCAAACATACATGCACATATATACATACATACATGACAACATACATACATGCAAATATACATACATACACACATGCACATATATACATGCATGCCAACATACATGCACATATATACATACATGACAACATACATACATGACAACATACATACATATATATATATATATATATACACACATGCAAATATACATACAAACATGCATACATACATGCAAACATACATTCATGCAAACACACATACATGCAAACATACATACATACATACATACAAATATACATACACACGCACATATATACATACATGACAACATACATACATGACAACATACATGCAAAAATACATACATACATGCAAATATATACATGCAAATATACATACAAACATGCACATATATACATACATGCCAACATACATGCACAGATATACATACATACATACATACATACATGACAACATACATACATGCCAACATACATACATACATACATACATACATGCCAAAAAATAATAATAATACGTTCATACTTACTTTCCTCCTGTCCGGCCTCCAGCGATGACGTTTCATCCATGTCGCCGCTGCAGCCTGTGATTGGCTGCAGAGGCGGTCACGTGGGATGAAGCGTCATCCTGACGTGCGTGACCGCCACTACAGCCTGTGATTGGCTGCAGCGGCGAAAGGGATGAAACGTCATCGCTGGAGGCCGGACAGGAGGAAAGTAAGTACGAACGTGTAATTTTTATTTTTTTATTACATTTAAATAGTATTTTCCGCGCGCCGAGCATGTACTGTGAAGGTTGCTGAAAGAGTTAGTGCAGCCCATTAACTCTATCAGCACCCTGGACAGTAGCATGCTCGGCGCACGTAAGTGACAGGTTCGGTCAGAACTAGTTCGGTCCGAACCGAACTTTTTTGTGAAATTCGGCGAACTAGCCGAACCGAACTTTTGATAAGTTCGCTCATCTCTATCTATTTTATAAGCAAAAAAAAAGCACATTATTTTCAATTTTTGATAAATTTTGTTTTTCACAAATAAACAATGAATGTATCAACCAATATTTACCACTAACATAAAGTACAAAGTGTCACATGAAAACATTTTCAGAATGACTTGGATAAGTAAATATATTCCAAAGTTATTACCACCTAAAGTGACACATGTCAGATTTGAAAAATGTGTCTCTGTCAGGAAAGTCAAACCCAGCTGCGGCAGAATCATCTATCCATGCAATGACATCCTGGAGAGCTTCTGATGAACTCATGTTTACACACAGCAGCCAATCTGAAGAGGCAGATCTGCAGTGACGTGCGAGAGAGATAGAGAGAGAGAGCAGCAGCCTGGAGCAATGATGAGACAGGAGTTGTGTTTCTGGCTACCTCAGACTGCAGGCACTGTAGCTCAGTTTCAGTTACAGATCTGCCCTAATGGGTTTAATCTAAAAAGCAGGCAAGTAGTAAGCACTAAGAAAAACACATATAGGGTATTTGAGTGTACATGTTTTTTTTCTGATAAGAAAACCTTGAAAAAAAATATGATTGTTCTTATTCTATATAATGTTGAAGCAGAATCTAGCTTATCTAATGAAAGTTATTGACAGAATGGGTATACAGTTAGACAGAAGGCATTTAAGGGTTTGAAGGTGGGTTTTGGTAAAAGGGAGGAGGTTCACCCTTGCCCCTTGTTTTCATGCATTCCCTCCTGGTTACATTTTATGTTCTTTTAACTTATTATTTTTTTTAACAGAAGTACTTTCCCCTCATTTTTGAACCAATTAATCTAAGAACCAAAAACTTGAAAAAGATGCATTACAGTACTTTATAAAGAGAGGATGCAAAACACTGTATATGCAAAAAATGACTTGTGTTTTGGTTTGCAATTCATTTCAGCATTTGATATAATTAGTAATAGAAACTTTATAGGCCAAGAAAACACTAAGACAGATGTTGCCTTTGCTAGACCAGCTGAATTTTTCATGTAATGTTACATCTCTAGAGGAAAAAAAAAATGTCGATGATCTGCAAAACTTTACTCTCTGCCAAAATGTAACTTTTATTCAGTTATAGAAAGAGATAAATGAGCGACATAACAATAAAATATTCTGTTACTGCAAATCTTTAGTGTCTCAAAGTCATTATTGCAGCAGATTCATTTAAACTATATATCCATACACTTTGTGATTTCAGCTTTTTCTAATATCTTCAAACTGTGATGAAAACTAAAAAAAACAAAACTTTTTTTGTACGTCCTAAAAATATTTATGTGCAAATTATAACAATATTTTTTTTCTCTTTTGTAGAACTTCAGTTTTACCCTGTGCTTTATTAAGAAGATAAAACATCTTAGAAACAGTGGTATAGAAGATCAGAATAATATAGAACACTGTATGAGAAAATAGGAGAACTGCATTATGTGAAACAAATGTGCATTAGAGAGAATTTAAATTTCAGACAATATGGAACAAAGATAAATGTAGGCAAAAACAAAGCATACTTTTGAACTTGAATATTTTTAGGTCTACTAGTATATTATTACCAGAAGGTAATATTTTCCTCTTGAATGTTATCTCCTCTCCGTAGAGGACCTACAGGATTTAAATGCTCCCTACAAATAAATAGTCCTTACCTGATGGATTATACCTATTAGGAAAACATACCAAATTGACATTGAATTATACTGTAGATGACCTTAGTTAATCTATAGCCTTTAGACTGGAATCACACATGTAATGTTTGTGGTAGTTTTTATTGCAGTTTCTTGAGTCAAACATAGGAGTAGATAAAAAAAAGACACATGAGATTTGCCTATATACGTTTACTTCTTTTGGATCCACTTCTGTGTTTGGCCCAAAATACTGCCACAAAGACTGCATGTGTGATTTTGATGGACACACAAAGTAAATACATGGTGCTGGTTTCCCCTATTGAGAGCAGATACAATCAGTATATTTAAAATGTTAATCTCTTCTCAGCATTTGTATGTGGGAAGTGTGGGAAATTCCACAGAATGGCTTGAGGATAAGATATTCGGTCTTTGATTTTATCTATCTATCTATCTATCTATCTATCTATCTATCTATCTATCTATCTATCTATCTATCTATATATATATATATATATATATATATATATATATATATATATATATATATATATATATATATAGGTCTTTGATCTTGCTTTGAATGACTTAATCTGGAGAGGATGCAAACCTAGACTAAACATTATCAACTTCACTGTCCCACTTAATAAAGTAGGTTTTCTTTTTCCCTTCTGTAGTTTTTCTTTATCTCTTATTGTCATTCACTACCCCCTATTTAATAGACCATGTTTTTTTTTTTTATCTCGTGTGAGAGCTTTTCTTCAAGTGCTGGAATCAGGGCAGTTAACTTTGGGGAAATATAGATTATATCCATTGTTTTCCACTAAATCTATTGTTTTCCCTTTTTTCTAAAGTATAGTAAGTGAAATTTTCTTGGTTCACGATTTCACAGGAGCCTCTTCATCGTGATTTTGGGATCTTTCAAAGATTCTACTTTGTGACATCGAAAGGGTCTGATATGTTTCCCAATTTTCTTTAGAGGGAGTTGTATGGTCCTTTAGGACTCTTTCAAATCCATTTTCTTTAGCTTTATTTTTTCTTTTTTTAAAGATATTTTCAGTTATGACACACTCATTTTTAGTTACCTAACAGAAGTCTCAAAGTAGATTATTTTCCTGTTTTGAATGCTATATACAGTTGCAGGAAAAAAATAATTTAACTCTGTGGAATCACCTGGATTTCTGCATTGATAACTAAATCAATGTGGTCTGATTGCTATCTAAAGGGCCTTTTACACCTGCCGGTATTCATTACTCCGATCGCTCGTCCTCATACTTTTTTATCATTTCGGCAACGCGTCTCCCTGTTTACACAGGGAGATGTGCTTTGCGCCTAGGATGAGATTTTGGTGTTAATGTGAAGTGTTGTTTTTCCTTCAATAATAGTGTTGTGCATTTGAGCTAAAAAGTTCCACTCCTGTCTCACCTGTCCATAGAACATATTCCAAGTTGCATTGTGCAACACTCTGGTGGTCTAAGGCAAACTTGAGTCCAACCAAAAATTGGGAAGAGCATCATGATTTGAGACTGCTACGCTGCCTCATGGCTTATATGACTTGCAATTGAGGGAACAATGTATTCAATGGTGTATCAAAACATTTTATAGGAGAATGTACTGCAAACAGTCTATGATCTCCAGCTTAAGAGACGTTGGCTGATGAAACAAGACAATGACCCAAAGCACATGACCTGAAAAGGGCTGTGCACACAATGCATCCCAGAAATATTGATGAACTGAAATTCATTCAATGTTCTGCAAATCTTATTTGCAGCTACAGGAAATGCTTGGAGGAGTTGATTGCTGCTAAAGGGGGATCTTCAAGTTATTTAATTCAAGGGTTTACTTACTTTTTATCCATGCACTGTGGATGTTTACTCAATAAAATATATGAACAGTACAACTGGGGTTGCTGAAACATGGCTAGACGCTTCATAGGATTGAGCTTTGACTCTTCAGGGTTTTACTCTGTTTAAGAAAGACTGGGCGGTGGAGTATATCTGTATGTTAGTAGCGATATGGAGGTAAGTGTAATAGAGACAATAGTGGATAAACATTATTAGGATGTTAAAACCTTGTGGGTGGAATTATAAAGGGAGGTAATAATTGAAAAAAAAATACTTTTTGTGTAATCTATAGACCACTCCCAACATCACTGAAAAATTGGAAGGTCAGCTATATAAATTAATGGCGCAGGCTGCACAGGCGGTTTCTGTAGTGATAATAAGGGGGTTATTGTTTTGCTCCAATTGAATAAGGGAGAAAATTCCTCAACTTGTTGCAGGATCATTTTATGGGCCAGTTTGTGGAAGACCTGACAAGAAGTGATTCTCTGTTAGATCTAGTCATTTCTAACTATGCAGCTTGTTGGCAATATGACTGTTCGTGAAAGCCTTGGTAACAGTGACCACAATCAATTTTAATTTTGCCTAAACTGATAAAGACAAGCATGGGCTGAAAGGACAACAGCACTTAATTTTAAGAAGGCCAATTTTCTCAGGTTGAGGACTGTACTCAAGGACGTAGACTGGTAACAGTACTTTTGGTAAGTAGATGGAAAAATGTATTCCTAAATGTAATAAGCATAAATAACTCAAATTAAACCCTGCATGTCTTACACCTACAGATGTATCCTTCCTTACCTTAAATGACAAAACAGGGCATTTAAAAAGCACAAATCTGAGGAGTCTGCTCTAGCTTTTGAAAATTAATAAAATCTGTAAGAAGGTACTAAAATTTCTCTAAAATACAAAATAAAAAGCAGGCTGCCAAATAAAGCAAAACAAATCCCATATAAATGCAAAAATGTCACAACATGCAGGATCCCTTATTAGTGGTAACAGGGAGTTGGTCATGGGGGGGGGGGGTCAAGAAAAGGTAGAGCTATTGGAGTTCTTAAGTTGAGTGTAGCTGATGTAGACGGTGCAAGTTCTGTGTTTTAATATGCTTAATTAGCTGAATGTAGATATGGTCCAGGCTAAATGTTCTAAAAAGTGAACAAGGCTCCAGGAACAGTTGGATTACACTCAACTGTTCTTCAAAACTCAGTTCAGTTATTTCTGTACCGGTTTATATTATAGTGTCAAGTGACTGGTATAGTGTCAAGGGACTGACGCAGGGGCAAAAGTGGTGACTCTTAAGGGACTATATTCAGGAATATGTGACAGAAAATTATTTTATAAGTGATAGCCAGCAAGGTTTTACTATGAGCAGAAGTTGTCAAACTAACATAATTTGTCTTTATGAAGAGGTGACTAAGAAGCCTGGACAGAGGAGTGCTGTGGTTTGTTTTTTTACGTTGCAAAGGCATTTGACACTGTCCCTCATAGATGCCTAATGGGTAAATAAAGGTTAATAGATTTAGAAAAGAATGAAATTGAAAGTCGGCTCATGGACCATAATCAGAGAGTTGTGGTCAATGATTCCTACTCTGAATGGTCCCCAGTTATAAGTTGTGTACCCCAGGGTTCAGTGCTGGAACCACTATTATTCAACATATTTATCAATGATATAGAAGATTAGATAAATAGCACTATTTCTATCTTTGCAGATGACACCAAGCTATGTGGTATAGTTTAGTCTATGAAAAATGTTTATCAATTACAAGCGGATTTAGACACACTGAGTGTTTGGGCATCCACTTGGCAAAGATGAGATTCAATGGGGATAAACTTAAAGTTATGCCTCTGATTACAATAAACTGCATGTAATGTCAATCAGCTGCTTCTAAGACCAGCAGAATACTGTTCTATATTAAAAAAAAGGAATGGACTCACAGGACAGGGACATAATGTTACCACTTTGCAAGGCATTAGTGAGGCCTCATCTGAAATATGCAGCTCAGTTCTTGGCACCAGTTTGTAGAGAGGATGCCCTGGAGTTAAAAAAAAGAAAAATAAAGAAGAACAGATAAACTAATGAGGGAAACGGGGGAGGATAGTTATGAGGAAAGACTAAAAGCATGTAAACTCCCCTCAAACGACAAGGGGACGCACCCTCACTTTGGAGAAAAAAAGGTTCAATCTCCAGAGGTGACAAGCCTTCTTTATCATAAGAACTGTAAATATGTGGAGTTGTCTACCTCAGAGGCTGGTTACAACAGTAAAAGTAGGTGGCTTTAAAATGCTTAGATAATTTCTTAGAACAAAATTATATCAGAGCTTATGTAAATTGATAGAATTCTTGTTTGAATGTTGATCCAGCCTGACCGCTACTTGAGATCAAGTGACATTTTTCCTTTTTAGGGCAGATTGGTTCATACCTTATGGGCTCTTTACCTTTCCCTTGATCAATAGGAGTAAAACTAATGTCTTAAGTTTACTCATATGCCTTCCCTTCATCCACATCCTATCCCATCCCTTGGTTGAACTTAATGGATATGTGTATTTTTTTTAACCGTTCTATGTTACTGACAATGAACTGTAGCGATGTGTGTTATTAGTTTAGTTGGATTGTGTTTGTCTATAATTGGGACTTAGCTAACAATCAAACCACATTTTATTAGTAATCAATGCAGAAATCAAGATAATTTCAAAGGCTTAATTTACCTTTTCTTGCACCTGTAAGCTTATGAATGATTGTGCTTCCTATATGGTGACATTCAAGTCAATGAAACATTGGGGATGGGATTTGGGGTAATTTTCAGATATAACATGTCAAAATTCCTTGCAATCTATTCAAGGATCATCACCTAATTTGGATAATAAAAAAAGTACAATTTATATTATTACACAGGTTACATTATACACCATCTTTTTTAAAACAAAATTAGATATCGTTCCTCTTCTTTTGATTTAGGTTAATTTGATCCACATGTTGTGGTTCTGTCCACAGGTTAGAGATTATTGGATCAGTGTGTTGTCTATGATGAGAGATAAATTAAATTGCTCTGAACCATTTATATGTATTTTGGGCGATATCTCTAATTTAAATTTTCTTTCTTTGCAACACATACCACTTTTAGGAATACTCTTTCTTTCCTAACTTCTTATTTGTAGTAAATTGGTCTCTTCTAAAAACACTCTATCTAGAATGGCTAAACTTGGTTAAGCAAAGTTATAAATTTGAAAACATGATAGCGGTAAGGGCATGACCACACATGGCGGAATTCCTCCGCAACTGTCCGCATCAATGCCGCACCTAATCCGGGTTGCGGATTACGGCTGCGGATCTGCACAAAATGTGCAGAAAATTGATGCGGACTGGCTGCTGCGGACTGCGGGAAAAGTGCTTCCCTTCTCCCTATCAGTGCAGGATAGAGAGAAGGGACAGCACTTTCCCTAGTGAAAGTAAAAGAAATTCATACTTACCGCCCGTTGTCTTTATGACGCGTCCCTCCTTCGGCATCCAGCCCGACCTCCCTGGATGACGCGCCAGTCCATGTGACCGCTGCAGCCTGTGCTTGGCCTGTGATTGGCTGCAGCCGTCACTTACTCTGAAACGTCATCCTGGGAGGCCGGACTGGAGACAGAAACAGGGAGTTCTCGGTAAGTACGAACTTCATTTTTTTTTACAGATACATGTATATTGAGATCGGTAGTCACTGTCCCGGGTGCAGAAACAGTTACTGCCGATCGCTTAACTCTTTCAGCACCCTGGACAGTGACTATTTACTGACGTCTCCTAGCAACGCTCCCGTCATTACGGGAGCCCCATTGACTTCCTCAGTCTGGCTGTAGACCTAGAAATACATAGGTCCAGCCAGAATGAAGAAATGTCAAGTAAAAAAAGCAAGACGCATCCGCAGCACACATGACATGTGCATGACAGCTGCGGACTTCATTGCGGAACTTTGAATCTCCATTGAAGTCAATGGAGAAATTCCGCCATGAGTCCGCCACTGCTCCGCAACAGACAGAGCATGCTGCGGACACCAAATTCCGCTCCGCAGCCTATGCTCCGCAGCGGAATTGTACGCATCGTGTAAACGAACACTGCGAAATTAAAGTGAAAGTCAATGTAGAAACGGCTCCGCTGCGGATTAACGCTGCGGAGTGTCCGCAGCGGAATTTAAGTGCAATTCCGCCATGTGTGAACCCGCCCTAATTCTGGTCAGTTACAGTCTAAATTAGGGGTACTCAACTACTTTTGTCAAAGGTCCCATTTGTCTTCAGGTGAAAGTTCGAGCTGAACACCAGTAGTAAAGATGTTGTCTTGCTAACTTTCTGAAAACTTTGTCAAACTATTTACATCCAGATTTATTGTTTATTAGTGGGAAAAATGGCATCTCTTCTCTTTCACCAGCCCTCTACATTACAGAATGCAGATTTATAAGTATATGTAGGGCCTATCATCGGAAGAACATGGATTGCTATTTCACTAATATGAGGCACACGGAGATACTAAATTAGTAACCCCATGTGCCTTAATAACATGCAATATCATTATTTTTCCCATTATCTTTGATAGTAGAATAAATATTGCAGCACTCACCAGTATTGCAAAAAAGTTCCTTTTATTCAACCATCACAGTCAGCGGGATATGGAAAAGACTGGCCTACGGCCGTTTTCCGTGTTCCCACACTTTGTCAAGGCATTGGCGTTATTTCCTACACTACCCCTTAATATACAACATAAGTGAGCTTCATTTAATTAACAATTACTATGCAGTTAATTATACAAAAAGAGCATTATAAGGAATGCACATATAAAGAAAGTATTGAAGGATACATGTTTTATAACAAAAATATTATTAATAATAATAACATGACAGCATTATTTAACTCTTTTTATACTAAAGCACTGAGATCATTGCGATAATTAAGACTGAGTGGTCCTAGTGCCTCTGTTTTCAGAATTAGTTCAGCCTCTCTTTGGAGCGCCAACCTATATCTATCCCCCAACTCTATTTACATTATATAGACAATCTATTTAGGGTGTGTTGACATCAGCATCGGCCTTCCGTTCATGGGTTCCATTAGACCTTTGCGTCAGAGGAACCTATGAACAGAAAGCCAAGGTTCCGTTTGCATTACCATTGATTTCAATGGTAATGCTTCCGTTGCAATTGGTTTCCATTCCGTAAGGTTTTAATTTTTTTTGCGGAAACAATAGCGTAGTTGACTACGCTATTGAGACTCATGCGATGATGCTGGCCTAGGAATGTCTGGACACTATAGCCTCACGCTGATAGGTCAGCGTCAGAGGCTCTCTGCGAGCTCCGCCCATTGTGAATCGCGGATGGCCAAACCCTCAGCAATGGGGGGGGGGGGGCGCAGAAGTAAGGAACAAATACTGCTGGACTCACAATTACAGGGGAAATTATGTGAAAAAATCTTTACCCATGTGCATACATGGTCTCCCAGGACCTGCATCTGTGGCTTCAGAACAAGACTGTTGAGTGGTACAGTATCAAATTATTTAGCAAAATCCAAATATATCACATCCGCCGCATGACCATCCAGATTTGCACTTACCTCCTCATAAAAACCGAGCGTGTTAGTTAGGAAAGACCTGTTTTTCATGAATCCATGCTGGTTATCATTTATTAGACTTTTCTTTGCTATATACTGTTGCAGTTCATATCTTAGAATACCCTTAAATATTTTACATACCACATACCACAGATGTCAAACTTACTGGACTGTAGTTACTCGGCTCCACATTCTTCCCCTTCTTAAATATTGGTACAACATCAGCCGTCCTCCAATCCTATGGCACTGATATTGTTACAAGAGAGTCTAAGAAGATGAGTCACAATGGTCTGTCCATTACTGAGCTCAATTTTCTTAATACCTGGGAAAGCATGCCGTCTGGGCCAGGGGATTTATCAATATCTAATTTGGTCAGACGTAGCTGTACTTCCTCCTGTGTTAAGCAGGTAACATTGGGTAGGGAAGCTTTATTACTGTAACGTCCGTGGTCGCTGACCACAAACTCTTTCCATCCAGTCAACGCCCTTCTCTCCAGAGATGTCTGCACACATGGCCTTCCTGTTCCACAGTGACCACCAGGGTGCGCTCGCAAGCTCATTACAGACACAAGAAGCCAGAGCGCACGCATGTGGGAGATTTAGCTGATTGATCCCAGAGCACCCTGGGCTATAAGAAGGTCTCAGCCCCTTCCTCCCACGCCTGAGCGTTGTTGTCGTATTCTAAGTTTGTCTTGCAAATGTCCCCTAGTGTTTCCTGCTCCCAGTGTTCCCTGTTCTTGTATCCTGTATCCTGATCTAGTGCCGTGTTGAGCTGTTGTTGTACTGTGCTGTATACCACGCCTGTCCTGCTACCCCACGCCTGACGTCTACCTGCTGCCTAGTCCCAGCCAAGCCTGCCTTGCTACTGTCCGAGCTGCTACAGGTATCCTATATGAACTATAGACTCTGACCTGCGCCCTGTTGGCCAGCTGCCATACCGCCAAGGTGGTACGGCCCTGTGCGTCCATGAACCCTACATGAGAGTACGCTCAGGCCATGGACTGGTTGATCCAAGACCATGACGACGTCACAAGAGATGTGGGCGGATATGCTAGACCTCCGGTCTCGACAGGACCAACTCCTCCAGGCCTTGAACATTCTCGAACGTCGGCAGGAGGCACGAGCTGCCATTCCTCCTACTACACATCCTGGCAGTACTATTCCTCAGACTACACCTCCTGCCAGTGTTGATCCTCATTTTTCTTTGCCACTTCCTGACCGCTATGATGGAGAAGTACCTGTCGTGGATTTTTGAACCAGTGCCGGATCCACTTCAGCCTGTAGTCTAGGGCATTTTCATCTGATGGCGCAAGGGTCGCTTTCATCATCTCTCTTCTTACTGGCAAGGCCCTTGCATGGGCGAATTCTATCTGGGAGAGACAAGGACTAGAGACCCGTAACTTCCAGACATGGTGTTTGAGGAGCCTGAACGAGTCTCCTCTGCTGCGACTTCCTTGCTGAACCTACTTCAAGGAGACATATCACTGGGCGAGTACACCAACCACTTCCGCACCCTGGCGGGAGAACTGTTGTGGAACAATGAGGCCCTGGTGGCTACATTTTGGCATGGACTGTCTCCTAAGATTAAAGACGAACTTGCCGCTCGAGACCTGCCATCTACCCTGGATGACCTCATCCTCCTGGCTGCCCGAATTGATAGAAGGCTCCGAGAATGGCTCGAAGAGGTTCGGCGGGAGGGAGGCCTTCCTAGTCTGGCCCCTACCTTACAGCAACCCCTGCCATCCTCAGATGCCAATCCTCCTCAGGAGTCTGTGAGGATGGACCAATGTAAGCTATCTACCCAGGAGAGACAATGCAGATGCTCTTCGGGACTCTGTCTTTAATGTGGCCTTGAAGGCCATCTTGTGTGTCTGTGTCCCCAAAAGCCCCAAAGCCTAGGGTTGGTAGGAGAGACAACCTTGGGTAGAAAAGGACTCCCGTCTAAGTTGTCCATACCCGTGACCGTAGTCTCCGGTGAGAAAACGCATCAGGTCTCTGCGTATCTGGACTCTGGATCCGCTGCTAATTTCATTTGTAGAGACCAGGTGTACCTTCTCCAATTACCTACTACCCCTCTGGAGAAACCGTTGACGGTTGCGTCAGTAAACCTGGATACCTCTGCCAGACCCACACCTGCACCCCATAATTCTTTTATTTAGGCACTTTACTCATTACTGCCCCCATATTTCACTCATATTATTATCACTTGCACATACACTATTCATTTATTATTTTTTACTACACATCCCATGCACCACACGCCATTCCCCTCAAGACTAGTGGGAGTGGCTATTATTATTATTTAATGCACCTGTTCACTCTCCTTCATCTGTGTTTCTGACCTGTCTGTGTCCTTTTGTAAGTATGGCCTTTTTTTGTGGTTTTGTGTATATATGTCCCCTTGTTTTTATCTGTATGGTTTGTATATCAGGAACAATAAGTTCCAGTTAGGGACTCGCAAGTCTGGGGATCCTTGTCGTGGATTGCAAGCTTGCGTCCTTTTGGCCAAAATGATTACTAATACCCCAGGTATTTTTCATGCTTACTTGCATTATATTTGCTTTTTTTGGACACAGCCGGGTCTTGATGCTGGGAGAGTATGGTGTGTTGTTATCTGGCATAGCTAGCAGGGTAGCCCGCTCTATGAATTATCAAGGCGTCACGAATAGGCTTCTACCTGGCTATACACGTTGCGCCTCATGACTTACACACTATCTCTCCATGTTTCACACACCTGCACCCCATTATTCTTTTATTTAGGCACTTTACTCATTACTTCCCCCTATATTTCACTCATATTATTATCACTTGCACATACACTATTCATTTATTATTTTTTACTACACATCCCATGCACCACACGCCACTCCCCTCAAGACTAGTGGGAGTGGCTATTATTATTTAATGCACCTGTTCACTCTCCTTCATCAGCGTTTCTGACCTGTCTGTTTCCTTTTGTAAGTATGGCCTTTTTTTGTGATTTCCAGTTATAGCTGTGACCAAGCCGCTGAGGCTCCAAGTAGGGGCTCTCCACTCCGAACTTCTACCGTTCTATGTCCTATCCAAGGCCATTAACCCTGTGCTGCTAGGTCTGCCTTGGCTCCGACTACATGCCCCAGTCCTGGACTGGAACTCTGGAGAGGTTCTCCAGTGGGGCCCCGAGTGTCACAGCCGATGCCTGGTGCAGATTCGTTCGGTCCAGCCTTCTCTGCCACAATCATTGACATTATTGCCTTTCATTATGCTGCATTTTCGGACGTCTTTAGCAAAAGGGAGGCGGAGACACTGCCCCCACACTGGGCGTATGACTTTCGTATCGAGCTGATCCCTGGTGCATCCCTTCCCCGAGGTAGGATATATCCTCTCTCCTTGCCAGAGACTCTGTCCATGTCCACCTATGTTAAGGAGAACTTGGAGAGGGGCTTCATACGGAAGTCTTCCTCCCCGGCAGGAGTCGGGTTCTTCTTCGTCAAGAAAAATGATGGCTCCCTGCGTCCTTGTATTGACTACCGGAGTCTCAACCAAATCACAGTGAAGAATAAATATCAGTTGCCGCTGATCTCTGAATTGTTTGATCGTATACGTTATGCCCAAAATTTTTCCAAACTGGACCTGCGTGGGGCTTACAACCTAATCCGGATTCGCCAGGGTGACGAATGGAAGACTGCATTTAACACCCGTGATGGACACTATGACTATCTAGTAATGCCCTTCGGCCTGTGTAATGCTCCTGCTGTCTTCCAGGAGTTTGTTAATTACATTTTCCGTGACCTCCTCTATGTTTGTGTTGTGGTCTATCTTGATGACATCTTGATTTTTTCTAGAGATACTGTGACTCATCAGAGACATGTCCGTCAAGTTTTGCTGCGGTTAAGAAAGAATCGTCTGTACGCTAAGTTGGAGAAGTGCGTTTTGAAAAGGATACTCTGCCCTTCCCCGGGTACATTGTCTCGAATAGAGGTCTCAAGATGGATCCTGAAAAGGTAAAGTCCATTCTGGAATGGCCACCCCTCAAGGCTTGAGGGCCATACAGCACTTTCTGGGATTCGGCAATTTTTACAGACAGTTTATTCCAAACTTCTCCTCAATGACTTCTCCTATCTCTGACCTCACTAAGAAGGGCATGAACGCCAAGGTGTGGACTCCTGAGGCATTGTCTGCATTCAACAGCCTGAAAAGTGCGTTCACGTCAGCTTCTATCCTCCATCATCCCGACATTTCTCTACAGTTCTCGCTGGAGGTGGACGCATCCTCTGTCGGTGCTGGTGCACTCCTGTTCCAGAGAGGTTCCAAGGGCAAGTCTATGGTATGTGGATATTTTCTCTAAGCTCTTCTCTTCTGCAGAACACAACTACTCGATTGTTGATCGGGAGTTACTGGCCATCAAGTTGGCCCTGGAGGAGTGGAGACATCTACTAGAGGGCGCAGCTTATCCCATCCTGATTTTTACGGACCACATATCTATCTCCAGACGGCCCAACGGCTGAATCCTCGTCAGGCCAGGTGGTCGCTGTTCTTTACCAGGTTCCAGTTTGAGCTCCATTATCGCCCGGCCGACAAGAATGTGAGGGCCGATGCCTTGTCCAGGTCTTTTGAGACAGAGGACACCATGGAGATGCCACAGAACATTATTGATCCGTCTTGCATTGTCTCTGTCAATCCCCTGCAAGTTGAGGACATTCCTCTAGGGAGGACTTTTGTGCGCCTGTCTGACCGAGGGAGAATCCTCCGCTGGGGACACTCCTCTAGACTGGCAGGTCACACGGGGACGCGTAAGACCCAAGATCTGATTGCCCGTATTTCTGGTGGCCTACGCTGCCCAAGGACATTTTGGACTTTGTTTCCTCCTGTTCAGTGTGTGCAGCTAACAAGATCACCCACTCCAGACCTGCTGGCCTGCTCCAGCCATTGCCTGTGCCAGATGCTCCCTGGCAGCATATAGCTATGGACTTTATTACTGACTTGCCTCTCTCTGCTGGATTCACTGCTGGATGCAGTGCTGTCTGGGTGGTGGTGGATCGATTTTCGAAGATGGCCCACTTCTTTCCTCTGACAGGTCTTCCTTCTGCTCCACTACTGGCCAAGGTGTTCATCCAACACATCTTCTGCCTGCACGGCTTACCGCAGCATATTGTGTCTGATCGGGGGGGTTCAGTTCACCTCGAAGTTCTGGAGTGCCCTCTGTGGACTCCTAGGTGTAAAGTTGGACTTTTCCTCGGTCTACCATCCTCAGTCCAATGGTCAGGTCGAGAGGATCAATCAGATCTTGGAGAACTACTTACACCACTTCATCTCCAAGCAGCATGATGACTGGGTGCAGTTGCTTCCGTGGGCTGAATTCTCATACAACAATCACACCAGCGAGTCCACACAGAAGACATCGTTCTTCATTGTCTACGGCCAACACCCACAAATTCCTCTCCTGGTGCCTGATATGTTCAAGGTACCAGCTACTGACACGGCTTTTAGGGACTTTCTGCAAATCTGGCAGCAGACTCGATCCTCCATCCTGCTGGCGGTCGATCGCATGAAACGGAACTCGGACACAAGGAGAAGAGAACCTCCTCAGTTTCTTCCTGGCACGAAGGTCTGGCTGTCCTCCAGGAATATTCGACTGAGGGTGCCGTCATACAAATTTGCTCCCAGGTTCCTCGGACCCTTCGTGATCCTACAGCAGTTCAACCTTGTCGCCTACAAGCTTCGGCTGCCTCCTACCCTCAAGATCCCCAACTCCTTCCATGTCTCTCTCCTGAAACCGGTGGTTCTGATCCACTTCACCAAGACTCCTAGCCCTGCGGTTGCCTCCAGCGGTCCTTCAGACACCTTCGAGGTTAAGGAGATCCCGGACATTAAAAAAGTAAGAGGAAGAACCTTTTATTTAGTAGATTGGAAGGAGTTTGGTCCAGAAGAGAGGTCCTTGGAGCCAGAAGAGTATCCCAATGCTCCTACCCTCATTAAGAGGTTTCTCTCTCGTCCTGGTCCCAAGAGGAGCGGGCATAAGAAGGGGGACACTGTAACATCTGTGGTCGCTGACCACGAACTCCTTCCATCTAGTCGACGCCCTTCTCTCCAGCCGTCCTCCAATCCTATGGCACTGATCTTGTTACAAGATTTTCTAAGAAGATGAGGCACAATGGTCTGTCCATTACTGAGCTCAATTTTCTTAATACCTGGGAAAGCATGCTGTCTGGGCCAGGGGATTTATCAATATCTAATTTGGTCAGACGTAGCTGTACTTCCTCCTGTGTTAAGCAGGTAACATTGGGTAGGGAAGCTTTATTACTGTAACGTCCGTGGTCGCTGACCACAAACTCTTTCCATCCAGTCGACCCCCCTTCTCTCCAGAGATGTCTACACATACGGCCGTCCTGTTCCACAGTGATCACCAGGGTGCGCTCGTGAGCTCAGTCCAGACTGAAGAAGCCAGAGCGCACGCATGTCGGAGATTTAGCTGATTGCTCCCAGAGTACCCTGGGCTATAAGAAGGTCTCAGCCCCTTCCTCCCATGCCTGAGCATTGTTGTCGTATTCTAAGTTTGTCTTGCAAATGGTCCCCTAGTGTTTCCTGCTCCCAGTGTTCCCTGTTCCTGTATCCTGATATAGTGCCATGTTGAGTTGTTGCCATTCTGTGCTGTATACAATGCCGGTCCTGCTACTCCACGACATTGTTTTTCTGTAGATAACTTTGCTAACTTGATTTCATTTTTACATTTCCTATTGAGATCTTTTTAAGTCTGGAATGATTTTGCTGAACTCTCAGCCATCAATGTTTTGAATGCTTTCTGTTTTTGTCTAATTATATTTAGTAACTCCCTATTCATCCTTATTGGTCTCTTCTGATTTCTAGACATTTTGTTACCGGAGGGTGTAAACTTACTACACGATTCGTGTAATGTATCTTTAAAAACTTCCCATTTAGTGTCATTATTCCTATTTACCATTACATGATCCTAGTCAACACGACTATGTGCTTCCCTCGATCAATTGAATTTTGCTTTTGTAAAATTCTAGGTTTTTGTAGCTCCCTTTCATACTGTTTTATTGAACATTATATTAAATCTTACCATATTGTGGTCACTATTGCCCAAGTTCTGCCGGACCTCCACATCTGATATTGTATCTGGTCTACTAGATAAGAAAAGATCCAGCACATGATCGCCTCTGGTTGGTTTATCCTGACACTGGCATAACAATTCACAACCGAGGGAAATAATTGTCTTGAATTGTGTATAAAAACTTCCAGCTTTTAGCAAAACCTGCAGCCTCTATGTCCAAATTATTGTCAGGATAGTTAAAATCCCCCATAATAAACACCCCATTATTTTCTGCCTTTTTTATTGGTTGCAACATTTCATCCTCAGCCTGTTCCGCTATGTTCGGTGGCTTAAAACAAACTCCAAGTTTAGCAGTTTACCGTTATTAACCCCTTAACAACCGGCGTATATTGTTTTTACGTCGGTCGTTTAGGGTAGTTCTTCTGAAGTGTCAGCTTTTCACGTCGGCCCTTCAGAAGAACTTTGTCATCGTGCGTGGTGCTGCTGAAGCCTGTGCTGTTAGTAACAGCCTCGGGCTTCAGGGCAACGATCGGAGACCACTAGCAGTGGTCTCCGATAATTTTTAACCCCTCAGATGCGGTGCTGAATTGCATCTGAGTAATTTGGGAGGGAGGGCACCGCATCGGAGCGGTTTCAGGGGGATCTCCTGAAGTCCGGGCTCCTGGTAACAGCCTCGGGCTTCAAGGCAATGATCGTAGACCACTAGCAGTGGTCTCCGATCGTATTTAACCCCTCAGCTGCGGCACTCAATAGAGAGTGCCGGCCGCATCTGAGTGGTTTGCGAGCGAGGGGACCGCATCGGAGCGGTTTTCTCGGAGATCTCATGAATACCTGGCTGTTAGTAACAGCCTCAGGCTTCAGGGCAATGATCGGAGACCACTAGCAGTGGTCTCCGATCAGTTTTAACCACTCACATACGGCACTCAATAGCAAGTGCCAAATCTGAGTGGTTTTGGAGGGAGCCGCATCGGAGCGGTTTTCCCGGTCATCGGGTCAGCTGCCTCTGAAGCCAAAGCTGTAAGCAACAGCCTTGGCTTCAGAGTGATAATCGGAGACCAATAACAGTGGACTCCGTTCATGTGATCACTGTGAGAACCATTCACAGTGGTCACAAAATGAAAAACGACGTGTTTCTCCTACCTGTCTCTCTGTCTCTCCTCACACTTTCTGTATGAGAAGAGACAGAGAGAGAATTTTACTGAATTTTACCAAAGACACAAAATTACAATAAATCTAGTATATAAACTTTATATAAACTTCAATTGTATACCTAGGCTAGGGTTATCCTTAGGGCACGTTCACACGTGGCAGAGTTTTTCCGCTGCAAATGTTGGTGCAGATTTGGGGCAATTACGCAATGAATCTACACCAACATTTGCATATTTGACAGGTAATTCAGACGTTGCAGAAAAGACATCGGACTTGCCACAGATTTCAGTTTTTGCATTGCAAAGGCAGAAATACGCGGTGAAATTCAGATTCTTCTCCGCCACAGACAGTGCATGCTGCGGACAGAAAATTCTGCACTGCAGCCTATGGTCCGCAGTGGAGTTTTCCGCAAAGTCTGAACTAACTTGCCTAAAAATGTATTGAAACTAAATGTAAAAAACGTCCCCTGGAGAATTCCACTGCGGACTGTCCACAGCGGAATTCCACAGCAATTCCGCCACGTGTGAACGTGCCCTTAGGGTTATTCTAGGGGTATTCTAGGTTATATTCTAGAGTTAGTCTAGGGTTAGCCTATGTTTAGACTAGGTTTAGCCTTGGGTTTTTGTGTAGCGTACATGTGTGACGTCTGTGTATTTTATTTGTGCAATAAAAAAAAGTTAATTTTTTTTTTTTATAGTCTACGTGCTTGTTCGACATCAGTTTTTGTGAAGCGTGCTTTTGTGACGTCCGTGTATTTTTGTCTGTGAAAAAAAAAAGTTAAGAAAAAATAATACAATTTGTCTGCGTGTGCGTCTGGTTACAGTCTTTGTTTGTACGTGTGTGTAATTACAATGGCCCATAGAAGGTTCACGGTGGAAGAGGCATATGCCATGTTAATTTCTGACTCTGATGAAAGCAATACAGAAACCGCGTCCAAGGTAGAAATGTTGTCTACCACAGATAGCGACGACAGTGATACGCTTTCTGCAATTCAAGTGTCGCTGCAGTCCACAAGCACAGGGCATGTCGCAGAAGTACCACAAAACACGGCCCACTCTATTTCCCCAGAATATATTGAGTGGGTGCCCACAGAGTCATTTTCCCCTAATATCCCAGAATTTATTGCCACACCAGGGATAAATATTAATGTGGAAAATTTTACAGCCCTCGATTTAAAAAAAATATTAATTACAGATGAACTATTGGAGCTGGTTGTTAACCTAAACCAATCTGTATGCTCGCCAATTCCTTGCTGAAAAGCCAACGTTCTCCTATGCAAAGGAGTGGCATCCCACAAATACTGGCAAACGTAAACATTTTTGGGGCTCATCCTCAACATGGGGTTAGTGAAAAAGCCCTCAATCCGGTCATATTGGGCAACAAGCCCTACACATGCAACACCTGTTTTTCCAGCCGTTATGACCAGATGCCGATATGAAGTGCTAATGCGCTTCCTTCATTTTAACGACAATCACCAAGCCCCCCCCCCCCGTAGTGATCCAGGCCGTGACCGCCTGTATAAAATAAGGCTTCTGATAAAAAATTTGGAGGAGTTATTTATTCCGATGTACAACCCCGAAAAAAACCTAGCGGTGGATGAATCGCTGATGAGTTACAAAGGCAGGCTCTCATTTCGCCAGTACATCCCCTCAAAGAGAGCAAAATATGGGGTTAGAATCTACAAGCTCTGTGAGAGCGGTACAGGCTACACATCTGCATTTAGAATCTATGAAGTCAAAGACCGTGATATTACCCACATTATTAACTCATTTACTTTCACACTGTTTTTGTAGGGAGAACCAAAAAGGGAAGGTTGCTTATTGGATAATGTTTCACTGTAAAGATGCAGCAATACTGTATTTTCTGGAAAAACCTATTTTCTATTTCTTTCCACCTATTAAAAATACTCACTATACCCCTAGATGAATATTAGCAGTACATTTATACTTGTAAAAATAACCTACAGTACCACGGCAAATATAGCGGGGTTCCCTAAAATCAGCACTGGCGTAAAAAGGCCTCCAAAAGCCAAAATGGACTCCTTTTATGATATGCCCTATAACGGGTCCGTATAATAGATTAGACACATATTTGGTATCGCCGTACACGGAAGAAATAGCAGAATGTGGAAAGGTGTCACTTTTATCAGTATGTCATATGGTGTTTCGAAATGGCTTAAGAAAAGTTACACTTTTGTAAAAAAAAGCAATTTACATTTTTTTGGCCCAAGTTTGGACAATTTCTGTAAAAAGTGTGAAGGGTTAAAACAGAAATTGAACAGCTAGAAATAGAATTTGGGGTGTGTATTTTTTTGTATTATGGTAATTTTTGGTAAATTCTGACAGTCTGCCACTCCAGTACTATGGCAAATTCAGCATGGTGCACTAAAATTAATTCTGGTGTGACAGGCCTCCAGAAGCCAAAATGGACTCCTTCTGTGCCATGCCCTATAACGGGTCCATATAATAGATTAGACACACATATTTGGTATTGCCGTACACGGGAGAAATAGCAGAATGTGGAAAGGTGTCACTTTTACCAGTATGTCATATGGTGTTTTGAAATGGCTTAAGAAAATTGACACTTTTGTAAAAAAAAAATCCAATTTTACTTTTTTGGGCCCAAGTTTGGACAAATTCTGTAAAAAGTGTGAAGGGTTAAAACAGAAATTGAACCGCTATAAATAGACTTTAGAGTGACTAGTTTGTAGAACATAATGTTTTTTTACCATTATTCAGTGGACTTCAAGTCCATTACCCGTACATTAATTCCATGGTACTAAATACACGAGAAAAAGGAGTCGAAAACTATTAAGCAAAAAGCGCCAAATATAGAAAATTACAAATTTTATTGGACAATACAAAAATACATGGTTAAAAACAGACTACAAACCAAATAACTGCATATCTCCACAGTAGGAGACATTGTTCTAGGGACTCGTTTTAGAGCATACTTATGACAATCTGTTTTGGGAAACTTTCCCGATGTATGAAACATATAAAAACTGTACTAATTAAAGCAGCTTTTTGTGGCTCCACATTGTCTCCTACTGTGGAGATATGCAGTTATTTGGTTTGTAGTCTGATTTTAACCATGTATTTTTGTATTGTCCAATAAAATTTGTAATTTTCTATATTTGGCGCTTTTTGCTTAATAGTTTCGACTCCTTTTTCTCGTGTATTTAGTATATGATGTTTGGAGTTTCTATTTCATTATTGGGGAGCTGGGAATTTTGCACTTGCTGGTAGCTCAACCCATATGACATTATAGTCCCATGAGACATTTGTTTATAATTAATTCCTTGGTGTAAAAAACTAAATTAAGACATTTTAGTGCGCAATTGAAAAAAGGGGCACTTGTGTTTTATACTATATTTCTGGTCAAAAAAAATAAACTACACCTCCATGTCAGGTGTCCTTATGATCAGGATAAATGAAAAAATATATTTCAATACATTTGTATGACACAATTTGTAATGATAGGGGTAGGGAAACGGACAAGTGAGCCCTAATCTACCCGCCACTCTGTCCCTGCCTACTTGCAACGACCCGCCCTAGGCGACGGGGTACAACTGGAGGGCGGTCCCTACGCTCAGTAAGTGCACGAGACAAACATACAAGGGAATATAAAGCAAAGGGAAAGGGGCAGTTGCCCACGGCAACACCGTGAGCAACAGAGTGGTGAACGAGCCAAGTCAAACCAGGAGAGCACGAGGTACCAAACGCAGAGCAGAAGAGTAGTCAGAAAGCCAGGGTCAGTATGGAGCAGGATCAAATAGTAGGAGCTGTAGCTGGGCCAGGAAACCACACGGAAAGAATCACAAGCAAGGAGGAACAGCAAAGGCAGGTATAAATAGACAGAGGGCGGGAGCTAGCTGAGTCTGGCCAGGCTGCGATAGGCTCTCCCACTCCTAAGCCTGCCAGCCTGAGTGGTGGAAGCTGGAGTCAGTCTCAGAGAGATAGACTCAGGTGAAGCGTGATTACCTCTGGAAGTTAACCCCGAAGCTGTGCCTGGCAGATCCTTTACACAATTACTTTTATTTTCAAACTGTTACATTTTAAATGATGAAAAATCTAAATTTTTCTTTTTTTTCTGTCTTTCCATGGCTATAAAAAAAGTAACAAAAATGTTACCTATACATATATACCACAAAAAGGAAGCACTACATGTCCCAAAAAACAGTACAAAATTCACATTGATACATAAAACACATAGAGTTATACTGCATTACATCTGTGAATAGCAAAACTGCGTAAATTGCTCTGGTCACTAAGGTTTAAAACACCTTCGGTATTAAAGGGTCAACCGTTGCATGAAGATTTACCCATAATGACTCCACACTGTCACAGTCTCCCCCAAAGACTTCAATCAGTACTAGTCTTAGGCTGGATTTTACAAACAGACAAATCCCTCAACCTTTTGATTTTTTCTATCCCTTCTGAATATAGTGTAGCCCTCCACATTTATTACCCAGTCATAGTTCTCGTCCAGCCAGGTTTATGTTATGTCAACTACATCATAATCTCGTGCACTGGCAAAAGAAAGTAGTAAGAATCGTATAGCCCTTTTAGATACGAAAAGGAATAGAACAACAAAAAATAATAGTAAAAAAGAGAAACTGTTTGCACTATTTTTTCAATATAGTCCTATGATTGAAGTGATACGTTCAAGTATTAGGAACATTTGGCATCTCATTGAGATTGATATACTTTTATCGGAATTTGAAGAAAGGCAACCGAAAATCTAAAAGATGTACTAATAAGAGGACGTTTCAAATCTTGTACAAACAAGAAAAACTGGTCACAACAATCAATGCTGAGATTCTGAAATTACCTGATCCGCACAAGGTGCCTTAATATAAGGTGCGTTTCAGGTAAATGACCTGATAATCTGTAGTGTATGTTGTCACTTGCACATGTGGTCAATTTTTACATTGGAAAAACTATACAACCCATGTATAAGAGATTTTGTGAACATATTCCTTCACTAACCACATGTGAGGGTTGAACAAAATTAATACAACATATGCAATAAGAACATGATAATAATCCAAGATGCTTGTGATTTGCAGGTATCCAAATTAAACAACCAACTTCTGGGGGGATAGACATGAGTTGCTCCTCCAAAGGAGGCTGAACTAATTCCGAAAATCGAGCCACTACGGCCACTCAGTTTTTTCTTTATATGTGCATCCCTTGCCCCTTAGAAAGTATTTTTCTATAGTGATTGATTAATTAATGAAGCTCACATGTGATGTATATAAGAGGGGTAGTGTAAGAAATTATGCCAAGGCCTTAACAAAGTGTGGAATCATGTGAAATGCCCGTAGGCCAGTCTTTTGCACATCTTACTGACCATGATCATTGAATAAAATAAAGATTTTTGCAATACCGGTGAGTGCCGCAACATCTGTAGATAGTGCCCCTTACAGTGCCCCGTGTAGATAGTGTAACACCCCCCATGTTTAGTGCCGCACACAGTTCCCCTTGTAGATAGAGCCACACAGTGCCCCCTGTAGATAGTGCCACACCCCCTTGTAGATAGTACCCTCCCCCTATAGATAGTGTCACCCCCTGTAGATAGTGCCTCACCCCCTGTAGATAGTGCCACACAGTGCCCACTGTAGATACTGAAACAGTGCCCACTGTAGACACTCAGAATGTATGGAGTGCCTGCCGGCAAACAGAGCCCTTGTTTCCCAACTACCAAAATTAAAATAAGAAGTTTTATTTGGTATAGACGACCATAAACAGACTACATAAAGGTTAAAATTCCTGGTCCATTGCTGGTTGAAATCAGCATAGTGCAATGTGTAGACACTCGAAAAAGAAAGGTGCTAGCGACTGCAGACTGCAACACCACGCTGTAAGTTAAATTACTAAAGAATCAGCAAGACCAGAGGTTCAAATTCAAAAAAGCCTCACCCGACATGTTTCGCTACCGACGTAGCGTCTTCAGGGGTATCGGGGCTAGTGACAGCGAGCGGCGGAATCCACAGACCTATATACACAGAGAACCACACAGAGAACCACAGCTGTGACTGCAATTAGTTGAGAGCCAATCAAAAGACGAGCGGAGGGCCGAGCCTCCACCCGGCTGACTGACAGCCGGCAGCACCAATCGCTGGTGAAACACAGGCCACCAATGGATGCGGTGCCGGCGCGCATGCGCAGTAACGGAAAAACCGGAGATAGAAAGAATCTGGTAGTTACAAAGATGTTGAGATACATATAGGCGCATGCACACTAAAATGCATGCAGATATCGTGCTATATAGCTATTAGGTAAGATGTAATTGCTAGGTTAGTACATGACCAGCAATCAAGAGAAATCATTTGTAAATGAATAAGCAGATAGTTATGGCTGCAGTACAATGGCCTGCAAAAATGATTAGCATATGTCTAATGCCAACCATAAAGTGCCCACAATAGTGCCACCAATTTTGGTCTGCAGTGAGAGCCCAATTTTAAAATTAAAAGAGACCGTCGCAATAGTCACTAGAAAAGTCTGAGTTGTTATTCAAGATTAAATTAACATCAATGAATGGTGACGAATATCAAAAGGTACAGTCATAGTTAGAATCAGCGATATAATAAGGCAACTTATAACAAAAATCGTATACCGGAACGAAAGGAAAGACCAGCAGATGATAGTAGATAGATTCACAAAAATGCCGCAAAAGTAAAACCATCGTTAAGGCCCCCTGGACTAAGGGAGCCCAAACGATGGTTCCAGCGTGCCTCCTCCTGTAATAACCTACGGTCCAAGTTACCTGCTCTAGGGCCAAGTTTAATATGGGTAATGCCCCAAAATTGTAGGGCACGAACATCCCCATCATGTACAAAGTGCACGTGCCTAGAGAGTGGTGTGTCTTCTTTGTGATGGATAGTACTTAGGTGTTTAGAGATTCTCCTCCTCAATTCCTGTATGGTCTTGCCGACATATAATTTAGTACAGGGGCATTTAGCGATATAGATCACTCCCTTACTTTGACAATTGATAAATTCTCTGATCTGAAAGTGGCTGCACAAAGCCTATGCTAGGGCCAGAGCTATCAATAGGAGTGAATTACTATGTGAACATAAATCTCAAAATGCTCAGCAAACAGCGATTACGGCTAAACCCATGGGATCTACCGGCATTAGATGTATTGGCACGTTTGATGCTGGGTCCCAACAGGTTCGTGAAATCTTACACCGACTTTGGCCAATCCTTTTGGCCGATCCGGATCTTCGCGTTGTTATCCCCCCTACACCTAGTATCACCTATCGTAGAGGGAGGAACCTACGTGACTACCTGGTCCACAGTCATCACTCCGGACCGAGTGTAATGTCAAAATGCTGGCTGAAGTCAACTACTATTGGTTCACATCCATGTGGTCGATGTTCCTTCTGCTATCTCATGCCTACCGTCAAACATTTTACGAATCCACTCGATGGTAGATCTTATCAGATCAGAGAATTTATCAATTCTCAAAGTAAGGGAGTCTTTCCTTTCTTTCCGGTATACGATGCCCTTTGGGCAATTTTTGTTATAAGTTGCCTTATTATATAGCTGATTCTAACTATGACTGTACCTTTTGATATTCGTCACCATTCATTGATGTTAATTTAATCTTGAATAACCACTCAGACTTTTCTAGTGACTATTGCGACGGTCTCTTTTAATTTTAAAATTGGGCTCTCATTGCAGACCAAAATTGGTGGCACTATTGTGGGCACTTTATGGTTGGCATTAGACATATGCTAATCATTTTTGCAGTCCATTGTACTGCAGCCATAACTATCTGCTTATTCATTTACAAATGATTTCTCTTGATTGCTGGTCATGTACTAACCTAGCAATTACATCTTACCTAATAGCTATATAGCACGATATCTGCATGCATTTTATTGTGCATGCGCCTATATGTATCTCAACATCTTTGTAACTACCAGATTCTTTCTATCTCCGGTTTTTCCGTTACTGCGCATGCGCGCCAGCACCGCATTTATTGGTGGCCTGTGTTTCACCAGCGATTGGTGCTGCTGGCTGTCAGTCAGCCGGGTGGAGGCTCGGCCCGCCGCTCGTCTTTTGATTGGCTCTCAACTAATTGCAGTCACAGCTGTAGATGGTTCTCTGTGTATATAGGTCTGTGGATTCCGCTGCTCGCTGTCACTAGCCCCAATACCCCTGAAGACGCTACGTCGGTAGCGAAACATGTCGGGGGGGCTTTTTTGAATTTTAACCTCTGGTCTTGCTGATTCTTTAGTAATTTAACTTACAGCGTGGTGTTGCGGTCTGCAGTCACTAGCACCTTGCTTTTTCGAGTGTCTACACATTGCACTATGCTGATTTCAACCAGCAATGGACCAGGAATTTTAACCTTTATGTAGTCTGTTTATGGTCGTCTATACCAAATAAAACTTGTTATTTTAATTTTGGTAGTTGGGAAACAAGGGCTCTGTTTGCCAGCAGGCACTCCATACATTCTGAATCTCTTGCGCCCACCAACTATTGGGGTCCATTCCTTAGTAATTGCTTATCACTGTAGACACTGACACAGAGTGCCCCCTGTAGATAGTGCCAAACACCCCCTGTAGATTGTGCCACACACCACCTCTAGATAGTGCTACACACCCCATTGTATGTGATGCCACCCACCCCTCTTTTATGTAGTGCCACACACCTCCTTGTATGTAGTGTCACACCCCTCCTGTAAATAGTGCCAGTGCCCCCTGTAGAGAGTGCCACACACTCCCCCCTTTTGTAGATGGTGCCACAGTGTCCCCTGTAGATAGTGCCACATCCCCTGTAGATATTGCCACACACTCCTTTGCAGATAGTGCCACACGTCCCTGTAGATAGTGCCCCCATAAATAAATAGTGCCCCCAAACAAATAAAGCCAACTTGTACTCACTTAGCTATGTTCCCATGCCGAACACAGCTGCACAGCAGGCCTCCTCAGTCGCGTTAGACCTACAGTCCCAAACTTCAAATAAACTGTATACGTGCCATTGCTGAAGCAGATTAACAAAGACTAGTAGGGGACCAGAGCAAGAAGTTAGTAAACATTTTTTTTTTGTTATTTTATCACATATACATTTTTTTAAAACATTTTTTACAAGGCTGGAAAGATTCTTTTATACTCATAGAAGATTAAACAAACAAATAATATAGTCAGCTCACTATTCCACGTTGCAGTGAAATCCTCTTAGGTTCAATTTTCAGTTTACAAATTCACTGCAACGAGTTGGGCCCGCGATGTGGCCGAAACACGGCAACTTGTGGATTGACGCAATATTCACATTGTCTCCAGGTAAAAGATCTTTCATTGCTAATAGATGAATATTTATTTATCTAAAATGCAGTTTACCTCATGCCCATTAACAATGAAAGTTATTTTACCTGCAGTCAGTTTGAAAAACACAACAATTACTATGCCGTTGCGGATGTGGGCGCATTGCGGTGCACATTGGTTGGAAGGCATCCTCATGGGGAACTTCAATGATACAAACACAACATTTACTGCAATTTTTTTTAGATTTATATTACATTTTTGGATAACATTCTGTGTGTTTCCAACAATAATGTTGACATTTTTCCCTACAGGAAATCCATTACAGGGAATTCTATTCTATTGGCCTTCTCATGTCATCCCCATCATGCAGTTAACAACATCTCATATGAAAAAATGATAAAAGGGTCAAAATAATGGAGAGGTCATCTATGTTTTTAATTTAAAAAAAACTTTTTCCCCTGCAAAAATAAATAATCATTCAACTAGTAATGATTAGTAAGAAAAAAGCTTTACAGGGCATGTGCACAATGTCTAAATGATACGACTCCCTGCAGGATTCGGCACAGAACTTGCATCTGGGGTTTATGGGAAGGTGTGCTGGACATACTAGGACCAGCCTTACAGAAAGTTTGGAGCTAACTTTTGCGGTTGGTCGACCCATATACATATTCTGCACACATCCTGTAAAGTGTTTTCTGTGTTACATTTTTTAAAAAGTACTTAAATTTAGATGATTATTTATTTTTGCGGAGGGAAACTTTTTTCAATAGATAACCTCCCCATGATATGTCCTCTTTAAAGCCAGAAATTATAAATAAAGATCTTTCAGTCTGAACCATGATAATGATTTGAATAATTCCATTAATTCAATCTATGGAATATCACCTCACCTCACTAGGAGTACATTGATAATTAAAGTATATTATATAGTAGTTACAGACACCAATACACTTCACCCAGAATATAGCTACTTTAAATACTTATGTTGATGCAATCACTGTATGAATTAATAAAGTAGACCAATTAAAAAATTTAATTGCTGTTAATCTCTGAAAAATAAATAAATTTAGATAGACAAAACACGCAATCTCATATGCATTTATGATGGCTACACTTATGTAATCCGGTAATAAAAGCCACATACTATTTGCTTCTATATTCAATAAGTGAAATTTGTTTTATAAATCTGGTCAGAGGCGAAGCTTTGGGTTCATCGGCCTCAGTTCACACATACACACACTACGTATGTGCCATTTTTAAAATGAATGTCTTTCTAGGTAGAGGAATCTTTGTGTTGCTTTGCAAAAAAAACAAAAATGAGGACCCAGGTATTTGGTGGGCTGAGGTACACACAAAAACACATCAATATCGCCAGAGGCAAAAAGATTAGCCCTTGTTTCCCAGATACCTATTGAATACTTGCTACTATTGTAAAGTATAACTTTATTATGAATAACTATATGCATACAAATGAAGATTAAAAGCGCAATGTGAACTGAAAAGTCTCCATATAATGATACTAATAATACTCTGTAGTCAGTACCATCTAAGTGCAGAGTCAAACCACCATCTCTGATGGCAGCATCTCCTATGTAAAACAACTATGATTTGCGGCTTCAGTCCGCTTGAAAAGGGACTTAGAATTGTCAGAACACATTTAATTTTAAAAAGGAAGAAAGAGCCCCCCCAACATGTTTCACCACCGAAGTGGCATCCTCAGAGGAAAATGGGGCTATTGGCAGCGAACGCGGCTGAGGAGTCTCCTATTTATGACCTCACTTTTGACGTCATCTAAACTGATGTTACTATACACGGTGATCCTCATAAAAACGGCCCCCTAGATGGAAAAAATATGCTCCAATCAAGCACAGCTACTCCCAGCCAATAAGGGACTCGCCATCGCTCTTTTGGTAAAAATTATTGACAGCAACATACTCCAATCCAGCAGTGCTACTGCCCGGCCAATCGGGAACGCGTTTTCGCGCCTGTAGAAAAATATTACGCTGGATAGATAAGCATGAAAATCAGTCCACTGCACATGTCAGTGAACGTAGAACTTGAAGCACGACCATATTACAAGTATAGCGAAGATATCTATCACAGGAACACCAAGTAGAAAGAAAACTGTATCAGTGGACTATACAGATTTACGTTTATTAGAAAAATAGATTATAATAAAAGATAATAATATTCCACTGTCAATAAATTCATATCAATATCCATCTCAATGGTAGAACATCTTCCGATCCTTAGTCAGGCAATATAGAAAATATTTTTTTTGAAATCAAACCAATTTTATTGATACGAATAGAGATGAGCGAACTTATGAAAAGTTCGGTTCGGCAAGTTCGCCGAATTTCGTGCAAAAGTTCGATTCGTACCGAACTAGTTCTGACCGAACCTGTAATACAAGAAAGCCCCTAAAAATCGTGTATAACACTGTTTTAAAGCCCTAGAAGCCCTGTATAACACTCTTAGGTCACCCATGAGTGTATCCAAGTACTTTTGAGCTGTCTTTAATGCAAAGTTGGTGTCAAAGTTACGCCAACATGTATGGCTCTAGGAAAACGGATGGGACACGGAGATAACTAACAGAAACCACTGCACTTGTGCATGTTGTATGCTTAATGCATTGTTAAAAAAGGTACAAAAATTAACCATTTTAGGCGGCTGATGCCTGCCAGGGTTCATACATATAAGGTGGTAAAAGAAGAAGCAATGGCTTTTGACAAGCCCTCCAAAAATTGACCCTTTTTATTGGCAGATGCCTGCCGGGGTTCTTCCATACATGGATGTAAAAGCAACAAGCAATGGCTTTTCACAAGCCCTCCAAAAATTGACCCTTTTTATTGGCAGATGCCTGCCGGGGTTCTTCGATACATGGATGTAAAAGCAACAAGCAATGGCTTTTCACAAGCCCTCCAAAAATTGACCCTTTTTATTGGCAGATGCCTGCCGGGGTTCTTCCATACATGGATGTAAAAGCATTAAAGCAACAAGCAATGGCTTTTCACAAGCCCTCCAAAAATTGACCCTTTTTATTGGCAGATGCCTGCCGGGGTTCTTCGATACATGGATGTAAAAGCAACAAGCAATGGCTTTTCACAAGCCCTCCAAAAATTGACCCTTTTTATTGGCAGATGCCTGCCGGGGTTCTTCCATACATGGATGTAAAAGCATTAAAGCAACAAGCAATGGCTTTTCACAAGCCCTCCAAAAATTGACCCTTTTTATTGGCAGATGCCTACCGGGGTTCTTCCATAGATGGATGTAAAAGCAACAAGCAATGGCTTTTCACAAGCCCTCCAAAAATTGACCCTTTTTATTGGCAAGGGTGAGTAGTAGCAGCACATTAAAAGACACTGGACGACAGTCACAGGACAAAGCCCTGTGGTGGGGCAGGCCTGCTTGTAGCAGACGGGCGGCAGTGGAGGTGTATTGGTGGTAGTAGTCGAGGTAGCCAACACAGACAGCAAGGGTGCAAGCAGTAGTAGCAGTAGTAGCAGCACATTAAAAAAAGAGACTGGACAGTCACAGGAGGACAAAGCCCTGTGGTGGGGCAGGCCTGTAGCAGACGGGCGGCAGTGGAGGTGTATTGGTGGTAGTAGTCGAGGTAGCCAACACAGACAGCAAGGGTGCAAGCAGTAGTAGCAGTAGTAGCAGCACATTAAAAAAAGAGACTGGACAGTCACAGGAGGACAAAGCCCTGTGGTGGGGCAGGCCTCAGGCCTGCTTGTAGCAGACGGGTGGCAGTGGAGGTGTATTGGTGGTAGTAGTCGAGGTAGCCAACACAGACAGCAAGGGTGCAAGCAGTAGTAGCAGTAGTAGCAGCACATTAAAAAAAGAGACTGGACAGTCACAGGAGGACAAAGCCCTGTGGTGGGGCAGGCCTCAGGCCTGCTTGTAGCAGACGGGCGGCAGTGGAGGTGTATTGGTGGTAGTAGTCGAGGTAGCCAACACAGACAGCAAGGGTGCAAGCAGTAGTAGCAGTAGTAGCAGCACATTAAAAAAAGAGACTGGACAGTCACAGGAGGACAAAGCCCTGTGGTGGGGCAGGCCTCAGGCCTGCTTGTAGCAGACGGGCGGCAGTGGAGGTGTATTGGTGGTAGTAGTCGAGGTAGCCAACACAGACAGCAAGGGTGCAAGCAGTAGTAGCAGTAGTAGCAGCACATTAAAAAAAGAGTGGACAGGACAGAATCCCATAGTAGCAGGCGGCAGTAGCAGGCGGCAGCGGCAGCAGCAGCAGCAATGTCAGATCTAATCAGTGGCATCAGGCACAGGGGTTTTAAAATCCTCACCGATCCACGCTTGATTCATTTTCAGAAACGTGAGATTTTCCAAGCTGTTGGCGAACAATCTTGTTCGCTTAGGGGTGACGAAGCCCCCTGCTGCGCTGAATACCCTCTCTGACGCTACACTGGAGGGTGGACAAGACAGTACACCCATGGCAAACTGGGCCAGTTCTTGCCAATGATCCAATCTGCTGACCCAGAAGTCCATGGGGTCTGGGATCAGCATTTCTGACGGAGAAAGGGCACAGTCCAAGTACGAGTGAACCTGGTTGTTTAGGTGCTGCACCTGGAGATGGTGAACATCCCTTTGGTGACTAGTGCTACGATGTGTGTCAGGTCGGGGTATTGGATGTAAAAATGTTGTCATCATATTTTCCAAACTGAATTGGCTGCTGCTGCTGCCGCTGCTGCCACGGCTGCCGCCTATTGCAGAGGTAGCTCTGCCAGAGGCGGTGGAACGATGAGACAGTGGGGAGCGGAGAGTGGCCCCCCGGTTAGACATGCTTGCAGCGGGTGTCTGCCGTTTGAAAGCCATGACAAGCTGGCTGCATAGCTTCTCTCTATAATAAGCCAATTTTGCCTCCCTCTCGGAAGGCGCAAAAAACTCCCCCATTCTGGCTTTATACCGAGGGTCTAAAAGTGTGGCTATCCAGTAGTCATCTCTTTGCTTCATGCTAACAATACAACAGTCAGCGCGCAAGTAACGAAGCATACAGCTCGCCATCCTGGCCAGCGTTTCAGAGGGCCCGGTTGGTTCCATCTCCGCCCCATACTGCCATGGTTGTCCATCATCAAGGTCGTCGTCAGACTCGTCATCACCACCATCACTGTCATGTTGTGCGGCTGCCTCGTCCCCTATCCCTTCCTGTGATTCCATCTCCAAATCCAGCTCCTCTTCAGGTCCTGTTTCCTCATCCTCCTCCTCCTCCTCCTCCTCAACATCCATAGCCAGATGTGATCCTTCCTCCATCCTTTGCTGAATCATCGCTGTGAGCGTTTGCTCCATAATGAATATCAGCGGCATAACATCGTTCATTCCACTAGCGTCACGGCTCACAAATCGTGTGGCCTCTTCAAAGGGCCTCAAAACGCGACATGCGTCTCTAACCAGCTGCCAGTGCCTGAGCTCGAAATTACACTGGCTCCAAACGCTGCCCGTCTGCTGCATCAGGAAATCATTCACGGCTTTCCGCTGTTCGTACAGACGGTCCAACATGTGCAGGGTGGAATTCCATCGTGTTGGAACGTCGCAAATCAGGCTGTGTTCTGGGAGATTGTTTTGACGCTGCAAGTCCAGGAGGGCGTGCTTAAATGCATACAAACGTCTAAAGCGAATGCAAACCCTCCTGGACATGGCCAGCACACCCTTCAAACCAACATATGACTTTAAGAAGCGTGTTATGACCAGATTGATCACATGTGCCATGCAAGGAGCGTGTGTCAGGTGACCTAGACGCAGTGCAGCCACAACGTTCTTGCCGTTATCAGAGACAACATTGCCCAGTGTGAGTTTCAGAGGAGACAGCCAGCGTGCGATTTCCTCCTTGATGCACAGCAGCAGCTCCTGCCCTGTGTGGCTTTTCTCGCCCAGGCTCAGCAGGTGTAAGACAGCATTGTGGCGCTTCACCTTGCACCTATGAAAAGAGGAGGGAGGAGGAGTGGAAGATACGCTGTGTCCTGTCGGGGACGGGAAGACCTCCAAGGAGGAAGGCAAGGAGGAGGAGGAGGAGTAGGAGGAGAAGGATGGTAGGCGCCTGGTGTCCGGAGTTGAACTAGTAACATACAAGCGTGGAGGTGGTAATGCCTGGCATTGCTGCGGTGGTGCATCGGACTGCAAAATATTGACCCAGTGGGCCGTGAAAGACATGTACTGTCCCTGCCCATAGTTGCTGCTCCACGGTGGCATGTACCCTGCTGCACACGGATAATTGCAAGGACTTGGACACCTTTTCCTCCACATGCTTGTGCAAGGCAGGGACAGCTGTTTTGGAGAAGTAATGTCGGCTAGGTATTTGCCACCTAGGCTGAGCGCACGCCATCAATTGCTTGAAGCCGGCGGAGTCGACCAGGTGGTACGGCAGCGACTGCACCACCAACAACTTAGCCAGGTGTGAATTAAGCCGCACGACAAGTGGATGACTGGGTATATATTGTTGCTTATTGGACAACGATTCCGTAATGGATAACTGACGGGACATAGGAGGAGCACTAGATGACAGTGATGATGATGATGACAATGACATGGTGGATAAGGCCTGGCTACTACTTAGATGACAGGGACTCGGAGCAGCAGCAGCAGCGGAAGAGGGGTCTTCATTAGATGTACATGATGGTGGGGCATGTTGATTGTCCCACATGGCCTTGTGATGCCGTTCCATGTGTTTACGTAGAGCAGTAGTTCCTACATTGCTGCCCTGCCCACGCCTTACTTTCTGCTTGCAGATACGGCACTGTGCCATGTTTTCCTCCTCCGGGAAGGTACAGAAAAATTGCCACACGGCAGAGTACCGTAAAGAGGTAGTACCACGTCCACCACCACCACCACCACCACCACCACAACCACCCGAGCTTGCCCCTTGTCTGGCAGGCTTTTTTCGGGAACCTACACCAGCATCTGTGTCGCCGTCACCGGCTCCTGAGCTGACCCTACCGCTGCAACGTTTTGCAGATTGACTTCTGCCCCTACCTCGGCTTGGCTGTTTATCACATCCAGTGCCGCCACTACTACCCTCCTCCTCTGACGCCGTCATCACCTCGTCACCTGGTTCCCACGTCCTGTCTAAAACAACATCATCATCATAGCCTTCCTCATCATCCCCGCCACTTCTGTCACTGTGTTGTGAATGTGATGTGACATCATGGCGGGCTCCATGCCCCCCCTCATTACTGCGTCTGCCACCACGGCTACCACCACCAACACCCCCACTACCGCAGCTATGCGTCTCGGTCACCGCTTCCACCTCCACCACCGCCGCAACACACTCCGTTGGCTGACTCGCGGAAAACAAATCATCATCATCACTATGTTGTTCAGTATCTTCCTTCGCACCCGAGGAGATGTCTCTTAGGACTCTCAGGAAAGATGGCTTCCCGCTAGGAAGGGGGAGCGAAGACATAGATGATGGAATGGAAACGCTAGAAATACCTATATTACTACTGTCACCGTGCCAAGGAACTGTAGAGGATCTGGAATCCAACGAAACCTGGCTTGAAGCCAGATCGTCAGAGTCTTCCTGCTGAGATGACCGCGAGCCAGCCAACCAGTCCACAATGGCCGTATTGTCTAAAGTAACCCGCCCACCGGAGGAGATGGACAAGTCTGGCCTGCTGATACTACTACTAGCAGGCACATGGCAGCTGCTACTAGTGGAACTGGGCACATGTCTTGTGCCACAAATGCTGCTACTGGGTCTGGCACCAACAGATCCAACATTTGGACTGGAAGAGTAGACGGCATGGGTGTTTCTTCCTCTACCCTTTCACAACCTTTTTTTCCCCAGACATTTCAGAGCCCCTTTTAAAAGCGTATTCACACACGGACACTGGCTTGGCAAATGGCAATGAATGAGAATTTCAATCAGCCTCGCTGCAGTGCACTCAGGGAATGCTGGGCCTTGTAGTACTACTAGGCTGCCTGTATGGCAAGTTGGATTGTTATTCCTGTTAATAACGGCCAGGGATGAGCCCCTTTTAAAAGCGTATTCACACACGTGACACGGGCACTGGCTTGGCAAATGGCAATGAATGAGAATTTCAATCAGCCTCGCTGCAGTGCACTCAGGGAATGCTGGGCCTTGTAGTACTACTAGGCTGCCTGTATGGCAAGTTGGATTGTTATTCCTGTTAATAACGGCCAGGGATGAGCCCCTTTTAAAAGCGTATTCACACACGGACACTGGCTTGGCAAATGGCAATGAATGAGAATTTCAATCAGCCTCGCTGCAGTGCACTCAGGGAATGCTGGGCCTTGTAGTACTACTAGGCTGCCTGTATGGCAAGTTGGATTGTTATCCTGTTAATAACGGCCAGGGATGAGCCCCTTTTAAAAGCGTATTCACACACGGACACTGGCTTGGCAAATGGCAATGAATGAGAATTTCAATCAGCCTCGCGGCAGTGCACTCAGGGAATGCTGGGCCTTGTAGTACTTCTAGGCTGCCTGTATGGCAAGTTGGATTGTTATTCCTGTTAATAACGGCCAGGGATGAGCCCCTTTTAAAAGCGTATTCACACACGGACACTGGCTTGGCAAATGGCAATGAATGAGAATTTCAATCAGCCTCGCTGCAGTGCACTCAGGGAATGATGGGCCTTGTAGTACTACTACTACCACTACTACAAAGGCTGCCTGTATTGCAAGTTGGATGCAATGGGGATGAGCCCCTTCTAAAAGCGTATTCACACACGGACACTGGCTTGGCAAATGGCAATGAATGAGAATTTCAATCAGCCTCGCTGCAGTGCACTCAGGGAATGCTGGGCGTTGTAGTACTTTTAGGCTGCCTGTATGGCAAGTTGGATTGTTATTCCAGGGAATGGGATGAGCCCCTTATAAAAGCGTATTCACACACGGACACTGGCTTGGCAAATGGCAATGAATGAGAATTTCAATCAGCCTCGCTGCAGTGCACTCAGGGAATGCTGGGCCTTGTAGTTCTACTAGGCTGCCTGTATGGCAAGTTGGATTGTTATCCTGTTAATAACGGCCAGGGATGAGCCCCTTTTAAAAGCGTATTCACACACGGACACTGGCTTGGCAAATGGCAATGAATGAGAATTTCAATCAGCCTCGCTGCAGTGCACTCAGGAAATGCTGGGCCTTGTAGTACTACTAGGCTGCCTGTATGGCAAGTTGGATTGTTATTCCAGGGAATGGGATGAGCCCCTTTTAAAAGCGTATTCACACACGGACACTGGCTTGGCAAATGGCAATGAATGAGAATTTCAATCAGCCTCGCTGCAGTGCACTCAGGGAATGCTGGGCCTTGTAGTACTACTACTACCACTACTACAAAGGCTGCCTGTATTGCAAGTTGGATGCAATGGGGATGAGCCCCTTATAAAAGCGTATTCACACACGGACACTGGCTTGGCAAATGGCAATGAATGAGAATTTCAATCAGCCTCGCTGCAGTGCACTCAGGGAATGCTGGGCGTTGTAGTACTTCTAGGCTGCCTGTATGGCAAGTTGGATTGTTATTCCAGGGATGAGCCCCTTTTAAAAGCGTATTCACACACGGACACTGGCTTGGCAAATGGCAATGAATGAGAATTTCAATCAGCCTCGCTGCAGTGCACTCAGGGAATGCTGGGCCTTGTAGTACTACTACTACCACTACTACAAAGGCTGCCTGTATTGCAAGTTGGATGCAATGGGGATGAGCCCCTTATAAAAGCGTATTCACACACGGACACTGGCTTGGCAAATGGCAATGAATGAGAATTTCAATCAGCCTCGCTGCAGTGCACTCAGGGAATGCTGGGCGTTGTAGTACTTCTAGGCTGCCTGTATGGCAAGTTGGATTGTTATTCCAGGGATGAGCCCCTTTTAAAAGCGTATTCACACACGGACACTGGCTTGGCAAATGGCAATGAATGAGAATTTCAATCAGCCTCGCTGCAGTGCACTCAGGGAATGCTGGGCCTTGTAGTACTACTACTACCACTACTACAAAGGCTGCCTGTATTGCAAGTTGGATGCAATGGGGATGAGCCCCTTATAAAAGCGTATTCACACACTGGCTGAGTAGTGAGTAGTGGATGAGCCCCTTCGATTTCTGAATTCCTGCCTTTTAGATTCCTAAAGCTTTCCCTTACTGCACAGAGATGCTATCCCTACAGCTCCTGTCTGTAAAATGTCCGCTGAGCTCCGTGCATAGACTTTTATTGCAGGCTTGAGCCCGCCCCTATGCTGCCTCCCGATTGGCTGGGAGAGCCGTTTGCAAGGCATTATGGGGTAGCCTGATGTCAGGTGATCTTCTGTAATCCTCCATTTTAGATGTAACATGTGGCAGGCGCCAAAATGTAGCCGGGTTCGGTCAAAACGGGTTCGGCCGAACCCGGTAAAGTTCGGATTCGCTGCGAACCAAACTTTTCCTGAAGTTCGGACCGAAACCGGGTTCGGTTGTCCCGGTTCGCTCATCTCTAGATACGAACACAGAAAAGAAATAACATAGTAACATTCACATTTCAATTTTCCAACATCGTATACAATAGTGACAGTATATCAGGAAATCCCCAACTTCCCACCTTTCCCCCCTCCCCGCACGGCCCCCCACTATATCTCCGCCCTTTGTTTCTAGTACCATTCCTGGTCAGAGCACATTTCTCTTATCAAGTTTTCCCCACCACCCCTTTTTGCTCCAGACTCTATCACCTCCAGTTCCTCAGACGACTCTCGCCCTTATTCTGCTCAGTTCAGGTGTCAGCACCTCAGGACAGGCCATCCATCTGCTCCATTGTTTCTCAAATTTTTTTTCCGTGCCCCTTTTAGAAAATATCTTATGCTCCATCAGGATATTATAGTTCAACATTCCTACAATTTCCCTCATCCCTGGTGGCTCCGCATCCAGCCAGTGTTTAGCAATGCATTTCCTTGTTTGATATAATATCTTGGCAATTGCCAGGTTTGCCATTCTGTCACTCTCCAATTCTCCCACCGCTCCCAACAACATAACTTTAGGGTCTGCCGCCAATTCCCGACCATACACCTGCTTTATCAGATCCAATATTTCCCCCCATAGGGTCCTCAGAGCCTCACATGACCAAAACATATGCAGTATATCCGCCTTCTCTTCCGTGCACCTAGGACATTTAGCATCCGCTCTAATACCCATCTGTTTTAATACCCACGGGGTGCGATACACTCTATGTATCAGAAAGAGTTGGGATCTCCTCTGCGCCAGACTGAGCGATAAGTGACATGTGGATGCTAATATCTCCTCCCACTCCTCCTCGGTCAATGGACCAACATCCTGTTCCCATTTCGCTTTTACCAGCACCATTGGGTTTCCCAGGTGTTTGGACAGTAAGCTCCTGTACGCCATTGAGATCAGGCCTTTGGTCGTGTCAGCCCTTCCCACATACTCCAGGACCCCAAGAGCACAGACCGTCAGGTCCACCACATGCGCCTGCGCCTGTAGGGCATGACGGATCTGCAAATATTGATAGAACATATTGTGCTCTAGTGGAAATAGGTCTTTCAACTGCTGAAATGATCTCAACCCGTTATCATCATATAAGTGTTGTATTCGTGTAACCCCTGCCAACTCCCATTTTTGCATGCCCTCTAATTGGTATAATTCCCACAGGACCGGATTATGCCATAGGGGAGTATATTTGGTGCACATTCCCACTCCCAAGATCTGTTTGCATTGCCACCATATTTTATGTATCAGGAGTAACGTTGGTTTAGCACTCGCCAATCTCTTAAAGGTATGCGCTTCCAGACTCTCTAGTAGGTTGTGTCCTCCCCCCATATATGACAATAAACGTGCACTGGAACCCCAAGTCTCTGTGTCCTCCCATCCCTTAAATTGTTGGCTCTGGGCAGCCAGGTAATATATCCAGGCATTTGGCAGCGCGACCCCCCCTTCGTCTTTGGGCAATTGCAATTTCTCCAATTTAATCCTTGGAACCCCTTTTTTCCAGACCAGATCCCGAAAGAGATTGTGCAATCGTCTGAACCAGTGCTTAGGTATCCATACTGGGGAGTTATGAAGAATGTATAAAACTTGAGGCATAAGGATCATCTTGATTAGGTTAGTCCTCCCCAGAGCAGAGAGCGGGAGCCTGTTCCAGGCATCCACCTTATGTTTCACCTTGAGCAGCAGTGGTGAAACATTCAAAGACATGTAGTCTTGGACCCTAGCCGTCACCTTAACCCCTAGATACGTAAATTCAGAGACTATCGGAATCCGGAATCCCACTCCAGTATCTACAATATTCACTGTGTCAAGTGGCATCAGAGCAGACTTGGTCCAGTTAATATTTAATCCCGAGAACTCCCCAAACCTTGTGATCGTATCCATTACTACCTGCAGTGTATTCTCAGTGTCCGTCATATATATTAAAATATCGTCTGCATATAATGAAATTTTTTCCTCCATTTCCCCATATTGCAAGCCTCTTATACGCTCCTCCTGTCTTATGAGGCACGCCAGTGGCTCCACCGCCAAGGCGAATAGTAATGGTGACAGTGGGCACCCCTGTCGCGTACCCCGGGTCAGTGAAAACTTCTCAGACATTGCACCATTCACCCGTATGCGGGCTGTAGGGGCCACATACAACAACTGTACCCACTTCACGAAGTTAGGGCCGAATCCCATCTTTTCTATTACCCGCCATAAATACCCCCATTCTACGCAGTCGAACGCTTTTGCAGCATCTAACGTTAGCACCGCCCTTCCTCCTTGCTCATCCGGTGTCGCCTGAAGATTTAAAAACAGCCGCCTGAGGTTGACCGCTGTCGATTTGGAGGGCATGAACCCCGATTGGTCTTCATGCACAACATGCTGTACCACCCTGTTCAGCCGCAGCGCCAATATCTTTGCCAAAATCTTGACATCCGATGTCAACAAGGATATTGGTCTGTAGGACTCCGGTAATTGACTGTCTTTCCCCTCTTTTGGGAGAACCACTATCGTAGCGTCATATAGGGAGTCTGGTAGTTTACCTCTGTCAAAACTATCCTGCAAAGTACTCAAATATTCTGGCGCTAGTTCCGTCCCATATTCCTTATAGATTTCCCCCGGTAACCCATCTGGACCCGGAGCTTTCTCATTTGCCATATCCCTTATCGCCTGTTCCAACTCCTCCAGTGAAATAGGGGTCTCCAATCTTTCACGGTCCTCCCGGCCCAAGGTAGGCAAATTAATGTTTCCCAGGTACTCGTCCAATTGCTGTGTGTCGTAATGCACTTTGGATGTATATAGGTCAGTGTAAAACCTCTGAAATATGTGCAGGATTTGCCCCGTGTCTGTCTCCACCCTCCCCCCTCCCCCCTAAGGCCATGAATGAAATTATTACCCCCATGCGGTTTTGCCATCCTAGCGAGTAATCTCCCCGCCGTTTCCCCTTCTTCATAATATTGCTGTTTAAGGAATAATCTTTTATTATCCGCCATTGTTAGTTGGTGATTTTTTAACAACGTCTGTGCCTCCACCCAATGTCTAAGTGTCTCCTCGGATCCCTCTTCTACATGTCTCCCTTCTGTTTCTGTCACCCGATCCTCTAAACTTTCTCCCAACTGCCTGGATTTAGTTTTAATTCGTTTAATATTTTGAATGAATACTCCTCTCAACCAGGCTTTCATGGCATCCCATAACACTCCCCGCGGCACTGACTCAGTATTAAAATTAAAATATTCTTTTATCAGGTTCCGTATTTCCTCGCCATCCATCAATCTTAACCAAAAAGCATTCAGCTTCCAATTCCCGTGGTTCCTGGTATGCCTTACTCCCACTTCCAGCGTCACCGCCATCGGAGAGTGGTCTGACAATGCCCTCTGTAGGTACTCTATTTGCGCTATGTACGGCACCGCTGAAGCTGTGCATGCTACCAAGTCTATTCGCGAAAGTGAATGAAATGTGGATGATGCACACGAGTACTGCCTCACCCCTGGATGTTTATCTCTCCAAATATCCCGCAGACCCAATTCCTCCATTAATCTTCCAAAGGCAGTCAGGTCTCCTCTTTGCCCTCCTCCTCCTCTATGAAACCTATCCAACCCTTCAGACATCACTGCATTAAAATCCCCCATCACAATTAGCGGTACCTCAGGCCACCTGGAGAGTTTCTCCGTAACTCGTTTCAGTACAGTGCTAGAATAAGGCGGAGGGATATACAGCACTACCAGAATACACTCCCAGTGATATATAGTACAGTGCACTCCCACATACCTCCCCTCCTCATCAGAAAAGGACGAATGACAGGAAAAGGGAAGACTCCTGTGTATCAGCAAACTCACCCCCATGGAATAAGTCGTATGAAAGGAGTGAAACCCATGTGCGATCCACACTCTCTGCAATAAGGATACAGATTCTCTAGTCAGATGCGTTTCTTGCAGCCCCACTATCAGGGCATTTTGCTGTTTAACCCAGTTAAAGATTGCCTGCCATTTCCTAGCTTCCCGTATTCCCCGGACGTTCCAGGATAGACATTTAACCAATCCCATCAGGCGCCATATCTTTAGGAAATATGTTACTCCTCCAGCCTGCTCCAGTCAAGATATTAGGCCGTGCGTTCCCTCCCTCCTCCCCTCCCCCCCCCCAACAAAACCTCCCCTCCGAAAAGGGTCAGATCGACATGTACTGTCTCTCCTATCCAGCAGAAACGCACCATAGTGCAAACTTTTAACATGCCCTACTGGCATCTCTCTTTGAACCGTTTAACTTTCTCACCACTTCCAGTGAGCGCTGGCTCCCACTGCTATCCGCATGTATTAAACAATCCCACACAATCAGTAGAATTTACAGATACATTAGGTACCCAGTAACAATCCCTCAATAACATTGCCGTCAGGTGCGGCCATTTTTGTTAAAAGGATACCACCCTGCTGTGTTTCATACAAGGGTGTTCACACACTTCGGAGAACTGCATAATAACATATAATATGCTACAGTCCCGCAAACGCCAACATGGCTCTATACTTCACCGCCCAGGCGGGCTTTCACGCATCTTCTTCTCCAGCCGGTCTCCGCAACCGTGCCTCATTGCTATCCAGCCATCTTGCAGCCTCTCTGGGGTTCTCAAAGAATGAAGCAGTCCCAAAAGCAACCACCCGCAATTTGGCCGGATACATCATGGAGTATGGTATGGACAAGTTCCTCAGACGTTTCTTGACATCCCAGTATTGCAGCCGCTTCTTCTGTACCTCCGCGGAGAAATCTGGATAAAAGGATATTTTGGCGCCATTAATGGAGATATCCTGCCGTTCTCTTGCCCTCCTCAGTATCTTATCTCTGTCCTTGTAGTGCAACAGCTTCACTAAGACCGGCCTCGGGGGTCTCCCCGGTGGTCCCGGTCTGGTAGGTACTCTGTGCGCTCTTTCAACAGCATATAAAGGAGACAGTTCATCCCGGCCAAACTGCTGCAGCAGCCATTTTTCAAAAAACTCATCCGAGTTATTGCCCTCCGTTTTTTCGGGCACTCCGACCAAACGCACGTTGTTTCTGCGTAGCCGATTCTCTAAATCATCCGCCTTAGCCTGCAGGGCCACCACCGCCAAGGACTGAGACTGCACATCCCGCCTGAGCTCCGGCAGAACATCTTCCACTTCTGACACTCTCCCTTCAATAACTGTGGTTCTTTCTGCCACTTTCTGTAAGTCATTACGTAACAGCAGTATATCTTCCTTCAGGCTTCCCACCTGCCCGGTCAGCACAGATAAAATTGAGGAGTTCTGCTTTACCGCAGCGAATATATCAGCAAGGGAAGGCTCCTTCACCTGGTCTCTCCTGCTATGCGTTCTGCCGCCATCTTCCTCCACACGCCTGTCCCGCCGCTGACTCCCCAGCTCTTCCTCCTCCTCACTCACCGTGTCCTCTCCCAGCACGGAGTATCTGGAACCTGAGGCCATGCTGTCTGCCTTCCCACTGCCAGCCACCGGCGTCTTGCCTGCTGCAGATCCGCTCGCACGAGGGGTTCTTGCAAATCTCTCCAGCCTGTCTGCCGCTTCAGACCGCATGTGCCTGCTCCTGCATTCAGTCTCCTCGGCGCCATCTTGCCTTCTCGGCCCCGGACTCGCCGGCTGCGTTTTTTGCTTCTTAGAGCGCGTCATTGCAGCTGTATTAGGGGTACCGACTCCTCCAGCCTCCCAGCCTCCAGATCGGTGAATATTACCGGGTATTTCAGGGATAAACAGTATTTTCAGGATGAATACAGCAGGAGCTCCAGCCACACACGTCCTCTTACATCTGCTGCTAGGCCACGCCCCAATATAGAAAATATTAGTCAATGTAGGAACAGAACTCAACTTGATGGGAATACTGTCAGGAGTATAAAGAGAGACCATTATACATGTCAATGAGCTAAAATATTGCTCAATGATAATAACCATATCCACAATAAATTATGACATATAGATGATAAAATGAACTTAATATGGATGTATATGTAGCAATTTTTTTTGAGAGGATCTGAAAATAATCTCGAAAGAATTGAAACACCAGCGATGTATATATATATTTCAAGACAAGATATCAATAAGGTTTTCATATGTGAACGTGACAATATTTATAGTGTTTATAAGGTTAAATCAGTGTTAACAATATTTGAAAATACAAAAGTTGTCTGCAGGGCTCATAGGAAATTCAAGATCCATGGCTTATCTTTATTTATATGATTATTTATATGATTATTCACAGGAAGGCCACAAAGTAAAACCCTCATTAAGTCCACCAGGACTAAGGTTGTTTAGGGGGTAAATCCACAGTGCTTCTTCCTGTAACAACCTATGGTCTAAAGTACCTCCTCTGGGACCAGGTTTCAACAGGGTGACACCCCAAAATTGAATGTATCTAGTATCATTCTCATGCACACATCTCATGTGTTTAGGTAATGAGGTATTGTAACGTCTATGGCTGCGGTCCGGCATTCTAACTTACCCCTCGACAACCGCGGCCATGGACATCCTGCTGCTGTGCTGCGTTGTCCACCTGTGAGGCGCTGGCACTCGCTTCCGGATATCGAGACTGTCTCCCAGAGGGTGCGCGGGCTCGTGCTCGCTTTTAAAGGGCATGAAAATCATCATCAGCAACTCACATGATGATCTCGACTATAAGAAGGCCACCGCCCTTCTGATCCTCGCCTGAGCGTTGTTGTTGTTTCCCAAAGTCTTTCTTGCAAATGGTCTCCTAAGTGTCTTCCAGCTTCCCAGTGTTCCCCGTTCCTGTATCCTGTATCCTATTTCCCGTGCTATCCAGTACTATCCTGATCTACTGCTGTGCTGCGCTTTTGTCGTGCTGTGCTGCATTTCCACGCCTGCTCTGCTACTCCACGCCTAACGTCTACCTGCCATCTGGTCCCAGCCGAGCCTGCCTTGCTACTGTCTACATTTACTTTCTGGACTCTGGACTATAGACTCTGTACCATACCTGTTTGACCAGTTGCCACCCCGCTACGCGGTACGGCCAAGTGGATTCACACCCTGCATCGTGACACTACGCTCAGGCCATGGACCCCGCTGGTCAATTTAAGGGCATGTCACCCTCCCAAGCCATGCACGCGGACCTGAAGGATCTCCGAGCAAGACAGGATCCACTTCTTGTGGCAGTGGACTCCATGGCACAGCAGCTAGGAGCGCTAGCTGCTTCCCTTCCTGCTTCTATGCAAGCTCCTCCGACCGACCCTCCTTCTACACCTCCTTGCGGTTCCGGGTCGGATCCTCAGTTCTCGCTGCCATTACCTTCTCGGTTCCATGGAGACGCAAGTACGTGAAGGTGATTTCTGAACCAATGCTATATCCATTTTACCCTGCACACCCGAGCATTTCCGTCGGACGGAACCAAGGTCGCCTTCATAGTGTCTCTACTTACTGGCAAGGCCCTGGCATGGGCGAACCCAATCTGGGAACGTCAGGGACCTGAGACTCAAGACTTCCAGGGGTTGGTGCAGTTGTTCCGTACTGTTTTTAAGGAGCCAGGACGAGTCTTGTCTGCAGCCACTGCTATCTTCAACCTGCGCCAAGAGGATACCTCCGTGGGCGAATACACCAACCAGTTCCGGACCCTGGCAGGAGAGCGGTCCTGGAACAATGAGGCCCTGGTTTCATCCTTTTGGCATGACCTATCATCCGAGATCAAGGATGAACTTACTGCCCGAGACCTGCCTTAGACGACCTGATTCTGCTGGCTACCCGGGTGGTTATAAGACTCAGGGAGAGATCTCATGAGGTTCGACAGGAGAGACGGCTTCCTAGATTGGGGCCCAACTTCCAGCAATCACTCTTGCCTTGCCCGAGGTTGCAATGCAGGTGGATCGCCTAAAGTTGTCTGTACAAGAGAAACAGCGCAGACGCACCTCTGGACTCTGTCTATATTGCGGCTTCGCTGGCCATGTCGTGCGTCTGTGTCCACAAAAGCCAAAAAAAAACAATGCCTAGGTTTGGTTGGAGAGACAACCCTGGGCGCCACTGCATTTAATCATGAACTCTCCCCCAAACTGTTTATTCCCGTGACCATCATTGTTGGCGAGAAACCCCATCTGGTCTCTGCCTACCTGGACTCTGGCTCTGCATCTAATTTTATCTGTCAAGACCTTGTGGATCTTCTCCAGTTGCCCACTGTCCATCTGGAAAGGCCGTTGATTGTCACCTCAGTAGATGGACTGCCATTGCCTGACCCAGTGTTTTCTGTGACCAAGCCATTGAGACTTCAAGTGGGAGCTCTTCATACTGAGCTTATCTCCCTGTTTGTCCTGCCCAAGGCCGTCAACCCCCTGTGCTGCTGGGTTTGACTTGGCTCCGTTTGCACGTCCCAGTCCTGGATTGTAACTCTGGAGAGGTTCTCCAGTGGGGTGACAAGTGTCTCAACTGGTGTCTGGGTCATATCCAGCCACCGCAGTCTTCGCAGCATCAGTCATTGGCAGGGTTGCCTTCTTGTTTCTTTATGTTCTCTGATGTCTTCAATAAAATTGAAGCGGAGACCTTGACGCCACATCGAGCATATGATTGTCCGATCGACTTGGTTCTTCATTCATCTCCTCCTCGCGGTAGAGTATACCCTCTCTCCCTGCCAGAAATTCAGTCTATGTCAACCTACATCAAGGAGAATCTGGAGAGGGGCTTCATTCGTAAGTCCTCATCTCCGGCCGGAGCCGGGTTAATCTTTGTCAAGAAGAAGGATGGATTCCTCCGACCCTACATTGACTACTGGGCCTCAATCAGATCACGGTGAAGAACAGGTACCCATTGCCTTTGATTTTGGAACTGTTTGATCGCATACAGGGAGCAATTTTTTTCTAAACTGGACTTGCGGGAGGCCTACAATCTGATTCGGATTCGTCAGGGTGATGAGTGGAAGACCGCATTTAATACACATGATGGGCACTATGAATACCTAGTTATGCCCTTCGGCCTGCGTAATGCCCCCGCGGTGTTTCAAGAATTTGTCAATGAAATTTTTCATGATCTCCTCTATGTTTGTGTTGTGGTGTATCTCGATGACATTTTGATTTTCTCCCCAGGTCCGGTAACTCATTAGAGTCATGTCCACCAGGTTTTGCTTTGTTTAAGGGAGAATCATCCTTATGCCAAGCTGGAGAAGTGCATGTTTGAGAAAAGATCTTTTCCCTTTATGGGTTATATCATCTCCGATCAGGGCCTCAAGATGGACCCTGAGAAGGTAAAAGCTGTCCTGGAGTGGCCACGCCCCCAAGGCTTAAGGGCCATACAACACTTCCTGGGATTCGCCATCTTCTACCGGCTGTTCATTACCAACTTCTCGTCATTGACAGCCCCCATCTCTACCCTCACAAAAAAGGGTATGAATGCCAAAATGTGGACTCCGGAGGCAGAAGCCGCATTTGAGACCTTAAAAAAAGCCTTTACGTCAGCCTCTATTCTTCACCATCCTGATGTGTCCCTACAGTATTCTCTAGAGGTGACGCTTCCTCTGTTGGTGTGGGTGCACTGTTGTTCCAGAGAGGTTCTAAAGGCAAGACTGTGGTATGTGGCTACTATTCCAAACTGTTTTCTTCCGCAGAGCGCAACTACTCGATTGGGGATCGGGAGTTACTGGCCATCAAGCTGGCCATGCAGGAGTGGAGACATCTACTGGAAGGCGCAGTCCATGCTATCCTGGTCTTCACGGATCAGAAGAATCTGATCTACTTACAGACGGCTCAACGGTTGAACTCTCGTCAAGCCAGGTGGTCGTTGTTCTTTGCTCGGTTCCGGTTCGAACTCCACTACCGACCTGCCGACAAGAATGTGAGGGCCGATGCCTTGTCTAGGTCATTTAAAACAGAGGACACTGTGGAGTCCCCACACAGAATATTATCGACCCTTCCTGCATCTATTCTGTTAACCCTCTGCAGGTTAGTGACATTCCTCCAGGAAGAACTTTTGTACGTCTGGCAGACAGAGGAAGAATCCTTCACTGGGGTCACAGTTCCAAGCTGGCAGGTCACGCGGGTGCCGTAAGGCCCGAGACCTAATCGCCTGTCAGTTCTGGTGGCCCACGTCATGGACTTTGTCTCCTCCTGTACGGTGTGTGCAGCATACAAAGTTGCCCACTCCAGACCAGCCGGTCTGCTCCAACCACTTCCTGTGCCCGATGCCCCCTGGCAGCATGTTGCTTTGAACTTTGTCACAGATCTGCCTCTCTCTGCGGGATGCAGTGTGATCTGCGTGGTGGTGGATCGGTTCTCTAAAATGGCTCATTTTGTTCCCCTGACTGGTTTGCCTTCTGCTGCTCGACTGGCTGACCTCTTTATACAAAACATCTTCTGTCTGCATGGCTAGCCTCTGCATATTGTCTCAGATCGAGGGGTTCAGTTTACTTCGGAGTTTTGGAGAGCACTCTGCGGCCTCCTCGGTGTAAAGTTGGACTTCTCTTTGGCCTATCACTCCCAGTCATATAGGCAAGTCGAGAGGATTCACCAAATTATGGAGAACTATCTACGTCACTTTGTTTCCAGGTGACATGATGACTGGGTGCAGCTGCTCCCGTGGGCAGAATTCTCCTATAATAAACATACTAGTAAGTACACCACCTCCAGCCTGTCACGGCGCGGGGTGTGGACCCACTGGGCCGTACCGCATAGCGGGGTAGCAGCTGGCCAACTAGGTACAAAACAATGTCTATAGTTCAAAACAGGTACCTGACGCAATAGTAGACAGTGGCAGGATCACGACTTGGCTTTCACAGCAGGTGGCGCGGGAAGGCACGACTTGGCTTTCACAGCAGGTGACGCCGCGGATGCAGCGGGAAGGCACGACTTGGCTTTCACAGCAGGTGACGCCGCGGATGCGGCGGAAGACACGACTTGGCTTTTACAGCAGGTAACGATAGTACGGGATACAGGCAGCAGGAACGGGCAACTCTGGGAACTGGTAAACACTGGGAGACCTTTAGCAAGACAGACTAGGGTATACAACAACGCTCAGGCAAGGAACCAGTGGGCAGAGCTCATTTTTATAGTCCAGCAGCCATTTGGGCTAATAACTGATTACTGGCAGCTGGATGCGTACTGGCCCTTTAAGGCCGTGCACGCGCGCGAGGACCCGGAAGACAGTGCCGGCGCCTGCCAAAGGGAGGAGGACGCCGAGCAGAGAGGTGTCCATGGCCGGGATCGTCAGGGGGTGAGTTAGAACGGTGATCCCCGGCCATGGACGTAACAGTATCCCCCCTCTTACGCCCCCTCCTCTTGGGACCAGAGCGGGAAAGAAATTTCTTCACGAGGACCGGGGCATCGATATTCTCCTCTGGCTCCCAAGACCTCTCCTCTGCACCAAATCCCCTCCAATCCACCAAGTAAAATGTCCTGCCTCCTACTTTCTTGGTGGCCAGGATCTCCCTCACTTCAAAAGTTCCGGATGAACTGCCAGGAGCCACTGCGGAACTAGGAGTCCTGGAGTAGCGGTTTAGAACCACGGGTTTTAGCAAGGAGACGTGGAAGGAATTAGGGATCTTGAGGGTAGGAGGCAGTCGAAGCTTGTACGACACAGGATTGATCTGCAGCAGAATCTCGAAGGGTCCAAGGAACCTGGGGGCAAACTTGCAAGATGGCACCCTCAGCCGGATATTACTGGAAGACAGCCAGACCTTTGTACCTGGTAGAAACTGGGGAGGTTCTCGTCTTCTAGTGTCTGCCTTTCTCTTCATGCGGTCCAGAATAGAAGACCGTGTCTGCTGCCATATTTGCAGAAAGTTCCTGAAGGTAGAATCGGCTGCAGGCACCTGAGACATAGTAGAGCCGGGCAGGGGTATTCGAGGATAGTGGCCATAGACTATAAAGAACGGACTGGAAGTGGTGGACTCACTGGTATGGTTATTATAAGAGAACTCCGCCCACGGAAGCAGCTGCACCCAGTCATCATGTCTTCTGGAAACAAAGTGCCGTAGGTAGTTCTCCATAATTTGATTAATCCTCTCAACTTGCCCATTGGACTGAGGGTGATAAGCTGAGGAGAAGTCCAACTTTACCCCGAGTAGGCCACAGAGTGCTCTCCAGAACTTAGAGGTGAACTGGACCCCTCGAGACAATATGCAGAGGTAATCCATGCAGACGGAAGATGTGTTGCATGAAGAGGTCAGCCAGTCGAGCGGCAGAAGGTAGGCCAGTCAGGGGAACAAAAAGAGCCATCTTTGAAAAACGATCCACCACCACCCAGATCACACTGCATCCTGCAGAGGGAGGCAGATCCGTAACAAAATCCATAGCAATATGCCACCAGGGGGCCTCGGGCACCGGCAGTGGTTGGATCAGACCGGCTGGTCTGGAGTGGGAACCCTTGTTGGCTGCACACACCGCACAGGAGGAGACAAAGTCTATGACGTCTTTGGGCAGCGTGGGCCACCAGAACTGACGGGCAATCAGGTCTCGGGTCTTACGGGCACCCGCATGTCCTGCCAGCTTGGAACAGTGACCCCAGCGAAGGATTCTTCCTCTGTCTGCCAGCCGTACGAAAGTTTTTCCTTGGGGAATGCCTCTAACCTGCAGAGGGTTGACAGGGTAGATGCAGGAGGGATCGATAATATTCTGTGGGGGCTCCACAGTGTCATCTGTTTCAAAAGACCTAGACAAGGCATCGGCCCTCACATTCTTGTCGGCAGGTCGGTAGTGGAGTTCGAACTGGAACCGTGCAAAAAACAATGACCATCTGGCTTGACGAGGATTCAGTCGTTGAGCCGTCTGTAGATAGGTCAAGTTCTTGTGGTCCGTGAAGACCAGGATAGGATGAGCTGCGCCTTCCAGTAGGTGTCTCCATTCCTGCAGAGCCATCTTGATGGCCAGTAACTCCCGGTCCCCAATCGAGTAGTTGCGCTCTGCAGAAGAAAACAGCTTGGAGTAGTAACCACATACCACCGTCTTGCCTTTCGAACCCCTCTGGTACAATAGAGCCCCGGCACCAATAGAGGAGGCGTCCACCTCTAACGAAAACTGTAGAGACACATCAGGATGGTGCAGAATGGAGGCAGACGTGAAGGCTTTCTTTAAGGTTTCAAATTTGATCTCCGCCTCTGGAGTCCATACTTTGGCATTCATACCCTTTTTAGTAAGGGTGGAGATGGGAGCTGTCAGAGAAGAGAGGTTGGGGATGAATAGTCTGTAGAAGTTGGCGAATCCCAGCAAGCGTTGTATGACCCTTAAGCCTTGGGGACGTGGCCACTCCAGGACAGCCTTGACCTTCTCAGGATCCATCTTGAGACCCTGATCAGAGATAATGTAGCCCACGAAGGGAAGAGACTTTTCTTGGAACACACACTTCTCCAACTTGGCGTAGAGATGATTCTCTCTTAATCTAAGCAACACCTGGCGGACATGGCCCTGATGAGTCACAAGATCTGGGGAAAAAAATCAAGATATCATCGAGGTACACCACAACACAGACATAGAGGAGGTCACAAAATATGTCATTCACAAATTCTTGAAATACTGCGGGAGCGTTACACAGGCCGAAGGGCATGACCAAATATTCGTAGTGTCCATCACGTGTGTTAAAGGCAGTCTTCCACTCGTCTCCCTGACGGATCCTGATTAGATTGTAGGCCCCCCGCAGGCCAAGCTTGGAAATAATTTTCTCCCCCCGTATACGATCAAAGAGCTCAGAAATCAACAGCAAGGGGTACCTGTTCTTCACCGTGATCTGATTGAGACTCCGGTAGTCAATACAGGGTCGAAGGGATCCATCCTTCTTTTTGACAAAGAAAAACCCGGCTCCGGCCGGGGATGAAGACTTTCGTATGAAGCCCCTCTCTAGAATCTCTTTAATGTAGGCCGACATAGACTCGGTCTCTGGCAAGGAAAGAGGGTATACTCTACCGCGAGGAGGAGAAGAGTTAGGAATCAAGTCGATAGGACAGTTGTATTCTCGATGTGGTGGCAATATCTCTGCCTCCTTTTTGTCGAAGACATCAGCGAACTGAGAGTAACAAGGAGGTAGCCCAGACAATGACTGAGGCGAAGAAGGCTGGGATGGAAGGACATAACCCAGACAGCGGTCTAGACACTTGGGACCCCACTGAAGAACCTCTCCAGAGTTCCAATTCAGGACTGGGGCGTGAAGACGGAGCCAAGGCAAGCCCAGCAGCACGGGGTTGACGGCCTTGGACAGGACATACAGAGAGATCAGCTCGGAATGAAGAGCTCCCACCTGGAGTCTCAACGACTTGGTCACAGACAATACTGGGTCAGGCAAAGGCAGTCCATCTACCGAGGCAACGATCAATGGTCTCTCCAGCAAAATAGTGGGCAACTGAAGGAGATCCACAAGGTCTTGACAGATGAAATTGGCTGCGGAGCCAGAGTCCAGGTAGGCAGAGACTGGATGAGGTCTCCCGCCAGCGACAATGGTTACAGGAATGAACAGATTGGACGAGAATTCTCTATCAAGTGCAGTAGCGCCCAGGGTTGTCTCTCCAACCAATCCCAGACATTGGGGTTTCTTAGGCCTCTGGGGACACAGACGCACGACATGGCCAACGAGGCCGCTATACAGACAGAGTCCAGAGGTGCGCCTGCGCTGTTTCTCCTGATCAGACAGTTTAAGCCGATCCACCTGCATCGGGACCTCGGACGCAGCAGAAGAACAGGGCAAGAGGGGTTGCTGGAAGTTGGGCGCCAGTCTAGGAAGCCGTCTCTCCTGAAGAATCTCTTGGGATCTCTCTCTGAGCCTTATGTCCACGCGGCTAGCCAGCTGAATCAGATCATCCAGGGCAGCTGGGAGATCTCGAGCAGCCAGTTCGTCTTTGATCTCAGGCGATAGGCCATGCCAGAAGGATGCTACCAAGGCCTCATTATTCCAAGACAATTCTCCTGCCAGAGTCCGGAACTGGATGGTATATTCGCCCACGGAGACGTCCTCCTGACGCAGGTTAAAAATAGCAGTAGCAGCCGATGAGGCTCGTCCAGGCTCCTCAAATACGGAACGGAACAACCGCACAAACCCCAGGAAGTCTCTGGTCACGGGTCCCTGTCGTTCCCAGATTGGGTTCGCCCACGCCAGCGCCTTGCTGGCGAGTAGGGATACAATAAAGGCGATCCTGGCTCAGTCCAAAGGAAATGCTTGGGCGTGCAGAGTCAAATGGATTTGGCATTGGTTCAGGAACACCCTGCACGAACTTGCATCTCCATGAAACCGTGGTGGCAATGGCAGCGAGAACAGAGAGTCCGAACTGGAGCTGCCAGGAGGTGTAGCTGGAGGGTTGATCGGAGGAGTTTCACTAGGAGCGATGACGTAAGAAACTAGTGCACCAAGATGCTGCGCCATGGAGTCTACTGCCAAAATGAGTTGATCCTGTCGCGCTTGCAGGTCCTGCAGGTCTGCCTGCATGGCTTGGGAGGATGACAGACTCTTGACTTGGCCAGCGGGGTCCATGGCCTGAGCGTACTGTCACGGCGCGGGGTGTGGACCCACTGGGCCATACCGCGTAGCGGGGTAGCAGCTGGCCAACTAGGTACAAAACAATGTCTATAGTTCAAAACGGGTACCTGACGCAATAGTAGACAGTGGCAGGATCACGACTTGGCTTTCACAGCAGGTGACGGCGCGGATTCAGCGGGAAGGCACGACTTGGCTTTCACAGCAGGTGACGCCGCGGATGCAGCGGGAAGGCACGACTTGGCTTTCACAGCAGGTGACGCTGCGGATGCGGCGGAAGACACGACTTGGCTTTTACAGCAGGTAACGATAGTACGGGATACAGGGTACAGGCAGCAGGAACGGGCAACTCTGGGAACTGGTAAACACTGGGAGACCTTTAGCAAGACAGACTAGGGTATACAACAACGCTCAGGCAAGGAACCAGTGGGCAGAGCTCATTTTTATAGTCCAGCAGCCATTTGGGCTAATAACTGATTACTGGCAGCTGGACGCGTACTGGCCCTTTAAGGCCATGCACGAGCGCGCGCGCCCTGCGGGGAACGGCGCGAGGACCCAGAAGACAGTGCCGGCGCCTGCCAGAGGGAGGAGGACGCCGAGCAGAGAGGTGTCCATGGCCGGGATCGTCAGGGGGTGAGTTAGAACGGCGATCCCCGGCCATGGACGTAACACAGCCGTTCTTCATAGTCTACGGCCAACATCCTCGAATACCTCTTCCCGTCTCTACTATTTCCCAGGTGCCTGCAGCTGACTCAACCTTCAGGGCCTTTCTGCAAATATTGCAACAGACCCGATCTTCTATTCTGCTGGTAGTTGACCGCATGAAGAAAAAAGCAGATACTAGAAGGCGGGATCCTCCTCAGTTTCTCCCAGGTACAAAGGTCTGGTTGAAGGCAAAGAATATCCGGCTGAGGATATTTGCTCCCAGGTTCCTCGGACCCTTCGAGATCCTGCTACAAATTAACCAGGTCTCTTACAAACTTCGGCTGCCTCCTACCCTCAAGATCCCTAACTCCTTCCATGTCTCCTTGCTGAAGCCCGTGGTCCTGAACCGCTACTCTAGGACTCTTAGTTCCGCAGTGGCTCCTGGCGGCTCATCAGAGCCTTTTGAGGAAAGGCAGATTCCAGCCACCATGAAGGTGGGAGGAAGGACATTTTATTTGGTGGATTGGAGGGGATTCGGTCCAGTAGAGAGGTCTTGGGAGCGAGAGGAGAACATTGATGCCCCTGTCCTCATCAGGAAGTTTCTCTCCCACTCTGGCCCCAAGAAGAGGGGGCGTAAGAGGGGGGATGCTGTAACGTCTATGGCCGCGATCCGTCGTTCTAACTTACCCTTTAAAGACCGTGGCCATGGACATCCTGCTGCTGTGCTGCCTCGTCCCCCTGTTAGGCACTGGCACTCACTTCCGGGTATCAAGACTGGGTACCCGAAGGGTGCGGGCGCGCTCGTGCCACTCTTAAATGGCCAGCGCGCACATGAAAATCATCATCATCATCAACTCACATGATGTCCTGGACTATAAGAAGGCCAATGCGCTTCTGATCCTCGCCTGAGCGTTGTTGTTATTTCCCAAAGTCTATCTTGCAAATGGTCTCCTAAGTGTCTTCCAGCTTCCCAGTGTTTCCCGTTCCTGTATCCTGTTTCCCGTGCTATCCAGTACTATCCTGATCTACTGCCATGCTGAGCTGTTGTCGTGCTGTGCTGCATTTCCACACCTGCTCTGCTACTCCATGCCTGAAGTCTACCTCCCGCCTGGTCCCAGCCGAGCCTGCCTTGCTACTGTCTACATTGTCTCAGGTAACCTTTCTGGACTATAGACTTTGTACCATACCTGTTTGGCCAGCTGCCATGCCGCTATGCGGCAAGGCACAGTGGGTTCACACCCCGCATCATGACAGGTTTCTCCTTAAAATAACTTAAATGTTTTGAGATTCTTCTTCTAAACTGTTGAATGGTTTTGCCTACATAAACTTTAGGGCATGGGCATTGCGCAATATATGCAACTTCCATACTCTGGCAATTAATAAACTGTCTAATCTCTTCAGACTTCCCATCAAAGGTATTAACAAATTCCTTAATTTTTGGCATAAAATGGGAGAAAGAACAATGTCCACATGGATAGGAACCGAAAATAGGTGGAGGGAGCCATGTATCACGTTATACAGATGGTTTTGAATAATGCCTATGAACCAAAAATTCTCTCAAATATTTACCCCTCCGATAAGTAAGACTTGGGGTACTACTTAGCACCTCATGTAGATCAGGATCGGCTAAAATAATGGGCCAATGTTTTTCTAAGATGGCTTTCACTCTCTGGGAGCAGACATCATAATTTCCAATACATCTAATGTTAGTACTCATTTCTTCAGAATTTTTAGTTTGATTAATAAGAAGATCCATTCGGTCTGTCTCCCTAGCCCTGGCATAAGCTCTATGCAACTTTTGTTAGGGTAACCTCGTGCTCTAAATTTACGATATAAAGTGTCACTTTCTTGTTAGAAAGCAAGATCGTTGGAGCAGTTTCTTTTAGCTCGTAGGTACTGGCCTATGGGAATTCCCTTTTTCAGACTTGGTGGATGATAGTTATTCCAATGTAAAAAACTATTAGTGGCAGTAGGTTTACGAAAGATATCAGTATGTACACTGCCACCAGGATCCAAGGAAATTCTCGGGTCAAGGAAATTAATCTCAGTTTCGTGAACTTCATTCCAATCGTGTTATTGTTAAGAATCGTGAGAGAATCAGAAAATATTGTCTTTTCACCATCCCATAAAATTAAAATATCATAAATTTAACGACCCCAAAACAAAATGTGAGAAGTGTAAAACAAAAGATCTACAGAAAAAACGTGAAAATATTCCCACCATCCCAAATTAGCATAAGTGGGTGCACAAACTGTGCCCAACGCAATGCCTTTTAATTGATGTTAAATTTTACTGTCAAACGTAAAATAGTTATGTGTTAAAAGAAATTCGAGGAGTGTAAGAACAAATTTGTTATGTGACTGAAGCTGAATACCCCTGGTGCTGAGATAATGTTTGACTGCTGCAAGGCCAAAATTGTGTTGTATATTAGTATATAATGATTCTACTTCAATACTTGCAATAAGAGTAGTCTCTGTTACATGAATTTCGTGGATCCTGGTGACAGTGTCTTTAGTATCCCACAAAAAGAATGTAAGAGAGGTGACAAAGGACGATAGAATTTCATCAACATAAGTGCTAATCCCTTGTGTTAGGTTATCATTGCCCGACACTATGGGCCTGCCAGGGACTGGGCGAGAGGCCTTATGGACCTTCGGTAATGCATAGAAAGTAGCCAAGGTAGGTACAGGGTTAAACATTTGTTTGAATTCATCTTGCATGATAAGATCTTTAATTTTTGCTTCAGTGAGTTATATATCAGTAGGATTACTATCCAAAATTGCATATGTGGTGGTGTCACCAAGTAACCTCTGGACCATACTCACATAGTCAGTGCGGTCCATGATCACTATGTTCCCACCTTTATCTGACGGCTTAAAAATAAGATCTTCATTCTTGGATAACTCTTCCAGGGCTAATTGCTCACTATTACTAAGATTTTCAAAGACTCTAGCTTTGTTCGTTCTAAGTTGTCGTAAGTCTGTACTAACCATTTTTACAAAAGTATCTATATATGAATACTGTGAAAAAGAAGGTGTATTTTTAGATTTAGGACATAATGAAGAAAAGGGACCAATTGCTAGCTGGATATTCATTCTCATCATACAATTCCTGAGGTTACTCCTCTCTCTATGATCAATATCACTAATATCATGTGAGTTTGTTTTATGATACTTATGTAATACAAATTTTCTAGCAAACAAATGTATATCTTTAATCCATAAAAATTAGTCATATGCCAGTGTAGGGGTATAAGAGAAACCCCTACGTAAAAGATGCTCTTGACGGGTATCAAGTTAGTAAGTGGAGAGATAGAAAATCTGCATTTGGTCTGCATTATGCAGTGTTAGCGATATTAGGGTGTGTGTGAACTTGTGATCGAGAAGTCTCAGAGGGTCCTGCTGTTTTTTTGGGAGGGATGTAATTCCGATTTCTTATTTTACGTTTGGTCCCTAGTCTTACTTTTTCGTTTAATTGTCTAGAATCTTCTTTGCCTGAAAACTCAGACTCTGACTGGTCGGTATATCTCGTTTCACGATTAGATCTCGTATCCTCATTGTAGGTGGGACGTGATCTACGAATATAGACTTGTCCAGTATCAAAATCTCTATGGTCTCTCACATATTTCCGATGTTTCCTATCTTTAATTTCTCCTTTGTAGATTTTCTATATTTTTTTGTAATCGGGTGTAGCGCCCATGGCTGCGGGACGTCGGGTTCACTCACCTCCCGACGCCCGCAGCCATGGATCTGTGAGCGCTGGCCTCCGTCTCCCTCCTAGGAGATGCCAGCGCTCACTTCCGCTCCATCCGGTCGGGTCCCGTAGGGTGCGCGCGCACGCTCGCGCCCGCTCTTAAAGGGCCAGCGCGCGCACATGAAAACAATGTTCATTAACCCACATGATTTCCTGCCCTATAAGAATTCCCCAGCCCTTCTGATCCTTGCCTGAACGTTGTTAGTCTTTCCCTGTCTGTCTCGCAAATGGTCCCTTAGTGTCTCCCGTTCCAGCTGTTACCCGTGCCTTGTTACCGTTCCTGTATTCCGCATTGTTCCTGTGCCTACCCGTGTTCAAGTGTCATCTGCCACGTCAAGTGCCATCTGCCACGTCAAGTGTCATCTGCCACGTCAAGTGCCATCTGCCACGTCAAGTGTCATCTGCCACGTCAAGCGCCATCTGCCAAGTCAAGTGCCATCTGCCACGTCAAGTGCCATCTGCCACGTCAAGTGCCATCTGCCACGTCAAGTGTCATCTGCCACGTCAAGTGTCATCTGCTCATCGGATACTGCCCGCCACGTCTGGCGCCACTTTCCGCACCTGCCTCCATCCGTGCTGAAGCCACAGTCACCGTCCGGACTATTTCAGGTACCTAAGCATTACTGTCTGCTTTCTGCTTTCACATAGACTGTGACCTGGTCAGCTGCCTCCCCGCTACGGCGGAGCGGCCTAGTGGGTCCACAAACCCAGTGTCCGTGACATCGGGATTCACATAATGTGAATTCCGGTAGGAAATTGAATGCCTGTATGTCACTAATCTCTTTTTCAAGTTGTGTACTGATTTTAGAAAAATCACGCTTCTCAAACTCAAGAAGGTAATTGAGCATACCTAAAGAATTGTTGGTAAGAAGATCTTCCCACCCTTTAATGAAATCAATATCACCACGATGTGAATTGAGACTGATATTAATGCGCAAAACCCTATAAACTATTTTTTTGCTGTATATATGTTTCTAAGCTGGCAATTTCCCAGCATAATCTCACATATTGATTGTAGGTCTTTTGTAGGTCTTTGAAGGCTGTATTTATTTCAGATTGTTGAAGAGGTATATTTTCCGTGGAAAATACAAATGAAGCCTCAGCTGATAGATTTTCAGAGTTTAATTTTTTTGGCAAAAAAACTAGCCATTCCTATGAGCCACTGCAGACAACTGAATCCTCAGTAGGACGGGGTCACAGGAAAAGGGTGATTAATCCAAATGAATATACAAAAAACAAAAAAGAGGACCCAGGTATCTGGTGGGCTGAGGTACACACAAAAACACATCAATATCGCCAGGGGCAAAAAGATTATCCCTTGTATCCCAGATACCTATTGAATGCTTACTACTATTGTAATTGTAACGTATAACTTTATTATGAATAACTATAAGCATACAAATAAAGACTAAAAGTGCAATGTGAACTGAAAAGTCTCCATATAATGATACTAATAATACTCTGTAGTCTGTACCATCTAAGTGTAGAGTCAAACCACCATCTCTGATGGCAGCACTCCCTATATAAAACAACTATGATTCGCGTCTGCAGTCCGCTTGAAAAGGATTTAGAATTGTCAGAACAGATTGAATTTAAAAAAAGAAAGAGCACCCCCGACATGATTCACCAATAAAGTGGCGTCCTCAGCGGAAAATGGGGCTAATGGCGTTGAACGTGGCTGAGTCTCCTATTCATGACCTCACTATTCATGACCTCACATTTGACGTCATCTAAACTGATGTTACCAATCACGGTCATAGTGCTTGCATAGAGCTTATGCCAGGGCTAGGGTGAATGGATCCTCTTATAAATCAAACTAAAAATTCGGGAGAAAGGAGTACTAACATTGGAACTTATGATGTCGATCCTGATCTACATGAGGTGCTAAATAGTACCCTAAGTCTTACTTATCGTAGGGGTAAAAATTTGAGAAAATTTTTGGTTCATAGCCATTATTCAAAACCATCTATATCACGTGATACATGGCTCCCTCCACCTATTTTCGGTTCCTATCCATGTGGACATTGTTCTTTCTGCCCTTTTATGCCAACAATGAAAAAATTTGTCAATCCCTTTGATGGGAAGTCTTATGGGATAAGACAGTTTATTAATTGCCAGAGTATGGGAGTTGTACATATTGTGCAATGCCCATGCCCTAAAGTTTGTGTAGGCAAAACCATCCAACAGTTTAGAAGAAGAATCTCTAAACATTTAAGTTCTATTAAGCAACAAGAAGATACCCCATTATCTAGGCACATGAGATGTGTGCATGAGAATGATACTAGAATAGGTTGTTACAGGAAGAAGCACGGTGGATTTACCGCCTAAATAGCCTTAGTCCTGGTGGACTTAATGAGGATTTTACTTTTGTGGCCTTCTTGTGAATAATAATAAAAATAAAGATAAGCCATGGATCTTGAATTTCCTATGTGCCCTGCAGACAACTTTTTGTATTTTCAAATAATTCTTGTTCTTTCAAATATTGTTAACACTGATTTAACCTTATAAACACTATAAATATGGTCGCGTTCGCTTATGAAAGCTCTATTGATATCTTGTCTTGACCTATATATGTACATCGCTGGTGTTTGATTTCTTTCGAGATTATTCTCAGATCCTCTCAAACAAAATTTTATACATATACATCCATATAAAGTTCCTTTTTTCATCTATATGTCATAATCTATTATGGATATCGTTATTATCATTGAGCAATATTTTAGCTCATTGACATGTATAATGGACTCTCTTTATACTCCTGACAGTATTCCCATCAAGTTGAGTTCTGTTCGTACATTGACTAATATATTCTATATTGCCTTACTAAGGATAGTAAAATATTCTACCATTGAGATGGATATTGATATGAATTTATTGACAGTGGAATATTGTTATCTCTTATTATAATCTATTTTCCCAATAAACTTAAATCTGTATTCTCCATTGTCTTTTGTTATTTAAGTCCACTGACACATACAGTGTCTTTCTTTCTACTTGGTGTTCCTGTGCTAGATATCTTTGCTATACTTGTAATACGATCGTGCTTCAAGTTCTAAGTTCACTGACATGCGCAGTTGAACTGATATTAATACTTATCTATCCGCGTAAGCTTTTTCTACTGCGCAGGCGCGAAAGCGAGTTCCAGATTGGCCGGGCAGTAGCGCTGCCGGATTGGAGTATATTGCTGTCAATCATTTTTACCATACGAGCGATAGCGAGTCCCTCATTGGTTGGGCGCTAGCTGTGCTTGATTGGAGCATATCTTTCCATCTAGGGGCCGTTTTTATGAGGATCACCGTAATTGGTAACATCAGTTTAGATGACGTCAAAAGTGAGGTCATAAATAGGAGACTCAGCCACGTTCACCGCCATTAGCCCCATTTTCCCCTGAGGACACCACTTCAATGGTGAATCATGTCGGGGGTGCTCTTTCTTTTTTAAAATTCAATGTGTTCTGACAATTCTAAATCCCTTTCAAGCGAACTGCAGCCGCGAATCATAGTTGTTTCATATAGGTGGTGCGGACATTAGAGATGGTGGTTTGACTCTGCACTTAGATGGTACTGACTACAGAGTATTATTAGTATCATTATATGGAGACTTTTCAGTTCACATTGCGCTTTTAATCTTCATTTGTGTGCTTTGTGTTTCTTTGGACACAACAATTAAAATAACCAAGATTTAATGTACTGTCTTATATTGTTGATATGGAAGTATCACTTCATGCACTAGCGGTCACATTATTTATGTTGAATAGTTTGTTTACTCAGGTTGTAAACTTAATAATCAATAAATACATTATACTTTAGAAAAAACATGTTCTTCTACTGGTTAATGATCTTGCTGTATGAAACTATTTACAGTAAAGTATCCCTTTTTATACATTATTAAGATATGAAAAACGCATAGCATATAGATTTAATTAATGTATATAAGAAATCCACCACCCCATACAACAAAGTAAGCAAAGGGTTTGAAATAGGTTATGTACTGTTCCCAATTGTACTATTAATGCATCTAACCTCTTCAAAAGCATAACACCCTGGGAGAATGATAGGAAGCAAGTGTTACAACACTCTTTCAATATTTGATCTGCCAACTTAAATTACTCACCATGGTACCAATTAGTTCATGCTCATGATTTTCAGTTCAATAAGGTCTTTCAGTTGGGAAAAGCTTTCCCACAATTATCTCACCTTTGCCACGAGAAGATAACTGACTAGAGCATTTTAAAGAAGTTCATGATAGAAAAGGTGAAATGTGCATTAAACATTAACATCTATCTATCTATCTATCTATCTATCTATCTATCTATCTATCTATCTATCTATCTATCTATCTATCTATCTATCTATCTATCTATCTATCTATCTATCTATCTATCTATCTATCTATGTCTATCTGCCTAGAACAGGAGTCTCAAACTTGGCCTGGTAAATGGATCGCACAAAGAAAAAAATTGGAGTTGACGGGCCGCATTTCATTCAAATTTGATACAATACAAAATTATTGTTAATGAATTAGCTACTTGAACTACTATAACAATACTACATTGCTATAACAATACTACATTGCTATAATAATACTACATTAATATAATAATACCACTAGATTTAAACTTACCAGAAATTTGCGAGTTCAATCCACGTGCTTTTTTTAACAATCCCGTTTTCCAGTTTAAGTGTCGCTGAATGCAGTCTGGCTGCTCAGTTGGCAGCATTTGGCAGACACAATAATGTCGAGATTGGGCAGCCCCTTCTTATATAGGGCCACAGTGCCCTCTGTAAATAATGCCGAAGTGCCCTCTGTAGATAATGCCACAGTGTACTCTGTAGATTATGCCACAATGCCCCCTGTAGATAATGCCACACCCCCCGTAGATAATGTCACTCACCTACTAGATAATGCCACAGTACTTTCTGTAGATAATCTATGAGAGAGAACAAAAAACATGGTGCCACATGGTGCAGGGTCACAAACATTAAGGACCGGAAAGATAAAAAGTGAGATGATAACTGCTCACCTATTTGAGTTGTACAACAGCAGGCACAACACTGGTTAAAGCAGAAAATGTAGGTGTGATTGAGCTGCAGCTAGGTTTGGAGGCCGGTCCACTTGAAAGGGAAACACTTTTGTAAGATGTGAGGTATATGGAAAAGAATAGAACCAAGGTATAGCACTGCTACCATCAGGAACAGACCAGGTAAGTAAATATAACAGCTTTATTTGGAATACCAATGGGCTACGCGTTTCGATGCCGGACAAGCGTCTTCGCCATGCCAGGTAAGCTGAGAGACAAAAAGCTTATATTGTCATTGTGAGCATGTTTGAAACACTTGGAGTTAAAAAAAATGCCAAACAGAGGTCAAAGTACCTCTATGGCATAATGTGGGGTCAAATTAATATAAACAAAGCCAAGGTTAGAATTGCATCAAAGTGTAAAGAATAACATTAATAAAAGTTGCATGGAATGATTAGTGAAAGTCTAGCATAATGGTAATGAACAAATGAGAATGTGTATACAAATTAGTACATATAAGTAAGATGTGCATTGGGCGTAAGCAAAACAACCAAATGACGTTAAACTACTTTTCATTGATAACATGAAGTAAAAAAAAACAATAGGTAGAATTTAAAACATAGACATTTGAGAGTACAATAAAAAAAGAGAGAGTACGAACTCACTACTGGTTGTGGACATTACTTGCAGGAGGCTACGGAGAACACAGGCAAACGCTCAGCTAAGCGTCCCTAGCGTCATAGCAACCCCAGCTAACTAAATGCCGACTATGGTGGCCGAGAGAATGAAATGCACAGATATGCACTGTGTAGGACAGGCATGGTAGCGTCCCCGTAGCTATGGAAACGTTTAAGCGTTATCAGAACCACGGTAAGCAACTAGGGACATATGTATCAGACAGATAAGCTAGTTAAGCTGAGGGCAAAGTATATATAGCGGTTATGTTGTGATTGTATGTATAGATAGGGGGAATAGACGTAAGGAGTATGTAATGCAGTAATAGAATAAAAGTAACTTCATTATTATATAATACGGGATGAATAACATATGGTTTTAAATAACAAAAAACATAAAAATAGAAAAGAAATACACATACACATATACATATATATATATATATATATATATATATATATATATATATATATATATACATATAAATATATAAACACATGAATATAAATATAATATGAAATATAATATAAAATAAAAAACTATGTTAATGTTAAAAAAGATCAAGACAATCTAAATGAATAAAAACTCCTATAAAGGCCCTGTTCACACAGAGTTTTTTTACGAGTTTTTTGACGCGGAAACCGTGCCAAAAAACTCCTCAAAAACCGCCCGAAAATGCCTCCCATTGATTTCAATGGGAGTTGGATGAGTTTTTTTACTGCGAGTAAAAAAAAACACGTCGCGGTAAAAAGAAGCGTTATGACCTATCTTGAGGCGGTTTCCGCCTCCAAAACCCCATTTCAATCAGTCAGAAAGAGGAAAAAAAAAACCTCGACGAGTGTTTTGACGAGTTTTTGTCAAACCACTGTGCAAAAACCTATTGGAGCAGTTTTTGCAGGAGGAATTTTCCTCCTGCAATAAAACCCCATGTGAACACAGCCTAATAAATAGTAAATGAGATCTCATGACATATTAAGTGCTAATCAAGGGCGGTTTCCGAGAGGTCATTGAGTCCCCCTGGGCTTTAACACGTCATTTTATAGATCCAGTAGTTCTCTCTTTGTTTGAGTTTAACAAATCTGTCTGGTATGTTAGCTGCAATATGTTCTATCGGGTGATGGAAATTACATCAAAGTTACAGTTGTGTACTGCTGCAAGGTGTCTCGAAACACTGTGTTTTAAGACGCCAATACGGGTGTTAAAATGGTGCTTATTTATTCTGCATCTAAGGGTCTGAATAGTCCTCCCTATATATTGTAAATTGGAAGTCCATTTGAGGACACTCAATTTAACACCATCTACACCTCCATCTGACCCAGCACTTTCACCTTTGTTTTATGATTCCATCGAAATGGCCATTTCTGGTTCCATTTCACCCACCTTATTACAGTTGTCCATTCATGAAGGTGGTAATGATCATCCTTTTATCACAATACTTTAGCTAATAGTCCTAAAGTACCAGTCCCATCTGAATTGTTTACAGATAATGCTACAGATTATGGTAGCTGCACTTTACCTACAGATATAACCTATGCAGCTATTTCTTTTTTTAGGACTCCCGTCCCAGCACACCATACCTTCAATCACTCCAGTTTTCCAAACCACAACTACACTTCTACCTGTACTAAAAAGTCAGAAAAGTCAGTCAATCACTTGTTTCTTCCCTACTGTCCAGAAAATGTAGACAAAAAGAAAAATAGACACCAACGCAGAGGAGGCAGGAACAAATTCAAAACTACTCATAAAAAACAAAAAGAACAAATTAACTCAATACATTTTTTAATTTGTCTATTTATGTTCTAAACTCCAATGAGACTAATTTACTCTCAAAAAAATGATCCTTTTGTCCTATGTCACCTCCTAATGGTTTTGAACTTTTCATGGACCTCAATAGATTCATTAGGAAACTCACCATTCTTCGCCATTTTGCAATTACCCCAACTCTTCCCATCAATGATTTATCCTCTAATACCAACATTAGAGCTCTTTTTGTTGAGGTACGTCCAAAATAAATTTTTTATCCCACATATCATCGAGGGCTGGCCCTGGACACATTTTCTACATTAGTAAGCAACGATTTCCAGACCTTAGACGTGTATAATATTTCTAGAAAAAGAAAAAAAGAAAAAGACAAGATCCGAAAATATTCAAGGCACTCTTTAGGTGTAGAAAAAATATATTTTATTTGTTTTTATTTTTATTTTTTATGAATTCGTTTAATTTCTATATATATAAAAAGGAAATCTATCCTAAAATGACCTAGTAATACTTTTACCAACAGTTTACAATAAGGAACAATACAAATTACCTGGCCAGGTTCTACAAAAGTTGTTTTTCCCATATAAATACATAAAACGATACATCAACAGAGTTGTCGTGATTTATATATAATTGGTATGCATTTATATATGAGTAAGGACAAAGAACTGATACAAGACAATGAAATACATTTTCGTTAGCTTTGGTACAAAAAATTCATTGTACCCCACACAGATTTTCTTAAGTGAATTCTTTGAATCATATATTGAAAAAAGTCAGTCCCGACTCCATCAAGTGTTAGATTTCATTCACACTTGTGATTAGATATTGCATTTGCTTTGGTGTCAGTATGGAATTAGATATTGCGTAGAACCAAAAGACCGCTCAGGCCAAGCACAGGTATATAGTGCAACAAAATTATGGAACATAACCAGATGTACTCATCTGATCTTGGAGTTACGAGATGCGTTTCCTCTGATACGCCAAAACAGTGCTTTTTCTTTTCCAACTGTTGTCAGGACCGTCGATGGTCCGGAGGTAAACAATTTTTCAACTCCAATCTCTCTGGACCGGGCCTGGTCTAGCTCATCTTCATCAGATATCTCTCTAGGTGATTTTTCAAAGAGAGCATTCCAACGGAGAAGCCTCCAACTTAAGGGTAAGTAGGAACCTGAATCAGAGTGAACTCCGGTTCTTTCCATGTATCGTGTCTACCACATCGTGGTTGCTCAGGCAGGATTGACGTCACTACCCGCTCTGAGCCTCTAATTAGCAATTTCAGCTGATGCGTTTCTTCCCGGATAAGGATTTCTTCAGAGCTATTCCAATCTCTACACAGGTGTATTGCATCTTTATAGTGCCTGGCTTAAAGGGAACATATCCCCAATTTTTTCTATATATATACATGAAAATATGCACATATATACAGTGAAGGAAATAAGTATTTGATCCCTTGCTGATTTTGTAAGTTTGCCTACTGTCAAAGACATGAACAGTCTAGAATTTTTAGGCTAGGTTAATTTTACCAGTGAGAGATAGATTATATTAAAAAAAAACAGAAAATCACATAGTCAAAATGATATATATTTATTTGCATTGTGCACAGAGAAATAAGTATTTGATCCCTTTGGCAAACAAGACTTAATACTTGGTGGCAAAACCCTTGTTGGCAAGCACAGCAGTCAGACGTTTTTTGTAGTTGATGATGAGGTTTGCACACATGTTAGATGGAATATTGTCCCACTCCTCTTTGCAGATCATCTGTAAATCATTAAGATTTCGAGGCTGTCGCTTGGCAACTCGGATCTTCAGCTCCCTCCATAAGTTTTCGATGGGATTAAGGTCTGGAGACTGGCTAGGCAACTCCATGACCTTAATGTGCTTCTTTTTGAGACACTCCTTTGTTGCCTTGGCTGTATGTTTCGGGTCATTGTCGTGCTGGAAGACCCAGCCACGAGCCATTTTTAATGTCCTGGTGGAGGGAAGGAGGTTGTCACTCAGGATTTGACGGTACATGGCTCCATCCATTCTCCCATTGATGCGGTGAAGTAGTCCTGTGCCCATAGCAGAGAAACACCCCCAAAACATAATGTTTCCACCTCCATGCTTGACAGTGAGGATGGTGTTCATTGGGTCATAGGCAGCATTTCTCTTCCTCCAAACACGGCGAGTTGAGTTAATGCCAAAGAGCTCAATTTTAGTCTCATCGGACCACAGCACCTTCTCCCAATCACTCTCAGAATCATCCAGATGTTCATTTGCAAACTTCAGACGGGCTTGTACATGTGCCTTCTTGAGCAGGGGGACCTTGCAGGCACTGCAGGATTTTAATCCATTACGGCATAATGTGTTACCAATGGTTTTCTTGGTGACTGTGGTCCCAGCTGCCTTGAGATCATTAACAAGTTCCCCCCGTGTAGTTTTCGGCTGAGCTCTCACCTTCCTCAGGATCAAGGATACCCCACGAGGTGAGATTTTGCATGGAGCCCCAGATCGATGTCGATTGACAGTCATTTTGTATGTCTTCCATTTTCTTACTATTGCACCAACAGTTGTCTCCTTCTCACCCAGCGTCTTACTTATGGTTTTTTAGCCCATTCCAGCCTTGTGCAGGTCTATGGTCTTGTCCCTGACATCCTTAGAAAGCTCTTTGGTCTTGCCCATGTTGTAGAGGTTAGAGTCAGACTGATTAATTGAGTCTGTGGACAGGAGTCTTTTATACAGGTGACCATTTAAGACAACTGTCTTTAATGCAGGCACCAAGTTGATTTGGAGTGTGTAACTGGTCTGGAGGAGGCTGAACTCTTAATGGTTGGTAGGGGATCAAATACTTATTTCTCTGTGCACAATGCAAATAAATATATATAATTTTGACTATGTGATTTTCAGTTTTATTTTTTGTATAATCTATCTCCCACTGGTAAAATTAACCTAGCCTAAAAATTCTAGACTGTTCATGACTTTGACAGTGGCCAAACTTACAAAATCAGCAAGGGATCAAATACTTATTTCCTTGACTGTATATATATATATATATATATATATATATATATATATATATATATATATATATATATATATATATATACAGTCCAATGGTAGATGAACACAGCACTCCAATGGTTTCCAAAAAATCAGGCCATGTGCTCGTTACCTGGGGGTGAATCAATTCCCCAAAAGAATAGGGAGAGACATAGAACACAGCAACGGCACCAGGACTTCAGAGTAGATGAAAGCAAAAAGTGGATTTATTCACCTCAGTAAAGCAACGTTTCGGTTCAACAGGAACCTTTCTCAAGTGGCTTGAGAAAGGTTCCTGTTGAAGCGAAACGTTGCTTTACTGAGGTGAATAAATCCACTTTTTGCTTTCATCTACTCTGAAGTCCTGGTGCCGTTGCTGTGTTCTATGTCTCTCCCTATATATATATATATATATTGTTTAAGCAGTACATACATATATATATAGCCAAAAAGACTGCAATCAGTCCATTAAATATATAATTTATTACATATATATATATATATATATATATATATATATATATATATATACATGTTTCTTTTTATTTCACCGCTATTTTTTCTTCCAATGTATTCTCAATAGAAATCTTTAGCCATTCTAACACAGATGTTTATCCAAGAAACATGTATTAAATGGTAAAACTTTAAATATAGTTTACATTAAGTCAATGCATAGTTCGAGATGTTCCTTGTCAAAAGAAAACTAATCAAAAATTAAATAAATAAAACTATAAAATATTTTAAATAATAAAAAAAAAACAACATAAAAAAGAGGGTTAAAGGTTTGCCCTGGGATGGCAGGGAAAGTGTCCAGGGCCCAACTTGGGTCGGGGACCGGGTCCCCACCAGCCCAGAGCAAATCCTAAAACCGCATGAAAAAACTTCTTATGCAGAGTAAGCAAGTGAATATATTAATAGATGACAGTAGATACACAGAGATGACTCGAGACACCGGACAATATCTGTGCATCCACTGTCATACAACCATTCTTAGGAACATATTGAATTTTATCTCATTATTCAAACCCCTAGGGGATAATGTATCCAAGTTATAGATCCACATAGTTTATTTTTGCAAAAGCAAACGACTTCGATCTCCACCTCTCCTATCACCAAATAACTGATAAATTCCCATAAATTTAAGACCAGAAGGTGATTGTTTATGGTAGCTTTTAAAGTGTACAGCCAATGGATTTTTCATTTCTCCTCTTGTAATGTCATATATATGTTCCCCAATACGTGTTTGTAGCGGAACGACAATTAATAAAGTTACGAACTTTATATTCTTTCTTAGCTTTACTGTCATGAAATACATCAGTTTTCAAGACATATTTACAGTTGTTACATGTGCGGCACATATACATCCCTTTTGGGCGATTCATTAACGAAACGTAGTAATCTTTAATCCATCTTGCTGGTTTAGATATATGGACGATATCCTTTTATGCTGGAAGGGAACTGTTGAATCATTGCAGACTTTTATCCAGGATCTGAATGGAAATGATCTTAATATTTTTCTTACTTTCACCTATGATAAATCCACTATAAGTTTCCTAGATCGGAACATTTATAGGGAAGCAGATGGATTAAAGACTACTACGTTTCGTAAACCCACGGCTAGTAATACTTTATTGGCAGCCAGCAGTCATCATCCCCCTTCTCAGATTAAGGGAATCCCTACAAGTCAATTTCTCAGAATCAGACAAAATTTTTCGACATTTGAGGATTTAAAAAATGAGGCTCAGGACCTAACGATGTGATTTGGAGATAGAGGGTACTCCCAAAAGGGTTATAAAAAAGGGTTATAATAGGGCTATGAGAAGTAATAGAAAAGATATCCTGGAAAGATCAAAAAAGGACGGTGGTGATAATAGGGTGCGATTTATTTCTAAATATGGATCCCATTGGAACCTCTTGAAAAATGTAATGATAAAAAATTGGTCACACTTAACATTAGACAAGAGAATTGCATCAATAGTAGGTGATATTCCCAGCATGGTGCCAAAAAGAGCACAAACATTGAGGGATATTTTGATGAATTCGGAATTTAAGAGGAAGACCCCTAATAACCAATCTTAGTTAATGAATCGCCCAAAAAGGAAACTTATGGTGGATTTATCATAGGTGAAAGTAAGAAAAATATTAAGATCATTTCCATTCAGATCCTGGATAAAAGTCTGCAATGATTCAACAGTTCCCTTCCAGCATAAAAGGATATTGTTCATATATCTAAACCAGCAAGATGGATTAAAAATTACTACGTTTCGTTAATGAATCGCCTAAAAGGGATGTATATGTGCCGCACATGTAACAACTGTAAATATGTCTTGAAAACTGATGTGTTTCATGACAGTAAAGCTAAGAAAGAATATAAAGTTTGTAACTTTATTAATTGTCGTTCCGCTATGGTAATATACTTAATTATTTTCCCTTGTGGAAAACAATATGTTGGAAAAACAAAAAGGGAGTTACAAACACGTATTTGGGAACATTTATATGACATTACAAGAGGAGAAATGAAAAATCCATTGGCTGTACACTTTAAAACCTACCATAAACAATCAACTTCTGGTCTTAAATTTATGGGAATTTATCAGTTATTTGGTGATAGGAGAGGTGGAGATCAAAATCGTTTGCTTTTGCAAAAAGAAACTATGTGGATCTATAACTTGGATACATTATCCCCTAGGGGTTTGAATAATGAGATAAAATTCAATATGTTCCTATGAATGGTTGTATGACAGTGGATGCACAGATATTGTCCAGGATGACTGTATACAGGTGTCTCGAGTGATCTCTGTGTATCTACTGTCATCTATTAATATATTCACTTGCTTACTCTGCAGAAGGATGTATGGACGATGACAAGTATATAGGACCCATTCAGATGAAGAAGTTTTTTCATGCGGTTTTAGGATTTGCTCTGGGCTGGTGGAGACTCGGTCCCTGGCCCAAATTGTGCCCTGGACACTTTCCCTGCCATCCCAGGGCAAACCTTCAACCCTCATTTTTATGGTTTTTTTATTATTTTAAATATTTTTTCTTTTCTTCTCTTTTTATAGTTTTATTTATTTAATTTTTGATTAATTTTCTTTTGACAAGGGACATCTCGAACTATGCATTGACTTAATGTAAACTATATTTAAAGTTTTACCATTTAATACATGTTTCTTGGATAAACATCTGTGTTACAATGGCTAAAGATTTCTATTGAGAAAACATTGGAAGAAAAAATAGTGGTGGAATAAAAAGAAACATGTATATACATGTAATAAATTATATATTTAATGGACTGATTGCAGTCTTTTTGGCTATATATATGTATGTACTGTTTAAACAATATATATATATATATATATGTGCATATTTTCGTATATATATAGAAAAAATTGGGGATACGTTCCCTTTAAGCCAGGCACTATAAAGATGCCACACTTCTGTGTAGAGATTGGAATAGCTCTGAAATTGCTAATTAGAGGCTCAGAGCAGGTAGTGACGTCAATCCTGCCTGAGCAACCACGATGTGGTAGACACGATACATGGAAAGAACCGGAGTTCACTCTGATTCAGGTTCCTGTTACCCTTAAATTGGAGGCTTCTCCGTTGGAATGCTCTCTTTGAAAAATCTCCTAGAGAGATATCTGATGCAGATGAGCTAGATCGGGCCCGGTACAGAGAGATTGGAGGAGAAAAATCGTTTAACTCCGGACCATCGACGGTCCTGACAACAGTTGGAAAAGAAAAAGCACTGTTTGGGCGTATCAGAGGAAACGCATCTCGTAACTCCAAGATCAGATGAGTACACCTGGTTACTTTCCATAATTTCGTTGCACTTTATACCTGTGCTTGGCCTGAGAGGTCTTTTGGTTCTACGCAATATCTAATTCCATACTGAGACCAAAGCAAATGCAAAATCTAATCACAAGTGTGAATGAAATTTAACACTTGATGGAGTCGGGACTGACTTTTTTCAATATATGATTCAAAGAATTTACTTAAGAAAATCTGTGTGGGGTACAATGAATTTTTTGTACCAAAGCTAACGAAAATTTATTTCATTGTCTTGTATCAGTTCTTTGTCCTTACTCATATATAAGTGCATAATGTGGATAATGCAACACACCCATAGATAAGGCCACAGTGCCCTCTGTAGATAAGGCCACAGTGCCCTCTGTAGATAAGGCCACAGTGCCCCCTGTAGATAAGGCCACAGTGCCCTCTGTAGATAAGGCCACAGTGCCCTCTGTAGATAAGGCCACAGTGCCCTCTGTAGATAAGGCCACAGTGCCCTCTGTAGATAATGCAACACACCCCTAGATAATGCCAGTGTCCTCTTCAGATACTGTCACACACCCACTTGTAGATAACGCCACAGTGCCCTCTGTAGAGGCTGCCACAGTGCCCTCTGTAGAGGCTGCCACAGTGCCCTCTGTAGAGGCTGCCAAAGTGCCCTCTGTAGAGGCTGCCCCAGTGCCCTCTGTAGAGGCTGCCCCAGTGCCCTCTGTAGAGGCTGCCCCAGTGCCCTCTGTAGAGGCTGCCCCAGTGCCCTCTGTAGAGGCTGCCCCAGTGCCCTCTGTAGAGGCTGCCCCAGTGCCCTCTGTAGAGGCTGCCCCAGTGATGTCAGGGGCTTGCCCAGAGCTGGAGTCCCAGGCAGAGCGCTAGTAGGCTCTTCCTGGGACTCCAGCTGTGCTCCTGACATCACTGGGACTCCTGCTCTGGGGAAGCCCCTGACATCATTGTCGATGTATGAACAGCGATGTCAGAGGCTTCCCCAGAGTCCCGGAGCAGAGCCGATAATAGCGATCTGCCCGGGACTCCGCTCTGTGGAAGACCCTGACACACTGTCAATATATGGGCAGCGATGTCAGGGAATTCCACAGAGTCCCGGAGCAGAGCCGACACCAGCGCTCTGCTCGGGACTCCGGCTCTGGGAAAGCCCCAGACATCGCTGTTCATATGTGGACAGCGATATCAGGGAATTCCACAGAGTCCAGGAGCAGAGCCGACACCAGCACTCTGCTCCGCTCTGGGCAAGACCCTGACACACTGTCCATATATGGGCAGCGATGTCAGGGAATTCCACAGAGTCCCGGAGCAGAGCCGACACCAGCGCTCTGCTCGGGACTCCGGCTCTGGGGAAGCCCCAGACATCGCTGTTCATATGTGGACAGCGATGTCAGGGAAGTCCAGAGTCTCGGAGCAGAGCCGATACTAGCGGCTCTGTGTCCCGCGGGCTGCAGATGACAGCCCCAGGGGCCGCATGCGGCCCGCGGGCCGCGTGCTTGAGACCCCTGACCTAAAGAGTGCCTTGAATATTTCCGGATCTTGTCTTTCTCTTTTTTTCTTTTTCTATTGTTATTTTTCTGGGAATGGCACCATGCAATATATATTGCATTTTTTAGGGAATCTTATTGGATAATATTTTTCTATATTCTTTCTTGTATAATATTTCCTCTGACAATCTAAGTTTGACTGAAAGAAAGGCTATTAAGTCACTTGCTATGAATGACTCAATTGTCATCAGAACTGCGGATAAAGGTGGAGGCATTGTAGTTAAGAACAGAATTGATTATGTTAATGAAGCTCTAAGACGTCTATCTGATATTACTTTCTATAGTAAACTTGATTATAATCCAATACCAGTATATACTATAGAATATAAAGCATTAATTGACGCAGCCTTTCACGACGGCTTAATAAATATAAAATAAAAAAAAGTCTTAATGTCTCCTTCCCATCATTTATATCACTTACCAAAAATTCATAAATCCTCCACCTCTCCTCCTGGCCGTCCTATCATATCAGGAATAGGATCTTTAACTAGTAACCTTTCACATTTTATTGACCTACACCTACAGCCCTTTATTTTAACCCTACCATCATATCTTAAAGACACCACATAGTTTATTAAAGACTTGTGTTTTTTCAATTCCAGAAATAACCTTACATCCTTGAATTTTTTAACTGTCGATGTCACATCATTATGTACTAATATCCTCCATGACAAGGGTATTTCCACAATTGCATCATTTCTAAACTCTAATCCTCTGATACCTAGTAAACAAGTGTCTTTTTTTTAATCTGATTGCATTAATTTTATCCTTTATCACAATGTGTTTTCATTCAATAATTCAATATACAAACAAATTAGAGGAGTGGCAATGGGCTCTCATTTTGCACCATCATATGTGAATCTTTATATTGGGGAATATGAAGACAAATACGTTCTGGCCAATCATAAATTTAAAAATAACAATTTATTTTACAGGCGCTACATAGATGATTTATTTTTTATATGGAGAGGTACACTTTTAGAAGCTAATAATTTTATAGAATTTTTAAACCATAATGACTATGGATTTTCCTTTACGCACTCCTTCTCCTCTACTAATATTATTTTTTTTTATATTACCATCAGCAAAGATTAGTCACTCGTACATATTTTAAGACTACAGATGTAAATAGCTATTTGGATTTTAAAAGTGCTCATCTTCCCGTCTGGTTTAAAAAAAAACAACTTTTGGCCAGTATAGACGTATCCGAAATAACTGCTCTAATAATGAGCATTTTAAACAAGAAAGTAAAATACTGTCCAAAATATTTAAATATTAGTTTTTTCCTATCAGCCTTATTAAAGGCGCATATAAGAGAGCTGCTGTGTTGTCTCAGGATGCTTGTATCCACCCATCTCCCACTCTGGTAAGAGAATCCAAGTATGGACAACACAACTTCATTACATCCTTTAATATATGGAATAATTTGGTAAGAAAAACGCTGAATAAACATTTGCATATACTTAACCCCTTAATGACCGGGCCTGTTTGGACCTTAATGACCAAGCCAGATTTGTCAAATCTGGTATGTCTGATTTTATCAGAGAATAACTCTGTGAAAGTTTTGAATATCCAAGTATTTCTGACATTGTCTTTTCGTTACATGTTGTACTTTATTTTAGTGGTAAAAGTAAACTGATACAATTTGCGGAAATTAATTAAAAAATAGAAAAATTAAGACATTTTGTAAAAATTACAATTTTTCCCTATTTTTAACTGCAATATGTCACATATGTACTCACATACTGTACATTTTTTTTTAAATTAAATATATATTTCCATCTCTTTAATCTATTTTGGCAGCACTTTTGAAAAAAATAAAAATAATAAATCAGCAATTTAGAAGACTTACAAATTAAATAATAATTTTATAAATTTTGAAGTACATTTTGTTCTCCTGCACCAAGCCAGGTTTTCAGAGGCTCATAGGTCTCAGAATGATGGAAACCCTCACAAATGACCCCATTTAGAAAACTAGACCCCAAAAAAGGCTGCTCTGTTGGCTTGAGCTGCTCTGTTGGCTTGAAAAACAAGTGGTTTGTATATCAAGTGGAGTTCCAAAAACCGGATTCACTTACTGTGTTGTGTGTGACAAAGGGGGGGGGGGCATTGTATGTGATATATGTATTGATTGCTTGCTTGCTACAAAGTTTGCAAAAGTGACATAATTTAAAACCATTTTTTCTTTGCAGCTTACTTCCTGCTGAGCAGCTGACTAGGGGGAGGGTTTAGCTGGTCCCAGGTGGTATAAATCAGGCCTCAGTACTCTGTGGAGCCTGCTCTGTTGGCTTGAAAAACAAGTGGTTTGTATATCAAGTGGATTTCCAAAAACCGGATTGACTTACTGTGTTGTGTGTGACAAAGTGGGGGGCCATTGTATGTGATATATGTATTGATTGCCTGCTTGCTAAAAAGTTTGCAAAAGTGACATAATTTAAAACCATTTTTTCTTTGCAGCTTACTTCCTGCTGAGCAGCTGACTAGGGGGAGGGGTTAGCTGGTCCCAGGTGGTATAAATCAGGCCTCAGTACTCTGTGGAGCCTGCTCTGTTGGCTTGAAAAACAAGTGGTTTGTATATCAAGTGGTGTTCCAAAAACCGGAGTTGAAAAGAGGAGTTAAGCCCCAGTAAGTACTCTTCTTCTTTTTCTTTTTACATTAACAACTGTTCGCTGTTTTTTTTGTAACTGGGATAATGGATAGCAAGATTGGAGGTTTTCTTCAGTGCACAGTTTGCCATATGTATGCACGACTGGAGCTGGAGTTCCAGGGTGAATATCTCTGTGGCAGATGTGAGCATGTTGGTCACCTGGAAGCTCGTATTAGAGATCTGGAGGAGCAAAATACAACACTGAGGAGGATAGACAATCTTGAGCGAAGCATGCTGCTCACGGAGCATGCAGTTAGTGGGTTAGAACGGGAGGGTGAAGACATGGGTGAGCAGAATCAGGTAAGTAGCTGAGTTAACGTAGTTAGGGGCAGTAGAAAGGGGTCAAAGAAAAGGAAGGCCAATCCGGTTTCTGACATTCCAACCAAAATTGCCAAGTTGGGTGATGATGCGAGGGTGTCAGTCTCAGAAATGGAAGCCCTAGTGGATACTGATCTCCCTAACAGCCGGGAGAACAGCCCAGCTAGTAGTCAGCGGGATGGTAATGCAGGTAAGCCAAGACAATTGATAGTCGTAGGGGATTCTATAATCAGGAAGACAGATAGAATAATTTGTCGCCAAGACCACCTCAACCGAATGGTTTGCTGTCTCCCTGGTGCCAGGGTTCGGCATGTGGTGGAACGGGTGGACAAATTGCTGGGAGGGGCTGGTGATGATCCAGCTGTCGTGGTCCATGTGGGTACCAACGACAGAATAAATGGTAGGTGGAGGAGCCTTAAGAATAATTTTAAAGAACTAGGCCACAAGCTGAAGGGAAGGACCTCCAAGGTTGTATTCTCAGGAATACTGCCTGTGCCATGCGCATCACAGGAAATACAGCGGGAGCTCAGGGAGTTAAATGCATGGCTTAAGTCTTGGTGTAGAGGAGAAGGCTTTGGGTTCCTAGAGCACTGGGCTGACTTTTCATTGGGGTACAAACTGTATTCTGCAGATGATTTGCACCTAAATGGAAGGGGGTCCGCTGTGCTGGGGGAGAGAATTCTAGCTGGGGTGGCGGAGTATTTAAACTAGGGCTGAGGAGGGAGGTCAATGTAGAAAAAAAAGGGGTAGCTAGGTTAGAGAGGGGTCAGACTATATTGGTGGGGGAAGAAACAGAATGTGGGGAGATGACTAGGCAACAAGATAAGGAGATCCTTTCGTTACAGTACAGCAGTGTAAAAAAAAATGCCCAAATAATGTCAAATCACATTTCTGATAAAAGTGAAAAACTGACAGGCAAGTTAAAGTGTATGTTCACAAATGCCAGAAGTCTAGCAAGAAAAATGGGGGAGCTGGAGGCCTTGATACTGGAAGAAAATATAGATATAGTTGGTGTTGCTGAAACATGGCTGGACTCTTCACATGACTGGGCTGTAAATCTACAGGGTTTTACACTGTTTCGGAAAGACAGGACAAATAGGAAAGGCGGTGGTGTATGTCTGTATGTGAGAAATGATATGAAGGCGAGTGTGAAAGAGACAATAGTGGGTGAAGATTGTGAGGAGGTTGAAACCTTGTGGGTGGAACTAGAAAGGGAGGTAAACACTGAAAAAATTACTTTTGGTGTAATCTATAGACCCCCCAATATAACTGAGGAGATGGAAGGTCAGCTATATAAACAGATGGAGCGGGCTGCACAGGTGGGTACTGTAGTGATAATGGGAGATTTTAATTTCCGGGATATTAATTGGTGTCATGGTTCAGCTTCAACTGCAAAGGGGAGACATTTCCTCAACCTGTTGCAGGAAAATTTTATGGGCCAGTTTGTGGAAGACCCGACTAGAGGTGAAACTCTGTTGGATCTGGTTATTTCTAATAATGCAGATCTTGTTGGGAATGTCAATGTTCGTGAAAACCTCGGTAACAGTGATCACAATATAGTTACATTTTACCTATACTGTAAAAAACAAACGCAGGCTGGGAGGGCAAAAACATTTAATTTTAAGAAAGCCAATTTCCCCAGGATGAGGGCTGCAATTCAGGATATAGACTGGGAAGAACTAATGTCAAATAATGGGACAAATGATAAATGGGAGATTTTCAAATCTACTTTGAGTTATTATAGTGCAAAATTTATTCCTATAGGTAACAAGTATAAACGACTCAAATTAAACCCCACATGGCTTACACCTTCTGTGAAAGGGGCAATACATGACAAAAAAAAGGGCATTTAAAAAATACAAATCTGAGGGTACAGCTGTAGCCTTTGTAAAATATAAAGAGCTTAATAAAATCTGTAAAAATGTAATAAAATTAGCAAAAATACAAAATGAAAGGCAGGTGGACAAGGATAGTAAAACAAATCCCAAAAAATTCTTCAAGTATATAAATGCTAAAAAGCCAAGGTCTGAACATGTAGGACCCCTAGATAATGGTAATGGGGAGTTGGTCACAGGGGATCAAGAGAAGGCAGAGTTACTAAATGGGTTCTTTAGCTCTGTATATACAACTGAAGAAAGAGCAGCTGATGTAGCCGGTGCCAGTGCTGTTAATATATCAGTTGATATACTGAATTGTATGAATGTAGATATGTGTAAAAAATAAAAATAGGACCATCGGCGCTGCACGAAGAAACAGAAAAATAGACGACTTAGATGACCATCATGGCAATATTTAATGGAAGGACTGATGAAGACACCAGTTCGGTGTCGAAACGCGTAGCCCTTCCATTAAATATTGCCATGATCGTCATCTAAGTCGTCTATTTTTCTGTCTCTTCGTGCAGCGCCGATGGTCCTATTTTTATTTTTTACAAATATCCTCGGGACAACAAACCCCATTTGTTGTGATTTGGACTTGGCAGCAGCAGCTTCATTACCACCACTACCTTTGTGTCTTTGGGCCAGGTGAGCATTTTCTTGAACAAGATTGCTCCTCTGCCCCATCCTGCTTTTACTTTGCACTATGTGGCGCCGTGTCTCCTTTTATTTCCTTTTTTAGAATGTAGATATGGTCAAAGCTAAATAAAATAAAATAAATGTGCACAAGGCCCCGGGACCAGATGGGTTACACCCTAAAATTCTTAAAGAGCTTAGTTCAGTTATTTCTGTCCCCCTTTTCATAATATTCAGAGAATCTCTAGTGACTGGTATAGTGCCAAGGGACTGGCGCAGGGCAAATGTGGTGCCTATTTTCAAAAAGGGCTCTAGGTCTTCCCCGGGTAATTATAGACCAGTAAGCTTAACATCCATCGTGGGGAAAATGTTTGAGGGGCTATTGAGGGACTATATACAGGATTAAGTGACAAAAAATAGTATTATGAGTGACAGCTAGCACGGTTTTACTAAGGACAGAAGTTGTCAAACTAACCTAATCTGTTTTTATGAAGAGGTAAGCAGAAGCCTAGACAGAGGGGCTGCTGTGGATTTAGTGTTTTTGGACTTTGCAAAGGCATTTGACACTGTCCCCCATAGACGCCTAATGCGTAAATTAAGGACTATAGGTTTAGAAAATATAGTTTGTAATTGGATTGAGAATTGTCTCAAGGACTGTATCCAGAGAGTTGTGGTCAATGATTCCTACTCTGAATGGTCACCGGTAATAAGTGGTGTACCCCAGGGTTCAGTGCTGGGACCACTATTATTCAACTTATTTATTAATGATATAGAGGATGGGATTAATAGCACTATTTCTATTTTTGCAGATGACACCAAGCTATGTAATAGTCTATGGAAGACGTTCATGAATTGCAAGCGGATTTAACCCCTTCCCGCAAAATCACGTACAGTTACGTCATGGGAGATGGACTGTTCCCGCATCTCCACGTAACTGTACGTCATGGAGATGAAGCTGGCTCAGGAGCTGAGCCAGCAACATCACCGCCGGGTGACAGCTGTATGTTACAGCTGGCCCCCTGAGGTATCGGCCAGTACCGGAGCTAGCCTCCGATCCGACCGATTAACCCCTCACATGCTGCGTTGAATAGCGATCGCAGCATGTGAGGAGTTTATAGCCACCGGCGCCCCAGCAACGTGATCGCTGGGTTGCTGGTGGCTGCAAAGGCGATCGGAGGGCTAATGCTTACCTCCCGGTCTGCCAGCAACGGAATCCTCCTATGCCCCGTCGTCGGCGGGGCCCAGGAGGCTTCCGGTACCATCGGCAAGATGGCGCCGGCTCAGCTTCCGGCTCAGAAGCTGAGCCGGCGTCATCAGCAGTGGGTGTCCGCTGTATGTTACAGCGGACACCACGATCTATCGCCAGGAACCGGAGCTAGCTCCGATTCCCGGCATTAACCCCTTCGATGCAGCGATCCATTGTGATCGCTGCATCCTAGAGGTTTGTAGCAAATCGGCAGCCTTGCCACGCGATGGCAAGGCTGGCGACTGCTACCATGGCAACAGGAGCCCTAACAATGGACTCCTGTCTGCCATTACGTAAGCTGATTAGGCCCCGCCCAGAGGAGGAGCCTGATCGGCTTGCTGTCAGTGAACAACTGACAGTTCTAATACATTGCACTACATAGGTAGTGCAATGTATTAGAACATCAAACAAACTGTTGGACCTTCAAGTCCCCTAGTGGGACTAAAGAAAAGTGTAAAAAAAGTGTAAAAAAAAGTGTAAAAAAAGTAAAAATAAAAGTTGTAAAAAATACAATAAAAGTTTCAAATAATAACACAAAACACAATCGCCCTTTTTCCCTTATCAAGTCATTTATTATTGAAAAAAATAATAAAGCCATACATATTTGGTATCGCTGCGACCGTAACGACCTGAACTATAAAACTATTATGTTATTTATTCCGCACAGTGAACGCCGTAAAAAAAATAACTAAAAAATACTGACATAATTGTTATTTTTTGGTCACTTTGTCTTCCAAAAATTGAAATAAAAAGTGATCAAAAAGTCGCATGTACCTAAAAATGGTACCTATAAAAACTATAACTCGTCTCGCTAAAAACAAGCCCTCATACACCTCCGTCGACTAAAAATTTAAAACCATTATGGCTCTCACAACTTGGCGACAGAAAAAATCCATTCTCTTTACAAAAGTTATTTTATTGTGCAAAAAGTTGTAAAACATAAAAAGTGCTATAAATTAGGTATCACCGGAATCGTACTGACCCGCAGAATAAAGGTAACATGTAATTTATAACACGTGGCGAACGCTGTATAAAAAGAACTAAAAAAATATGCCAGAATTGCTGTTTTTTGGTCACCTTGCCTCCCAAAAAAAAAGGATAACAAGTGATCAAAAAGTTGCATGTACCCCAAAATGGTACCAATAAAAACTACAGCTCGTCACACAAAAACAAACAGCCCTCATACCACTACGTCTATGAAAAAATAAAATTAGTCAAGGCACCAATAAGCCAGGAAATAAAAATATGCAGTTGTGCCGGCCAGAGGGGAACGTCTCTTCTGTTTCAAGTGGCGAATTATCAAGGCCCCTAAAATTAGGGATCCAGGAAGGGGAGGGCCCAAACATATCTGCTGGAAGTGAGGGTGCCCGTATTATACCAGGACAACACTTTCCCAGCAAAATTCCCCAAACTTCAAAGGTGCGGAGTGCGGACCAAAAGGGGGATAAGTAAAGACCATTTATTTGTGCGACACTGGCCTGTGCAGAAAGGATTGTGTCACAGCATAACACACATCTATGGATTATTTTATTGGTGTTTTTTACCCCACTATACCACCTGACTATGCCCCTTATATACTCCGCCCGCCTTACATGTGCCCCCACATTATAAACGGAAACACCAGTAAGACTCCAAACAAAACTACTACAAGCAAAATCCACGCTCCAAAAGCCAAATGGCTCTACCTCCCTTCTGAACCCTACAGTGTGCCCAAACAGCAGTTTACTTCACATATATGGCATCGCCATACCTGGGAGAACCCTTTTAACAATTTTTGGGGTGTGTGTATCCAGTGGCATAAGCTGGGCGCCACATATTGGCATATCTATTGAAAAACCATTTTCACTCTGCAACATCACGTGCACACCAATTTCTGCCAATCACCTGTGGGGTTAATATGCTCACTACACCCCTAGGTGAATACCTTGAGGGGTGTAGTTTCCAAAATGGGGTCACTTCTGGGGGGGATCCACTGTTTTGGTCCCACAGGGACTTTGCAAATGCGACATAGCGCCCAGAAACCAATCCAGCAAAATCTGTACTCCAAAAGCCAATTGGCGCTCCTTCCCTTCTGTGCCCTACTCTGTGCCTAAACAGCAGTTTATGACCACATATGTGGTATTGTCATACACAGGAGAAGTTGCTTTACAAGTGTTGGGGTGCTCTTTTACATTTATTTGTTGAAACATTTTCAGCTAAAACTTACGTCTTATGGAAGAAAAAGGATTTTTTTTATTTTCACTGCCCAATTCTAATAAAATCTATGAAACACCTGTGGGGTCAAAATGCTCACTACACCCCTAGATTGATTCCTCAAGGGGTGTAGTTTCGTGAATCGACTCACTTTTGGGGAGTTTCCTCTGTACTGGTACCTTAGGAGCTTTGCAAATGTGACATGGTGTCAAGAAACCAATCCAGCAAAATCTGTGCTCCAAAAGCCAAATGGCACTCCTTCTCTTCTGATCCTCGCCGTATGCCCAAACAGCAGTTTATACTAATGTGGTATTGCCGTACTCCAGAGAAGTTGCTTTACAAATGTTGGGGTTCTTTTAAACTTTTATTTGTTGAGAAAATGAAAAATGTTGAGCTAAAGCTACGTCTTATTGGAAAAAAATGATTTTTTTTATCTTCACTGCCCAATTCTAATAAAATCTATGAAACCCCTGTGGGTTCAAAATGCTCACTACACCCCTAGATGGATTCTTCAAGGGGTGTAGTTTCCTAAATGGAGTCACTTTTTTTGTGTTTTCACTGTTTTGGTCCCTTAGGGGCTTTGCAAATGCGACGTGGTCTCCGCAAACCATTCCTGCTAAATTTGAGCTCCAAAAGCCAAATGGCGCTCTTTCCCTTCTAAGCTCCGCCGTGTATCAAAAAAGTCGTTTATGACCACATGCGGGGTATTGTTTTACTCAGGAGAAATTGCTTTACAAAAGTAGTGGTGCATTTTCTCCTTTTAGTCCTTGTGGAAATTAGAAAAAATTAGCTAAACCTACATTTTCTTTGAAAGAATGTAGATTTTCATTTTCACGGCCTAATTCCAATAATTTCTGCAAAAAACCTGCGGGGTAAAAATGCTCACTATACCCCTAGATAATTTCCTCAAGGGGTATAGTTTCCAAAATGGTGTCACTTTTGGGGGATTTCCACTGTTTTGGTGCCGCAAGAGCCTTTCAGACCCGACATGAAGCCTAAAATATTTTCTAATAAAAAGGAGGCCCCAAAATCCTCTAGGTGTTCCTTTGCTTCTGAGGCCGATGCTTCAGTCCATTACCGCACTAGGGCCACATGTGGGGTATTTCTAAAAACTGCAGAATCTGGGCAATAGATATTGAGTTGCGTTTCTCTGGTAAAACTTTCCGTGTTACAAAAAAAATAGATGAAAAATGAATTTCTGCACAAAAAAAAAGAAATTTGAACATTTCACATCTACTTTGCCTTAATTCCTGTGAAACATCTAAAGGGTTAAGAAACTTTCTAAATGCTGTTTTGAATACTTTGATTGGTGAAGTTTTTAAAATGGGGTGACTTATCGAGGGTTTCTAATATATAAGGCCCTAAAATCCACTTCACATCTGAACTGGGCCCTGTAAAAATAGCCTTTTGAAATTTTCTTGAAAATGTGAGAAATGCTGCTAAAGTTCAAAGCCTTGTGATGTCATAGAAAAATAAAAGGATGTTCAAAAAACGATGCCAATCTAAAGTAGACATATGGATGATGTTAGTTAGCAACAATTTTGTGTGGTATTACCATTTGTCTTACAAGCTGATACATATAAATTTAGAAAATTTTTCGCTACATTTTGGTGTTTTTCACAATTAAATACTTAATGTATCGACCAAATTTTGCCAGTAACATAAAGTCCAATGTGTCACGAGAAAATAATCTCAGAATTGCTTGGATAGGTAAAAGCATTCCGGAGTTATTACCACATAAAGTGAAACATGTCAGATTTGAAAAAATTGGCTGTGTCCTGAAGGCCAAAACAGGCTGTGTCTTGAAGGGGTTAAACAAACTGAGTGTTTGGGCATCCACTTGGCAGATGAAGTTTAATGTAGATAAATGTAAAGTTATGCATCTGGGTACCAACAACCTGCATGCATCATATGTCCTAGGGGGAGCTACACTGGCGGATTCACTTATTGAGAAGGATCTGGGTGTACTTGTAAATCATAAACTAAATAACAGCATGCAGTTTCAATCAGCTGCTTCAAAGGCCAGCAGGATATTGTCGTGTATTAAAAGAGGCATGGACTCACGGGACAGGGATGTAATATTGCCACTTTACAAAGCATTAGTGAGGCCTCATCTAGAATATGCAGTTCAGTTCCGGGCTCCAGTTCATAGAAAGGATGCCCTGGAGTTGGAAAAAATACAAAGAAGAGCAACAAAGCTAATTAGGGGCATGGAGAATTTAAGTTATGAGGAAAGATTAAAAGAATTAAACCTATTTAGTCTTGAAAAAAGACGACTAAGGGGGGGACATGATTAACTTATATAAATATATTAATGGCACATACAAAAAATATGGTGAAATCCTGTTCCATGTAAAACCCCCTCAAAAAACAAGGGGGCACTCCCTCCGTCTGGAGAAAAAAAGGTTCAAGCTGCAGAGGCGACAAGCCTTCTTTACTGTGAGAACTGTGAATCTATGGAATAGCCTACCGCAGGAGCTGGTCACAGCAGGGACAGTAGATGGCTTTAAAAAAGGCTTAGATAATTTCCTAGAACAAAAAAGTATTAGCTCCTATGTATATAAATTTTTCCTTCCCTTTTCCCGTCCCTTGGTTGAACTTGATGGACATGTGTCTTTTTTCAGCCGTACTAACTATGTAACTATGTAACTATGTATAGTAAGTATTTTGACCCCACAGCTTTTTGCTAAATTTAATGCATAACAGGTGAAAAGCGAGCATGAAAATGAAGAATCACACCACTAAATCTATCACCCTGTTTCTCCTGTTTTCAAAAATGCCCACATTGTGGCCCTGGACACATGGCAGGGCCCAAAAGGAAGGGAGCACCCGGAGGCTTTCAGGACTCATATTTTGCTTGAAAATGTTTTAGGTCCCACTGTACATTTGGAGAGGCTTTGAGCTCCCAGAACGATAGAAACTCCCCATAAACTACCCCATTTAGAAAACGAAATTCCATAAGGTATTTATTTAGGGGTATAGTAAGTATTTTGCCCCACAGTTTTTTGCTAAATTTAATGCATAACAGGTGAAAAAAATAATAATTTCACTTTTTTCATAAAAGTATCAGTTTGAAGACCGATTTCTTTGTAAAGCGACCATGAGAATGAAGAAACACACCTCAAAACCTATCACCCTGTTTCTTCTGTTTTCAAAAATACCCATATTGTGACCCTAATGCGTTGCCTGGACACACGGCAGGGCCCAAAAGCAAGGGAGCACCCGGAGGCTTTCAGGACTCATATTTTGCTTGAAAATGTTTTAGGCCCCACTGTACATTTGGAGAAGCTTTGAGCTGCCAGAACGATAGAAACTCCCCATAAATGACCCCATTTCGAAAACTAGACCCCTTAAGGTATTTATCTAGGGGTATAGTTAGCATTTTGACCACACAGGTTTTTCACTAAATATATTGGAATTAGTCTGTAAAAATTAACATCTACTTTTTTTCTGAAACAACATAGAAAGTTTTAATATTTACAAGGAATAACGAAGAAAATTCACCCCAACATTTATAAAGCAATGTCTCCCGATTACGACAATATCCCATATGTGGTAATAAACTGCTGTTTGGTCCCACATCAGGGCTCAGAAGGGAAGGAGCGCCATTTGCATTTCTGATTTTGCTGGAATGGTTTTCGGTGCAATGTCGCATTTGCAATGCACTGGAGAGACTAAAACAGTGGAAACCCACCAAAAGTGACCCCATTTTGGAAAAACCTTCAAGGAATTTTTCTAGGGGTATAGCGAGCATTTAGACCCCACGGGTCTTTTGCAGAGTTTATTAGAATTAGGGCGCGAAAATTAATATAAGCATTTTTTCCACAAAAATGTTGAATTTTCTCATTTTCACAAGGGATAAAGGTGGACTTTTACTGACGTAACGATACCAATTTTGTTCATTTTTTACATTACTTTAGAAGAAAAATGGGAAAAGGTGTTTTTTTTTAACTTAAAAAAAAATAATTCTCACTACTAATAACTTTAATTCTTCTACACATTTTATTAATCCCCTTAGGGGACTTGATCCAGCGATCATTGGATCGCTGGTACAATACACTGCAATACTAATGTATTGCAGTGTATTGTTATTCTTAGAGGCTTCGGTAACAGAGCGATTGCTGTACCTGTCCGTTAGTCCCTGGTGTCAGCTGTAATACACAGCTGACACGCGCAGCGTATGGAGCGGGCTCAGCACGTGAGCCGGCTCCATACATACACCCCCACACCATGACGGGCAATTAAATTATAGTGCGCAAAGGGGTTAGTGCACAGCGGATGGTTCAAAGTGAAAATTGCAATTTTCCACTGATATGCCATTTTAGTGCATAATATGTTGTGCCCAGTTTGTGCCACAGAAGACAAATACCTCGTAAAACGTTAAGCGGGTTCTCTCGCGTATGGCAATGCCATATGTGTGGGCGCAAACTGCTGCTTTGGCACGCTGCAGGGCTCAGAAGGGAGGGAGCACCATTTTGCTTTTGGAGCGCAGATTTTGCTTGGTAGTAGTTCTGTTTGGGGTATTGCTGGTATTTCAGTTTATAATGAGGGGGCATATGTAAGCTGTGCGGGGTACTTCAGGATATAATAAGAGGGTATAATAATGCGGTAAATAAATAATAATTCATAGATGTGTGGCCGGTGTCGCACTGATAAATGGCGTCCGATCTTATCCGCCTTTGGAACACTCTGCACATTTTGCATCGCCATATTCTGAAAGCCAGAACTTTTTTATTTTTTCACCACCGGAGCCGTGTGAGGGCTTATTTGTTGCGGAATAATCTGTAGTTTTCATTGGTACCATTTTGGGGTACATGCAATTTTTTTTTGATCACTTTTTATTCAATTTTTTTGCAATCCTGACCAAAAAAACAGGAATTCTGACACAGTTTTTTTAGGGTTTTTTTTTGCGGCGTTCACCGTACGCTATAAATGACATTTTTACTTTATTCTGCGAGTTGGTACGATTATGGCGATACCATATGTATATAGGTGTTTTTCCTTTTTTTTAGCGTTTGCACAATAAAATCACTTATTTATAGAAAAAAAACATTTTCTGTGTCACCATATTCTGAGAGCCATAATTTTTTTATTTTTTAGTCAAAAAAGCTGTGTAAGGGCTTGTTTTTTTGTGGGACGGATTTAAGTTTTTATTGGTATTATTTTTGGGTACATGCGACTTTTTGATCACTTTTTATTCTTTATTTTGGGAGGGGTGGTGACCAAAAAAATTGCGATTGTGTCGTAGTTTTTTATTGATTTTTTTTGGGGTGTTCATCGTGCGGGAAAAATAACATTATAGTTTTATAGTTGGGGTCGTTACGAACACGGTGATACCAAATATGTGTACTTTTTTAACGTGTTCATTTTTTTCTATAATAAAAGTCTTATTATAGGGAAATAATATTATAACTTTTATTTTTACACTTTTTTTTAAAACATTTTTATTCCTTTTTTTTACTTTTTTTACTTGTCCCACTAGGGGACATTGAGACTTTCAGCTTTGATCGCTGCTAGAGTACATTACACGCGATGGTCCGCTGACCGGCAAGACTGGTGTGACAGCTGTCTAGGACAGCTGTCAGCGCGGGCTTGTCACTCTGTGTTTACACAGAGTGACAGTTTGAAATACTGACAAAAATTAACGTCATGATGCGCGATCTAGCAGCCGACCATGACATTCATTTTCGGCATTGGTCGGGAAAGGGTTAAGAGCAATATTTATCTCCAAGCGTTGCTCCCCGATGTTCCGCCTATCACCTTTAGGAGATCACAGACATTGAGGAACATAATAGCCCCCAGCAGATTACTTCCAAAAATAACTAAAAGTGTGTATGTTCCCATTGCTCAAAGGGACCTATCGATGCAGCCACAATAGATGTCTCTGTTGTTCTAACATTAATCATCAAATAAAAACATACACCTCCACAGTGACTGGTGAGACTTTCTCAATTAAAACTTTTTAAACTGTAGCAGTGATTTTATAATTTATTTGCTTGAATACCCCTGCAATTTGCAATATATAGGGAGGACTGTTCAGACCCTTAGATGCAGAATAAATAAGCATCGTTTTAACAACCATATTGGCTTCTTAAAGAGGCTCTGTCACCACATTATAAGTGCCCTATCTTCTACGTAATGTGATCACAGCAGTATTTTTATTTAGAAAAACGATAAATTTTGACGGAGTTATGGCCTATTTTAGATTTATGCTAATGACTTAATAGACAACTGGGCGTGTTTTTACTTTTTGACCAAGTGGGCATTGTAAAGAGAAGTGTATGACGCTGACCAATCAGCGTCATACACTTCCCTCCATTCATGTATTCAGCAAATTGTGATCTTGCTAGATCATGATGTGATGTCACTTACTCACACATTAACGTTACTGAAGTATCTTGAGAGTGAATAGACATCGCTTCCAGCCAGGATGCGATGTCTATTCACAATCCCGACACTTCGGTAACGTTTGTGTGGGACTTAATGACGGCAAGCGTGATCTCGCGCGATCATGCTGTATATGCCAGCTTACAGCATGATCTCGCGAGATCATGCTTGCTGTCATTAAGTCCCACACAAACGTTACTGAAGTGTCGGGATTGTGAATAGACATTGCGTCCTGGCTGGAAGCGATGTCTACTCACTATCAAGACACTTCAGTAACTTTAATGTGTGAGTGACAGCACATCATGATCTAGCAAGATCACTATTTGCTGATTACATGAATGGAGAGAAGTGTATGACTCTGATTGGTCAGCGTCATACACTTCTCTTTACAACGCCCACTTGGTCAAAAAGTAAAAACACGCTGAGTTGTCTATTAAGAAAGTCATTAGCATAAATCTAAAATAGGTCATAACTCCGTCAAAATTGATAGTTTTTCTAAATAAAAAAACACTGCTGTAATCTACATTACAGCGCCGATCACATTATGTAGAAGATAGGGCACTTACAATGTGGTGACAGAGCCTCTTAGATAATGCCACAGTGCCTTCGGTAGATAATGTCACAGTGCCCTCTGTAGATAGTGCCACACACCCTTGAAGATAGCACCACCCCCCTGTAGATAGCGCCATTGTGACTACCTCTAGGAGTGGAATCCCCAGCCAGAGCATAGGCTGGGTATTCTGCTCCTAGAGGGAACCACTGATGTCACTGTCCATATATGGACAGTGACGTCAGGTGCTACTCCTAGAGCGGAATTCCCTGCCAGAGCGTCGGCAACGGGGATTCCGCTCCAGTAACCACTGATGCCACTGTCCATATATGGATAGTGACATCAAAGGCTTCCCCGGGCACAACGCTTATCCCCTTCCCAACATATGACGTATCCATGCACCAAAGTCGGGTAGGGGAAGTATGGAGCAGGCTCACGGAGTGAACCCGCTCCATACGATGCGGGTATCGGCTGTTTGTTACAGCCAACACTTCAGAGTAACAAGCGCCATCGCGCTCGAGTGCGATCCCGCTCGTTTAACTCGTTAAATGCTGCGGTCAATAGCGACCGCAGCATTTAAATCGTTAGAAAAAGGGGGCAGACCCCACATCCACCATTTTTGTGCTCCTATTAAGCCCTGCCTCCGGCAGGGCTTAATAATTGCCTGTCCGAATCACGATAAACTGCAATACATTAGTATTGCAGTATATCGTGCAAGCATCTAATAAATCTAAATAGATCTAATAAAAAAAGTAAAAATTAGTTCAATAAAGTTTTTTTTTGTGTAAAAAAAATAGTTTTCATTAAAAGTTTAAAAAAAAAACCCTACAGCATAGTAAAAAAAGAAATAAATAAACATAATTGGTATCGCCGCGTCTGTAAAAGTCTGAACTATTACAATATATCATTATTTAACCCGCACGGTGAACGCCGTAAAATACAATTCAATTGTAAACGCCAGAATCTCTATTTTTTTGTCACCTAATCTCCCACAAAAAATGAAATAAAGGGTGATCAAACCGTCGCATCTACACCAAAATAGTATTATTAAAAACTACAGCTTATCCCGCAAAATATAAGCCCTCATACCACTTAATCAACGGAAAAACAAAAAAGTTATGGCTCTGAGAATTTGGCGACATAAAATAAATTTTCTTTTTTACACTTAGGTTTTTACTTGTAAAAGTAGTAAAATATAGAAAAAAGTATATATATTTGGTATCACCGTAATTGTATTGACCCACAGAATAAAATTAACATATTGTTTTAATTGCACAGTGAATTCCGTAAAAACGGTGTGCAAAAAACCATGAAGGCATTGCTGTTTTTTTCATTTTCTACCCCACAAATAATTTTTTCCCATTTCCTCGTACATTATATGGCAAAATAAATGGTGCTACAAAAAATTACAACTCGTCCCGCAAAAATCAAGCCCTCATAGTACTAGTTTGATTGAAAAATAAAGACGTTATGGCTTTTGGAAGGTGGGGAGGAAAAAACGAAAATGAAAATCTGAAAAGGGTCTGCGGCGGGAAGGGGTTAAAGTAGCGTTGTGCCCGTGGAGTCCACGGCGAGCGGAGGAGCTCTCTCTTTTCCTCCGCCCTGAACTAATGCCAAAGCAGGGAGCTGACAGCTCCTTGCTTCAGCATTGTGTTCAATTGAATCTGTATCCTGAGGTCGCAAATACAGTTGACAGTGGGATATACCCCCGGTTGCCCGGGACAGCAGGACACCGCCGGGAATCCGGGACTGTCCCACTAAATCTTGGATGGTTTAGAGGTATGGAGAAATGTAGCGCTATCTACAGGGGGGTTGCACTATCTACAGGGGGCTGTGTGGCCATTGCTCACTTATCACCAATGGACTGCGCTTCTCATGACGTCATGAAGGAGCGCCGGCACATTCCTCCTTTGGCCTGCTCTTTCCTCTCATGAGGGAGCTACAGTGCCCCACAGGCCGCAGATAACAGCCTCAGGGGCATATTGGCACATTCAGCTCTAAGAGAAGATGCTCCAGAACGAATATTTCAAAGGGAATACAGGTATTTACTAAAACATATATACAACAGATAACAAAAAAAAAACTGACCATGATGGTTGGATATATATATATATATATATATATATATATATATATATATATATATAGTTTCCATTAAGTCTTGATAAAAAGGATATTCTTTAGCACTTTAACAAATGTTATAAATTGTGACATTTCTGACTGAAGGGTCAATATTTTTAGCTTTTTATTCCTTAACAGATAAATACTTTTTCTTTTCAAATTTTTTACAAAAACAAAGATAGAAAATAAGAAAACAGAGAATCGAATACACTAACACTGTGTTCTCTTTAGTAAGCATTTTTTTTTATTTTATATTGCTCTAATGCTTTAGGACTTTGTTGAGGGTCGGGACCCTGAAAAAGCATAGCAGCTTCTGCTACTGTAATCAGTGTCTGCAACGGGGAGAGGATATCACACAAGGGCTGTATCAGTATCTACAGAAGGGGAAAGCAGTAAAGAAATTAATCTGTACTTGTTCATGAGAGCTAGAGAAGGCAGCAGCATTCTAGATACACATATAAAGGCCTCATGCACACGGCCGTGCCCGTAATCACAGTCCGTGATTGCGGGCACGGCCGGCCGTTGGTGGCCGCGAACAGCCATTTGCATTTTCTTCTCGTGCTCCCATATAAAGTATGGGAGCAAAGGTCCGTAAGAAGTAAAAAATAGGACATGTCCTATCTTTTGCGAAGGCTTTCTACGGCCCGGACACCGTCCCGCAAATATATACGGGAAGGTGTCCGCAATCAATAGAAATGAATGGTCCGTAATTGAGGACCATAATTTCGGTCCGCAATTACGGACGAATTCTACGGTCGTGTGCATGGAGCCTAAGCAAGTGCAAATTTTACTCAATGTAATATCTTTTTTACAAGGTGTACACAGCTATTAATGTTAGAAAAAATATAGAAACACTTGTCAGAAAGAAGGAAAATTTCCCTATGTATGGTCAACTTAATTATTACTACTTTTCAGTTCCGTGCAGAAGCAGTTCTGAAATACAGAAGGTCTGATCAGTGGTAGGTACAACTTTCATGTTCTTACTGTGAGTCGAGAAGTACAGGGTGGGCCATTTATATGGATACACCTAAATAAAATGGGAATGGTTGGTGATATTAACTTCCTGTTTGTGGCACATTAGTATATGGGAGGGGGGAAACTTTTCAAGCTGGGTGTTGACCATGGCGGCCATTTTGAAGTTGGACATTTTGTATCCAACTTTAGTTTTTTGAATGGGAAGAGGGTCATGTGACACATCAAACTTATCGAGAATTTCACAAGAAAAACAATGGTGTGCTTGGTTTTAACGTTACTTTATTCTTTCATGAGTTATTTACAAGTTTCTGACCACTTATAAAATGTGTTCAAAGTGCTGCCCATTGTGAACCAGTTTCACGAAACTTGGCAAGCAGTTTGCAAACTGTAGCATGGGAGATGGGTGGTCTCGTAGGTTGTCTTGCATTGAAATCTGCTGCAATGACCCGGGTACTGCGTTCACCAGACATCAACACAATTTCTATCCGCGCCTCACGTGTTAACCTCTGCGACATGTCAATGGCTGTAAACAAAGAGAATCTTGTAAATAACTCATGAAAGAACAAAGTAACGTTAAAACCAAGCACACCATTGTTTTTCTTGTGAAATTCTCGATAAGTTTGATGTGTCACATGACCCTCTTCCCATTGAAAAAACTAAAGTTGGATACAAAATGGCCAACTTAAAAATGGCCGCCATGGTCAACACCCAGCTTGAAAAGTTGGATTGGTCGTCGTGGGCCAGTTGAATGGCCCCCTAGGTCTCCCGATCTGACCCCCTTAGACTTTTATCTTTGGGGTCATCTGAAGGCAATAGTCCATGCTGTGAAGATACGAGATGTGCAGCAACTGAAACTACGGATACTGGAAGCCTATGCTAGCATTTCTTCTGCGGTGTTGCTATCAGTGTGTGAAGAGTGGGAGAAGAGGGTTGCATTGACAATCCAACACAATGGGCAGCACTTTGAACACATTTTATAAGTGGTCAGAAACTTGTAAATAACTCATGAAAGAATAAAGTAACGTTAAAACCAAGCACACCATTGTTTTTCTTGTGAAATTCTCGATAAGTTTGATGTGTCACATGACCCTCTTCCCATTCAAAAAACTAAAGTTGGATACAAAATGTCCAACTTCAAAATGGCCGCCATGGTCAACACTCAGCTTGAAAAGTTTCCCCCCTCCCATATACTAATGTGCCACAAACAGGAAGTTAATATCACCAACCATTCACATTTTATTTAGGTGTATCCATATAAATGGCCCACCCTGTACAAGTAATATATGCAATAAACTATCCTTTACTGTAAATTATAAGATTAGCAAAATGGTTCCAGACAGGTAATGAAACTGCAAGATGACTCCTAATATTCTTTATAATATATAGTAGGGGGTTCCTTATTATATCTTTAACTTCTGCTGCAGAACCCCTTTTTAACCCTTTCCCACTGCGGACAGTTTTGACCTTTCTGACTGAGCCTCATTTTTCAAATCTGACATGTGTCACTTTATGTAGTAGTAACTTTGGATTGCTTTTACCTATCCAAGCCATTCTGAGATTGTTTAGAAACAAGTTATTTCAATTTTACAAGGGATAAAGGAGAAAAAGCACCCCAAAGTTTGTAAAGCAATTTCTCCCGAGTACGGCAATACCCCATATGTGGTCATAAACTGCTGTTTGGACACACAACAGGGCTCAGAAGTGCAGGAGCGCAATTTGGCATGCAGATTTTGCTGGATTGGTATTTGGGTGCCATGTCGCATTTGCAAAACCCTAAGGTAAAAGAATACAGGGTAAGCCCCAAAGAAGTGAACCCATTTTAGAAACTACACCCCTCAAGGCATTTATCATTTGCCTGGACATATGACAGGGCTTAGAAGTGAAGAGCAACATGCGCAATTGAGGTCTATTTTGGTGATTTTTGCCGCATTGGCGGCGATAGCAAATTTATATAGTTTTCTTTATGTTTTGCAGCGTTTGCACAAATCACTTTTTTATTTGTTTATTCTTTTTTGTCACCATATTCTGAGAGGCATAAGTTTTTTATTTTTCAGTCCAAAAAGCTGTGTAAAAAGGCTTATTTTTTACGGGATGGGTTGTAGTTTTTATTGGTACTGTTTTGGGGTACATGCGACTTTTTGATCACTTTTTTTTCCATGTTTTGGAAGGGGTGGTGACCAAAAAAATTGTGATTCTGACATTGTTTTTTTTTTGTTTTTTTTGCGGTGTTCACCGTGCGGGAAAAAGAACATTATATTTTTATAGTGTTGGTCGTTACGGACGCGCTGATGTGAAAGATGTGTACTTTTTTAATGTTTTCATTTTTTCCAATAATAGAATACTTAATATAGAAAAAAAGGAGGTTATTGTTTTTATTAACTTGAAACTTTTATTTTTACACTTTTATTTAACTTTTTATTAACTTTTTTTTGTCCCACTAGTGGACTTGAAGGCATGATTGGCAAGTCACCACGTAATAGTAAGAGCAGAGTTCACAGCACCACAGAGTATTTCAGGAGATGAGCGTGCGGATCTTGTGCGGGGTGGTGACTTGCCAATCATGTGAAGGTGTTATTGAGGACAGTAGTGGAGGAGAGGCAACAGACTGAGCTACGTAATGGTAAGAGCAGAGTTCACAGCAGCACAGAGTATTTCAGGAGAGGAGCGTGCAGATTCTGTGCTGCTGTGAACTATGCTCTTACCATTACGTAGCTCTCAGCAACGGTTTAACACATCTTCTATGCCCCCTTTTTATTACCTAATTGACTTATGATTTTTAAATGAGTTCAGTGGCCCGGCATGGACGGCATGATGCAGTGACGTCATCGTGACGGGCAGTTGACGTCATCAGCGTGTTCCCGATCTCTTGTAGGCCTCAGGCCTAAACCAGGCTGGGGCCTACAAGAGCAATTGGCGGAGCAGGGAGCCAATGGCCTGGGGTTGGCTGGCACATTTTATTCTGGGGGGAAAGCACACATCCCTGGCCCAAGAGTAGCGGCCCATTCTAGGGGCACTGGGAAAATGGCGAGTTTGCCCCCCCCAACACCGCTACGGAAGAACTCTGCTACCTTTTATCACTTTTTATTTCATTTTTTAAAGAGGTAATGACCAAAAACAAGTGATTCTGGAATTGTCTTTTATTTGTTTTTTTTCAGCATTCACCATGCGCCATAAATGAAATGTTAACTTTATTCTGTGGGTTAATACGGTTACGGCAATACCACATTTTTAAAGTTTTTTCATGTATTGCAGCTTTTGCAAAATAAAACCACTTTTTTTTCATATAAATTTTTTTTTTATTGATTTTCAATACACACAAATATAGAACACAGTGGAAGCCTCCATAAACGAAAGAAAAACAACAAATAAGGACAAAGCCCAAACAAAATGTACCGAAAAATAACAGCTCAGGAGAAGGAGAGACATTTTAATAATATTAATACGGCCAAACCAGGAGAATTTACTCTTCTGCCAGGAATTAAGATCTGTGCGAAACTGGGCTAGCAGAGGAATTAAATTATTTTTAAGCAGTTGTGTGAGGTCACTACTTATACGTGCACCCAAATAAGTTATGCCCCTAGAGGGCCAAGAGAAAGGGCAAATTACTTTTGAGAAGTGACACTACCGGGGCCGGGAGGGAGACATTCAAAGTCTCAGATTTGGAGAAGTTGATCTTGAAGTTAGACCATGTCCCAAAACGGGACAGCTCGGACATCAACGAGGGGAGAGAAACATGCGGGTCTGTGAGGTAAACCAATAAGTCATCAGCAAATGCGGAGCACTTATATTCCGTCCCTCCTATGGTAATGCCTTTAATATCCAAGCTGTTCCGAATGAAGGCCATGAGATGCTCCATGACCAGGACATACAACAATAGGGATAGGGGGCAGCCTGGTGCCATTATGAATAGTGAAAGGCGCAGAAAGGGAGCCATTTACGTTTAAATGGGCGGAGGGGGAGCGATAGAGGGCCATAATTTTAGCAAGGAGGGAAGGACCCAGTCCTATGTGTTGAAGGGTTTGGCAGAGGGCGGGCCATGATATTCTGTCATTTTGGCATCTAGGGATAGGATCATGAGTGGGATGTGCTGAGTCTGGGGATGATGAATAATATCCAAAGTTTTAAGGGTATTGTCGCGGGCCTCCCGACCGGGCACGAACCCCACCTGTTCCGGGTGAACCAGGGTAGGAAGGTACTTAATCAATCTATTGGCAAGCAATTAGCCCGGTTTAGGGATAACAGCGACATGGGCCAAAGTGGAGCTAGGAGGGAACAGGACCTCGAAGGAAATAGAATTAAAAGCTTGGAGCAGAAGTGGCAGCAGACAGTCAACTAAGGTTTTGTAAAACTTGGCAGTGTATCCATCTGGACCAGGACTCTTTCCCCTGGGAAGGTCTATTATAACTGCAAGGATCTCTGAAGAGGTGAAGTCCCGATCAATTTCCTCAGTTATTTCCCTGGACAAGTGAAGGGAGAGGAGAAAGAGTCCCGACCCGGTGGGGACGAGGGAACGGGAGGACTGAGGTTATAGAGACCAGAATAAAATTTGTGAAAACAGTCTGCTATCTCTGGGGTCGTGTGGACAACATGGCCAGAGGGAGATTTAGTGTTTGGCATATGCGACTGGGCCATCCGAGCCTTTAATGCTCTTGCTAACATGCGTCCACTTTTGCTGCCAAATTCATAAAACTTACTACGACAGACTTGGATGGCACGCTTTTGGGCCGAGTCTAACAGACGCCGGGCGTCCTGTCGGGCACTCTGCAACTCTCGCAATATCAGAAGAGAAAGTGCACGCTTGTGAGCCAGTTCAAGGGAGCTGATTTTTTGGAGAGCACTTTTAAAGGAATGAGCCCTTTCTCTTTTAAGGCGCGCTCCGTGCTTTATGAGGACACCCCTGAGAACACACTTAAGGGAATCCCACTGTACCATGGGAGCCGTGTCATCATGGGCATGATCAAATGTGAAGTGCTCAACAGTTTGTAGCAGTTCAGCATGGCAAACCCCATCCAAGAGCAGGGACTTGTTAAGTTTCCAAGTCCAGGGGCCCTTAGTGAGGAAAGGAAGATGTAAGGTGCAATACACAGGGGCGTGATCGGACCAGAGGATACTGCCGATAGACGTAGAGACAATCCAGGGAAGGGCATGATGTTGAAGGAGGATGTAGTCCAAGCGACTGTAGGTGCCATGTGGATGAGCATTGAAATTATAATCCTTGTCAGAGGGATGTTGAAGGCGCCAAGCATCACAGAGCTGAAGCGGTAAGAGAGCACGCCTCACCCGCTTGATAGCATCATATGCAACACTAGAGCGACCAGTAGAGTTATCCACCGTCGGATCCAAAGTAAGATTAAAGTCTCCACATAACAACACAGTCCCCCGGACCACCGGAAGGGCAGAATATATGAGTTTAAGAAGGAAAGGTACCTTGCCCTGGTTACGAATAGAGATGAGTGAACTTATGAAAAGTTCGGTCCGGCTAGTTCGCCGAATTTCACGAAAAAGTTCGATTCGGACCGAACTAGTTCTGACCGAACCTGTAATTTCCGTGCGCCGAGCATGGTACTGTCCAGGGTGCTGAAAGAGTTAATGGGCTGCACTAACTCTTTCAGCAACCTTGACAATACCATGCTCGGCGCACGGAAAATAAAATTTTAATGTAATAAAAAAATAAATAAATACGTTCATACTTACATTCCTCCTGTCCGGCCTCCAGCGATGACGTTTCATCCATGTCGCCGCTGCAGCCAATCACAGGCTGTAGTGGCGGTCACGCACGTCAGGATGACGTCAGAAGGCCAGCCTCCAGGGATGACGCTTCATCCCACGTGACCGCCTCTGCAGCCAATCACAGGCTGCAGCGGCCTCTGCAGCCAATCACAGGCTGCACCGGCCTCTGCAGCCAATCACACGCTCCTCTCCTGAAATACTCTGTGCTGCGCTGCATTAAACTCTGTGGACAGGTCAGGATCCTGTTTCTTTTAAATGCTGCTGGGGAACCCGCTCGATCCACTATATAAGGCTGCGCTACAGTGCAGCATTTAAAAGAAACAGGATCCTGAGCTGTCCACAGAGTTTAAGGCAGCACGGAGTATTTCAGGAGATGAGCGTGCAGATTCAGTGCTGCTGTGAACTCTGCTCTTACCATTACGTAGCTCTCAGTCTGTTACCTCTCCTCCACTCCTGTCCTCAATAACACCTTCACATGATTGGCAAGTCACCACGTAATAGTAAGAGCAGAGTTCACAGCAGCACAGAGTATTTCAGGAGATGAGCGTGCGGATCTTGTGCGGGGTGGTGACTTGCCAATCATGTGAAGGTGTTATTGAGGACAGTAGTGGAGGAGAGGTAACAGACTGAGCTACGTAATGGTAAGAGCAGAGTTCACAGCAGCACAGAGTATTTCAGGAGAGGAGCGTGCAGATTCTGTGCTGCTGTGAACTCTGCTCTTACCATTACGTAGCTCTCAGCAACGGTTTAACACATCTTCTATGCCCCCTTTTTATTACCTAATTGACTTATGATTTTTAAATGAGTTCAGTGGCCCGGCATGGACGGCATGATGCAGTGACGTCATCGTGACGAGCAGTTGACGTCATAAGCGTGTTCCCGATCTCTTGTAGGCCTCAGGCCTAAACCAGGCTGGGGCCTACAAGAGCAAACGGCGGAGGAGGGAGCCAATGGCCTGGGGTTGGCTGGCACATTTTATTCTGGGGGGCAAGCACACAGCCCTGGCCCAAGAGTAGCGGCCCCTTCTAGGGGCACTGGGAAAATGGCGAGTTTGCCCCCCCAACACCGCTACGGAAGAACTCTGCTACCTGTCAACGGAAAAATCATCCGGCAGGAGGAAAAAACGTTTAATGATGGCACCTGGGAATTAGACTTTCTTGCACTCCACCATGGGGAAACATTTTTCCCTCTGGCGGATGACTTTTCAGTTGATAGGTAGCAGAGTTACATGAATGGGAATTATTTTTCCTTGACCTCTAGTTTCTATTGCGGCAAGTTTAGTTTTTTTATTTTTATACTTCTAACTTTTTTTGGTAGGTTCCGCTGGACCGTTTGGACTACGTCGTTGATACATTGGACTACTTTGATGATCTACTTTATTTTTAAAAAAAATTAAATGGTGAAAGAGAGTTGCATGGGGGAGTTTTGATCTCATAAATTTTTTTTTTTTCTTATGTCTGTTTTTTTAATACTTTATTATGGCTTTAGTAATGACTGCTGTCTGATTGACAGCATTTAATTACTAAGGCCCCATGCACACGACCGTGCCCGCAATCACGGCCCGCAATTGCGGGCACGGCTGGCCGCCGACTGACAGCCGCATTTTCGGGCCGTTCTCCCATACAAAGTATGGGAGCACGGCCCGCAAAATGCAAAAGAACGGACATGTTCCATAATTCCCGAAACATTTCCACGGCACGGACACCCTTCCGTAGTGCTACGGAAAGGTGTCCGCGTTCAATGAAAGTGAATTGGTCCGTTTTTTTACGGTCGTGTGCATGGGGCCTAAGGCTGGGGCTTAGCATTAGCCAGTAACAAGGCTATCACTAACCCCTATTATTGCCCTGATTCCCACTGCCGCCAGGGATACCAGAAAGAGCCGAGTATGATCCAGTGCCTGACCATCTGAAACGACGGTTAAGCAGCTGGGCGACCGCAGGCTGGTATTATCAGGCTGGGAAGGGCCAAAAACCGTGGCCCTTCCCATCCTGATAATGCTAGGCTGCTTCTGCTTTATTGCTTTATTGTATCTGGCTAGTTATGAAAAATAAGGGGAACCCCACATAATTTTTTAAAAATTGAAAAAAAATTACGTGAGTGCCCCTCCATTTTTCATAATCAGCCAGATACAATAAAGCAGCAGCAGCCTAGGATTACCAAGGTGGGAAGGGCCAGGGTTTTTGGCCCTTCCCAGCCTGATAGTACCAGCCTGTGGCCACCACAGTACCCTATACTTCAGATGGTCGGGTACTGGATCGTACCCGGGCTCTTCCCGGTACTCCTGGTGGTGGTGGGTATCGGGGTAATAATAGGGGGTTAGTTCTAGCCTTTTTACTGGCTAACACTAAGTCCCTTAGTAATGGACGCTCTCAATCACACAAATGCCAATACTAAGGCGGTAATGAAGTATTTAAAAACAGAGACATAAAAATGTATTTTATTGAAATAACTCTTCCACACAATCCACTTTAACCATTTGATTAAAAAAAGAAGAAAAAAAACTAAAATCAGCAAAGTAGTCCAACGGATCTACGAGGAAGTCCAAATGGTCCAGCGGAACCTGCAAAACAAATATTAGCGGTATGAAAAATAAATAAATAAAGATGGCTGCCCCCACAAAAGTACAAACATGAATAAATAGTTACTTTAGGGAACATATTAAAAAAATTAGAAAAAATAGGCCTATAAATTAAAACATATAAAATAAAATTAAAAATTAAAATATTATAACACCTTTCCTTTAGGCCCCATGCACACGACAGTAAAAATGGGCCCATAGACTTCTATTGCCAACGGGTACCTTCCTGTTTGCTTACGGGAAGGTGCCCGGGCTGTTGAAAAATATAGATCATGCCCTATTTCAAAAGAAATAGTTAAACTATCAGTGCAGGATAGAGAGAAGGGGCTGCCCTGATCGTCAGTTAGCCTTTCAGCAGCCTGGACAGTGACTACCGCTGGACAGTGAGTAAAAACCTGCAACAAAAAATGTTCATACTTACACAGAACTCCCTGCTTCTTCCTCCAGTCCGGCCTCCTGGGATAACGTTTCTTCCCATGTGACCGCTGCAGCCAATCACAGGCACATGGACTGACGTGTCATCCAGGGAGGTCGAACTGGATGTCAAAAGAGGGACACGTCACCAAGACAATGGCCGGGGTACGTATGAACTTATTTTTCTTTCTATCACTGTGTTCTGCTGTGGAAACTCTGCCCAAAAGGGCTGCCCCTTCTCTCTATCCAGCACTGATAGAGGGAAGAGGCTGCCGATCAGTGCTGGATAGAGAGAAGGGGCTGCCGATTAGTGCAGTGCAATATAGCAGAGAAAACGGGTCCGTAAATACTGGTGGAATAAGGGTGACAACGGACCCGTATTTACGCCAGTATTTACGTGAGGAAAAATATGGTGCATGGGGCCTTAAAGAGAACCTTTCACCTGCCCATACGTGTGCAGAATGTAATAGGCAGGGTTGCACAAACTGTGGGGCACTTAAATTTAGTTTTCTTATTTTCCTTCGTTATTTAGATATCGGTGCCGCAATATTTGGCACCTGATATTTAAATAACCCCCTGAACTGTCAATGGGGAGGTAATTGGCAAGGGGGTGTGTAACATCTCCGCGATACTATCCAATCAGCTACAGACAGCGTCACAGCAAGAGCTGAAGACAGGAGAACGTGTGCACGCGAGCGTGCAGTTCCGCCACCACTATGGAACAGAAGAGGAGAAGAAGAGTGTGAATTATTCTTCTTCTGTTTCATGGCATCGGAGCTGTGCCCGCACGCACGCTCTCACTCTTTAGCTCGGCAGACAAGGACGACAAGACTGATCTCTCGCGAGAGATCACACAGTCTTGTACTTGCCTGCCGAGAGCTGAAGAGTGAGACCGTTCGCGCGCACATGCTCTCCTCTCTCCAGCTCTTGTTGTTGACATTGTCCGTTGCGGATTGGACAGTGTCACAGCGATGTTACACGCCCCCTTGCCAATTACCGCCCTATTGACAGTTCATGGGGTTATTTAAATATCGGGCGCCAGGTATTACGGCACCGATATCTAAATAAGGAAAGAGGGTAGGAAAAAATGTTAAAGTGCCCAGAGTTTGTGAAGCCCTGACCATTACATGCTGCACTCAAATGCACATCTATGGGCAGGTGAAAGGTTCTCTTTAAAGTGTAACAACTTTTTAAAAAATTTTGACATGTCAGAACTTTTGATCAGTGGGGTGCGAACACTGAGACCCCCCACTAGTCGCTAAAACGAAACAGCAGAAGTGCTCGGGTGAGCGGTGTGCCGCTTCAATTCTGTTTGGCTTTCCTTGGAGCAGTGTACAGGCTTAATAGAAAGTCTATGAGTCCGTACGCCGCTCACTCGGCTGAAAGTAGATCATAAATTAAGTGGCACTTCTGCCGCTTCGTTTTAGCGATCGGTTGGGGTCTCAGTGCTCGGTCCCCCACCGAAGAAAACTTCTGACATTTCACTATGACATGATAAAAGTTCAGTAAGGGTATGTTCACACGCACTAATTACGGACGTAATTCGGGCGTTTTTGCCCCGAATTACGTCCGAAAATAGCGCCTCAATAGCGCTGACAAACATCTGCCCATTGAAAGCAATGGGCAGACGTTTGTCTGTTCACACGAGACGTAATTTACGCGCCGCTGTCAAATGACGGCGCGTAAATAGACGCCCGCGTCAAAGAAGTGACCTGTCACTTCTTTGGCCGTAATTGGAGCCGTTATTCATTGACTCCAATGAATAGCAGCGCCAATTACATCCGTAATGGACGCGGCGTTCAAGCGCCTGCACATGCCGTTACGGCTGAAATTACGGGGATGTTTTCAGGCTGAAACATCCCCGTATTTTCAGCCGTTACGGACGCCCTCGTGTGAACATACCCTTACAGTTTAAAGGCTATGTACACCTTTAAAAATGTATTATATATGTTCTTTTTGGGCCCCCCCAAACTTCTCAGGGCCGATGGCCCGCAGCTTTCAGCTGCATCGCTGGGTCTCCTAAGTGATCCAACAATGCAGCACTAGCAGCCAGGGGCGTCACTAAGGACATAAAACATCAGGGGGAATAGCCCCAATACACATGTGCGCCCCCCCTCCAAAAAAAAATATATGTGTGCGTGTATGAATATGTGCATATATATATATATATATATATATATATATATGAGACAGTATATCTATAGGACTATGACCCTAAAGCCATGGTTAAGATTAGATACAGTGGCTTAGCAGAGTTAGCAGACAGTAGCACACATTATAGGATTAGATACAGTGGCTCAACAAACAGTATCACACTTGATAGGATTAGACACAGTGGCTCAGCAGACCGTATCACACATGAAAGGATTAGATATAGGGCCCAGCAGACAGTATCACACATGATAGGATTAGATACAGGGCCCAGAAGACAGTAATCCCCTGACGAAGCATTTGCGAAACGTGTGTTGGGTTTAGCAGCGAACCCCCGGTCTTTGATCTCCCGGCTATTCCCGTACTCTGCAGGTGTATGTATATTGCTGTTTAATTGTGATTATCCTGATTGTATTCACTTCTATTTATGTATATATGTCAATCTGTGCAAAAGTTTCATACTTAGTACCTGCTCTAAAAATTTTCATACACTTTAGCATTTTGGGGGATCGTTTGACGGGATTACTATTTGGTTGTCCTGCTGCGCTATTGTTCCGATTCCATCTTTTATCCTGCGAGGTGTTATGCTATTTTATTATGTTTAATGTTGTCTGTTTGCATTTGTTTAATTGACATTAATAAAGGATTTTTTGTATTTTTTCAACTATATGGTCGTGACCGTTTTTTCTTCTTTGGTTTAATCTATCAGTCACTAGGACCACTGGTATATTTGGGGTTATTACTCAGTTGGCTAAACCCTTGATAGGATTAGACACAGTGGCTCCGCAGACCGTATCACACATGATAGGATTAGATATAGGGCCCAGAAGACAGTATCACACATGATAGGATTAGATATATGGCCCAGCAGACAGTATCACACATGATAGGATTAGATACAGTGACTCAACAGATAGTATCACACATGAAAGGATTAGATACAGTGGCTCAGCAGACAGTATCACACATGATAGGATTAGAAACAGTGGCTAAGCAGACAGTATCACACATGATTGGATTAGATATAGGGCCCAGCTCGCTGACATTGCAGCTCCAGCGCTGGACCCAGGAAAGGTAAGAATAAGGCTGGGTTCACACGACCTATTTTCAGGCGTAAACGTGGCGTATTATGCCTCGTTTTACGTCTGAAAATAGGGCTGCAATACGTCGGCAAACATCTGCCCATTCATTTGAATGGGTTTGCCGACGTATTGTGCAGACGACCTGTAATTTACGCGTCGTCGTTTGACAGCTGTCAAGCGACGACGCGTAAATTGTCTGCCTCGGCAAAGAAGTGCAGGGCACCTCTTTGCTACGTAATTTGAGCTGTTCTTCATTGAACTCAATGAAGAGCAGCTCAAGATATACGAGCGTCACAGACGCCTCGTATATTACGAGGAGCTGTTTTTACAGCTGAAACGACGCAGCTGTTTTCTTATGAAAACAGGCTGTCATTTCAGCCGTAAATGACAGCTAGCGTGTGAACATACCCTAATAATTATTTTCCTTTTTGACGTGATACTAATTATTTTTGTGTGTTTGTTTTTTTACAAGTTCGGTTGTTGGATTACTTCAGATTCGAGGACTGCTTCGATAACTGCGTTTTTTTTTATTCTCAATAAATTGGATAACGAGGGTTGTGTGGAATTTTTATTTCAATAAAATATTTTATCTATGTCTTTGTATTTGTGTCAACTTTATAACTACCGCCCTAGTAATTGTCGCTGGCTGATTCACAACGCCCATTACTAAGGGGGGATAATGTTAGACATGAAGAGGTTAACACTAATCCCCATTATTACCCTGGTACCCAGCGCCACCAGGAAGAGCAGGGTATGATCTAGTACCCGAACATCTGTAGTGACAGAGGGGCACTGGGGAAGCTGCAGTCTGATATTATTAGGCTGGGAAAGGCCAAAAATTATGACCCTTCCCACCCTGGTAATGCTAGGCTGCTGCTGCTATGTTGTATCTGGCTGGTTATAAAAATGGGGGAACCCCACATTGTGCTGTCCAATTATTTATAAAAAAAAATTACGTGGGGTCCCCCCCATTTTTCATAACCAGTCAGATACAACACAGCAGCAGCAGGCTAGCATTACCAGGATGGGAAGGGCCACTGTTTTTGGCCTTTCCCAGCCTAATAATACCAGCCTGCGGTCACCCCAGTGCCCGACCATCACTACAAATGGTCAGTTACTGGATCGTACCCGGCTCTTCCTGGCACCCCTGGTGGCGGTGGGTACCGGGGTAATAATCGGGCTTAGTGTTATCCTTTTCACCGGCTAACACTTAGCTCCGCCTTAGTAATGGACGCTGTCAATCTGTCAGCGGCCATTAGTAAGTTGGCAGCGATAAAGTTAAAAAAAAAATACAAAGACATAGAAAAAATTTATTGAAATAAAACACCCCCACACAACCCTCATTAACCATTTTATTGAGAATAAAAAAGCAGTCATCGAAGTAGTCCTCGAATCCGACGTAGTCCAAAAACCAAACCTGTAAAAAAAACAAAAAAACATTAGTAATGGCCTGTTCACATCACCGCTGCCCTTCCGTTGATGGGTACCGTCGGGTTAACCCCTCAACAGAAAGGCAAACTGAAACCTCCACTTCAGTTTCCTTCACCATTGATCTCAATGGTGACGGAAACGTTGCTAAAGATTTCCGTTTGTCACCGTTGTGGCAGGGTTCCGTTGTTTTGCATTGTCGACTGCGCTATTGATTCCGCCAAAACAGCGGAACCTGTTCACAATGGTGACAAACGGAAACCATTAGCAAAGTTTCCATCACCATTGAGATCAATGGTGATGCAAACGGAAGCTAAGGTTTCCGTTTGCCTTTACGTTGAGGGGTTAACCAGACGGAACCCCTCAATGGAAGGGCAGCGGTGATATGAACAGGGCCCATGTACATGTGTGATACTGTTTGTTGGACCCTGTATCTAAGCCTAATGTAGGCTTAGATACAGTGTCCAGCAAACAGTATTCTTACGCAGTATAAGCTGGGGCCCTGTATCTAAGCCTAATACACGGTAGGCTTCAAAGGTTGTCCAGTCCCTAAACATTGATGACCTATCCTCAGTATAGGCCATCAATAGCTGATGGGTCGGGGTAAGACTCCCGGGACCCCCGCCAATCAGCTGTCTTGTAGGGGGTGCAGAGCTCATACGAGTGCTGCTTCGCCTTCATTTCCCTCACTTGCTCACACTGTGAATCGCTGACACGTCCGTGTCGGCGATTCAGTGTGAGAAAGCGACCGGAATGAAGGGGAAGTAGCGCTCGTACGAGCGGCTGAAACCCCTTAAAAACAGCTGATTGTCAGGGGTCCCGGGTGTCCGACCCCAACCCATCAGCAAGACACTAAAATTAAACTTACCTTCTTTTCGGCCGCAGGTCCTAACGTCATCGTGTCGGGACGTTATGCGCTGCGCATAGCGCTTTGACATCAGAACCTCTGATGCGCTCCAGGAAGAGGTGGGGTAAGTACTGTCAGTTACTATAGTAACAGGGGCCCGTGTAGTTTATTACATAGGCCCCAGTTACTATAGTAACTTTTCATTGATGTGGTGCGGGGGGCTGCGGGCCCCCCTGGCTTCTTGGCCCGGTCGCAATTGTGACCGCTGCGACCTCTATAGCTACGCCACTGATCACATCTAAGTCATTAACTTAGATGTGATCGGTAACAGCTCGATCCTGCAGGACCTGCTGACACTGAATCAGTCAGTCCCGCTGATCTGACGGATACAGGATTTAGCACTATATACATTATATATATATATATATATATATATATCTATATGTATATATATATATCTATATATATATATATATATATATATATAGATAGATATATATATATATATATATATATATATAAATATATTTGAATTAGCGGGGGCAGGTTTATGGGGAAGGGATTAGGGCCTGTTCACATCAGCGTTGGCTTTCCGTTCTGGGGTTCCATCGGAGGTTTCTGTTGGGGAACCCCGCAACGGAAATTCAAACTGAAACCACAGCTTCCATTTCCGTCATCATTGATATCAATGGTGACGGAAACATTGCTAATGGATTCCGTTCGTCACCATTCTGGCAGGTTTCCGTTTTTCCGACGGAATCAATAGTGCAGTCGACTGCGCTAATGGTGATGGAAACGGAAGCTGTGGTTTCAGCTTGACTTTCCGTTGCGGGGTTCACCCGACGGAAACCTCAGATGGAAGCCCGGAACGGAAAGCCAATGCTGATGTGAACAGGCCCTTATACTGCGCTCAGCTTATTGCCCATACTAATTTAAAAGGGGTCGGCCAATGCTGGGGGGGTCGGGAGTATACTGCAAGGATGGGTCAGGGCATTTTACTGACAGCAGAGGGCTCTATAGGGGGTAATTATCCCTCCCACAGAGCCCTGACTAGTTACTATACTGCAAGGTTAGGGGGGTCTGAGCATCTGACTAACTGCTCTAAAGGGGGGTAGAATCCCACCCTATAGAGCCCTCTGCAGTAAGTCAGACGCTCAGACCCTCCCTCCTATTATAGAGATGTGAGGCCTCTATGGGGTGGATTATTCCAGTCCCATAGACCCCTTGGCTGTCAGTAAAATGCCCAGACCCCCCCTTGCAGTATTCTCCCGGGTCCCGATCCCAGCAGCTTCGGCCGACCGAGTTAAGGCAGGAACGTACCTCGTGTGTCTCGTCACTTCTCCTGTTCACTCCACCGCTCCTCCTGCAGAACTGCTCCTCTGTGGCGGCGCGCGTGCTGCGTACAGCGAGTAGGAGTGTTACAGATGTGCCCATGATGAGGCACGTCTGCTAAGTCTGCATGCCCCCTCCCCCCGGTCCAGTCCGTCCCTGGCTAAAAATGCCGCCCCCCATTTTCGGGTAGGTGGCGCCACCTGAGGCTGTCGGCTCATCTCGCCTCATGGCAGGGTTGTTATTGAAGTGCCAGTGTGTGTAAAATTTATGTTTAATGGTAGGGGAATGTCCTTCATTGAAGTGTGTTTCTTGAAAGCATGGAATGTGTACCTTATGCTTGTGAAGATGGTGTAGGATTTGTGCCCTCTTTTCAGGAACTTTCAGCCCCTTCGCATTGAAGGAGGCTATAGTAAGGACAGCCATGGATGCAGATGAAACGGCTCGCTGAGGTGTTCCGGAAGAAACAATAAAGGCAGTAGTCCAGGGTCACCATGCGGAAAAAAGGGGAAGGAGACAAGCCAGAAAAAGAAATCTAGCATTAGAGAAAAACAAAGACAAAGATGCGAACAAAAAATGCAGTAAAAGAAAAACTGGTCCGCAAGCTAAGCGCAAAAATGCGGGGGACCAAAGGCTCGGTCCAGTACCTACAGGAGGAAGGTGACAGCTACACATAAGAGCTATCCGCACTCCCCAGCTTACAGTAGTCTAAGTATAAACAGCTAACATTGTGTATGCACTGTCAATAAAATAGGGAGGAAGGCATTGTAAAGCATTTGAAAAAACAACACTCAAAACAAAAGGCAAGCTAAACATCTAACAGCAGTGGCGGATTATCATTAGGGCTGGCCGAACCACACATAATCGATCGGGCCCCCTCATGCCCGGTGGCGTCGCTAGCATCGGAGGGGGCCCCGGTGCTAGCGGCAGCCACATTCATTTGTATCTGAGTCCTCAGGACTTAGATACAAATTAATACTATAGGCTGCAGCCGGTCACGTTCGGCTTTCAGCCTATAAGGCGCTGGGAAGACTCCCTGCGCAGGCCGGCGTGATGAGGTACTGCATCACGCCGGTCTGCGCATGCGTCTAGTCCGGAGGATTCATACGCGTCCAGCTAGAGCGGCCACCACAGGGTAAGTTAAAGGGAATGTGTTGCCAGCAAATCATGTTTTTTTTTTTTTAGTTAAACAATTAGTGTATAGGTGATTAAACATTGTTCTAATTTTTTTTTTTTTTCACGAGTCAGGAAATATTATAAATTGGATTCAATTGGATTCTAATTTATAATATTTCCCATTGCTGGTCACTAGATGGAGCCATTCCCAAAATTGCAGCATTGCATGTGGTAAAGCAACCACATTGCTTTATGCTGCAAAATTGGGTAAAAAGCCCTCGCTCTAGTGAGCTCTCAGCATCCCCCCCTCCTTTATCCTGGCTAGTGCCGGTAGAAACGAGGGGTTTGAACGGTCTAACCTCCTACACTGTGTGTCGCCATTTTTTGAGCTAACACACAGTGTAGAAGGTTAACATACACTAGTAAAACACACTGAAACACAAACATACATAGAAATCCCTTACCTGCTCCAGTCGCCGCCGCTCCCTCCGGTCCATCCGCTCCGTCTGCTGCCGCTGTTCCATGTGCACAAGTCCGGAAGCCGCGACCGGAAGTAGTAATCTTACTGTCCAGCCGCGACTTCCGGTCCACAGGAAATTGGCGCCAGACGGCGCGCATTTCAAATTGAACTGTGTGGGAGCGACGCATGCGCCGTTCCCACACAGCGGCGTACAATGTTAGTGGATGGAACGGGCCCCGTTCGCAGTCCCTATGGGACTGGAGCTGCCGTATTCCATGTCTGTATGTGTCGTTAATCGACACATACAGAAATGGAAAAAAAAATGGCAGCCCCCATAGGGAAGAAAAAGTTTAAAAATAAGAAAAAGTAACACACAAACACACAAATTAATCCAAACGTTTTTAATAAAGCACTAACATCTTTAACATATTAAAAAAAAAATTGTGGTGACACTGTTCCTTTAAGTAAACTGTATATATTTTTTTTAGGTGGAGACTATCGCTGTGTATATATTCAAGAAGGAGGGATTGCTCCGTTACACTATATACAAGGGGGAGTGCTGGGTGGCCCTATATACAAGGGGGAGTGTAGTGCTGTGTGGACCTGTATACAAAGGGGGGGAGTGCTCTGTGTCACTATATACAAGGGGGGTGCTGTGTGGCCCTATATGCAAGGGAGGAGCGCTGTGTGACACTATATACAAAGGGGGAGCACTGTGTGACACTATCTACAAGGAGAGGAGCGCTGTGTGATACTATGTACAAAGGGGGAGGGCTGTGTAGCACTATTTGCAAGGGGGGCTGTGTAGTGCTATCCACAGCGGTATATGTGTGGCGCTCTTTATAGGGGGGATTTTTGGCGCTATTTACAAGAGGGGGAGTGCTGTGTCCTGCTCTCTACAGGGGGCTGTATGGCACTATCTATAGGGGGCTGTGTATAACGCTCTCTACGGGGGATGTGTGATATCTACAGGGGACTGTGTGTGGTGCTATCTATGGGTGTGTGTAATATCTACAGGGGCTGTGTGTGGAACTATGTACAGGGGGCTGTGTGTAATGCTCTCTACAGGGGGGATGTGTGATATCTACAGGGGGCTGTGTGTGGCAATATATATGGGGGTGTGTAATATCTACAGGGGCTGTGTGTGGCACTACGTACAGGGGGCTATATGTGGCACTATGTACAGTGTGCTGTGTGTATGTGGTGTTTTACAGTGTGTGGTATTATTATATTCAAGCGCGCAGTTTTTTGTGCTATTATATTTAGGGGCACAGTATGTGGCACCATGATAAGTTTATTTTCGTTTATAGGTTTGGAAATGTTGGAAAAGTGAGGAGCCGAAGACATCTGAGTGGCAAATTCTGCAGAAATGAGTCACGGCTGGGAGAAGTCGTCATGAGCTCTGGACCGAATGGAAAGAAAAGAGGACTGCAGTCCAGGACTTATAGACAATTCCCCTTGTCAGGAGGACGTGTCCCTGCACAGTGTGATACTGTCAGTATGTAGGGACACAGCCCTTTGACAAGCTGAATTGTAACACACATTTGTTAATGCTTGCCCAAATGCTTGTTAAAAATAGTTACGGCACGGCAGATGATGTCTCGGCTCCGGAGAACCTCCAGGAGGGGTTTGAGAGAAGATCTTTGCGCAAGGGTATGTCTAGACAGATCTGGCAATATACGTATCTGCATACCTTGATGAAGAATGTTGGGCTGTTGTCGGATCTTTTGTAGAATAATGTCCTTGATGGCGTAAAAGTGGATTCAGCAAATGACATCCCGTGGTCGTAGATAATCAACACTCAGAGGACGGAGGGCTCGTTGTGCCCGGACAATTTCTATATTTTGCGGGCGGCCCAATAAGTTATTGAAGATAGTAGACAGAGTAGAGAAAAGATCAGATGAAGGAATGGATTCGGGTAATCCCCGAATACGCAAGTTGTTCCTCCGGTTACGATTCTCAATATCCTCCAGATGTTGTTGCAGAATGAATAATTGAGCAGAGTGTTGTTGTATAGTAGATTGGATAGTTGCAATAGTGGTAGTGTCAGCGACACGTTCTTGAGTAAGGGTGTCCACCCTCGTAGAAAGTTCAGCACGAAACTTGGTAAAGTCCAGCTTACATTCTTCCACAATTTGTTTGGCAAAGGAAGTCATATCAGCCCTAGTGGGTAACAATTGAGCAAGCTGATGGATATCCGAAAGAGTGGCTGGTCTGTTTTCACAGACAGACATAGATGGGGAGTCTGAAAGACTTAATCCGAGAACAGCCGGAACATCATCCGGATCATGAGCGGAGTCCCGGTCAGGATGGGCAGAGGAATAGAACATAGATCCTTGGCTGTGGGTATGCAGTACAGGCAAAGTCCAGTGGTGTAGGGGAGATGTCTGAGGCAGTGATGGTGGTATGGTCGGCTGCAGAGGAGGGGACTTCCCCACGAGGAGCCAGAGGACCAGGAGGGGGAAACTCCTACCAGTGCCGGGCCTTGGGGAGTGTGGAGGAGTTCTGGGGCCTGTGGCCTTGAAGGCACAGCAGCAGATATGACTACTCACTGTGCTGCCCGGATGTAGCCTTCAGCTGTGCACCAGCCGATGAAGGAGGGGAGACCGATTCACCAGAGATCGCTGGCTCCGAGCCCAGCACCACAGCCATTAACGGATCGGGCATGAGCAGCTTGCACACAGGGGCCAGAGGAGGAGGGACCGCAGGACGTGGAGGAAGCGGTTGAGGCTGACAGAGTCCCGGCATCAGTGTCTCTGCAGGGAAGTGCCGGCGGCCATCTTGAAATGCCACGTGCTCCGCAGCAAGGAGAGCGGCGGCTTCAGAGGCATCCCCGGAGGCCTCCGGGGCAGGTAGGAGATCCAGCACTGCTGCAGCCAGATCTTCCCCAGAAGGGCAGGCAGCTTGGAGGGCAGCGATCGCCCGAGCAGGCCCGGGACCAGACACAGGAAGGTCTCGGCGGCCATCTTGGTTGGCGGCATGCGGCGGTGTGCGGGACTCAGGATCACCGACACCACGGAGAGGGAGCAGGGAGTCGGAGGCCTCCAGCAGCGGTACCTGAGAAGATAAGGCGACATCTTCTGGGGACATCTCAGGGCCCCCGGAGCATTAGGACAAGGAAGGTGGAGAGGTCGGGCGGCCATCTTGTCCTCGGGCCTCAGTCCGGAGCGGGGTGCTCAGCTGTATCGGGGTTTGTCGCCCAAAATCTGACCCAATGTCACTCTGGGGGATGAGGGACGGGTAGAGGCTGCAGCCTTAGTGTATGTGCACACGTAGCGACCAAAAACGTCTTAAAATACAGAGCTGTTTTCAAGGGAAAACAGCCCCTGATTTTCAGACGTTTTTTGAGCAACTCGCGTTTTTCGCGCCGTTTTCGCTGCGTTTTTTACGTCCGTTTTTGGAGCTGTTTTCATTGGAGTCTATGAGAAAACAGCTCCAAAAACGTCCAAAGAAGTGTCCTGCACTTCTTTTGACGAGGCTGTATTTTTACGCGTCGTCGTTTGACAGCTGTCAAACGACGATGCGTAAATGACAGGTCGTCTGCACAGTACGTCGGCAAACCCATTCAAATGAATGGGCAGATGTTTGCCGACGTATTGTAGCCCTATTTTCAGACGTAAAACGAGGCATAATACGCCTCGTTTACGTCTGAAAATAGGTCGTGTGAACCCAGCCTAAGTCTTTTTAGATGCCGTCCCCATTTCAGGACTTGGATACTAGCTGATAATGGAAAACCTGGCGGGGAAACTAAGGAAAGCACGTCCTCACTCTCCCATAACTGGCCACGCCCCACAAAACCACTTAAAAAAGAAAAAAAAATCATTTGTTTTCTGTGTCGCATATTCTAACACCCATAACTTTTTTATTTTTGCATGGACAAAGCTGTATCAGGGATTTTTTTTTTTTTGGGCGGAATCGGCTGTCATTTTTATTGGTATCATTTTGTGGTAAATGTGACATTTTGATCTAAAATTGTGACCTAAAAACAGCGATTCTGGCATTGGTTTTCATATTTTTTTTACTGTGTTAACCGTGCGGGATAAATGAAATAATAATTTTATAGTTTGGGTCATTACGGACTCGGCAATACCAATTATGTATAGTATTTATTCTTTTTTACGTTTTTTCCAATAATAGAAGACTTATTATTGGAAAAAGGCAATTTTTTTTCCGTCTTACTAGGGGACTTGAAAGCCTAAAGGTCTGATCGCTATTCTAATACACTGAACTACATATGTAGTGCAGCGTATTAGAGCTGTCCGTCATACACTGATAGCAAGCCTATGAGGACCCGTCAGAGGCGGGTCCTCATAGGCTGCCATATTCGGAGGTAATTGTTGGGCCTCCAGTTGCTATATCAACCATCGGCACCCCAGCTATTGCATCGCTGGGGTGCCGGTTGGGTAAAAACCCTTCTCTTTTGGAAAACCCCTCTCTATCTCTATTGAGCACAGCATCTGAGGGGTTAATCGGCCAGATCGGAGACTAGCTCTGGTCCTGGCCGTTACAGCAGGATGTCAGCTGCAACAAACAGCTGATACCCAAGGGTGATAGTGCGAGCTCAGTTTCTGAGCCCGCACTATCACCGCAATGTAATGGTACTGCGCATTGCGGGAACCACTTCCTGAGAGCGCCGTATATATATATGGCGGATGTCGGGAAGGGGTTAAGAAGTATGGTCGTGCTTCTTTTTGCCATTGTTAGATTGAGATCAATTATTTTAACCACTTAACGACCTATGACGTAACTGTGCATCATGACTGGGAAGGGAAAGTATGGAATGCGTTCACGGGCTGAGCCTGCTACATACTCAGCAGGTGTCGACTGTATGTTACAGCCGAAAATTCACCAGGTTCTACCATTTTCATAAGATGTGTATATACTAAAGCAAGGGTCCCAAACTCGGTCAGGTAAATGGGCCGCACACAGAAAAAAATTGAAGTTGACGGGCCGCATCGCTTTCAAATTTGATACAATACAATATTATTGTTAATCAATTAGTTATTTGAACTAATATAACAATACTATATTACTTTAATAATAGCGCTAGGTTTGAACTTACCGGAAATTTGCGAGTTTATTCCACGTGCTTATTTTAACAATCCAGTTTTCCAGTTTGCGTCGCTAAATGCAGTATGGCGGGTCAGTCGGCAGCATTTGGCAGACACAAGAATGTCAAGATTGGGCAGCCCCTTCTTAGATAATGCCACACTGCCTTCTGTAAATAATGCCACACTGCCCTCTGTAGATACTGCCATACTGCCCTCTGTAGATAATTCCACAGTGCACTCTGTAGATACTGCCACAGTACCCTCTGTAGATAGTGCCACAGTACCCTTTGTAGATAGTGCCACAGTGTCCTCTGTAGATAGTACCACACTGCCCTCTGTAGATAATGCCACACTGCCCTCTGTGCATATTGCCACAGTGCCCTCTGTAGATAGTGCCATAGTGTCCTCTGTAAATAGTGCCACACTTTAATCATTGCTCAATTTTTCTTGATTCTTTGAGTCTTGATCTAATTAACTCACCTACAAGTATGACTTTGTTGTCTCGAATGACAGCTGTCTGCATGTAATACAGTGTTGCTGACAATTTCTTTCCAATATGCACATGTCCATATAATGCATCTCTATGTTACCATATAATTTCAAATCTAAAAAAAATTATATCATTTTGATGGAAAGATGTGTAAATTTAATTTCATTTACTTGAAGTGAATCAAGAATAAAGATTTTTGTACCTTTCCACGCATGAAGTGCCAGATTATACCAGTAATGTTTACTGTAATAGGAGAAAAAAACATAAAACTATCCAGAAAAGTCAAAGCTTGAAAGACAAACTTGTCAGTAGCCAATATACACCTAAGCCCGCACAGAATTTTTGGCTCACGCATGTAACGTCTATGGCCGGGGGTCGTCGTTCAGACTTACCCCTTGACAGCCACGGCCATGGACATCTCTCTTCACGGTGTCAGCTCCCTCCAGGGAGACGCCGGCACTCACTTCAGGGTCCTCGGACTGATGCCCGCAGGGCAAGCACGCCCGTGCGTGCACGGCCTTAAAGGGCCTTACGCGTCCAGCTGTCACCCATCAGTTATTAGCCCAAATGGATGCTGGACTATAAAAAAGGGCTCTGCCCACAGGTTCCTTGCCTGAGCGTTGTTGTATACCTAAGTTTGCTTGCAAATGGTCTCCCAGTGTTTTCCAGTTCCCAGTGTTACCAGTTCCTGCTGCCTGTACCCTGTATCCCTTGCTATCGTATCTACAGTGAAAGTCAAGTCGAGTCTTCCGCTGCATCCACGGTGCTACCTACTGAGAAAGTCAAGTTGTGCCTTCTGCTGCACCTACGGTGCCACCTGCTGTGAAAGTCAAGTCCTGCTTTCGCTACTGTCTACATTGCCTCAGGTACCCATTCCGAACTATAGACATTGTTTTGTACCTTGTTGGCCAGCTGCTACCCCGCTACGCAGTATGGCCCAGTGGGTCCACACCCCACGCCGTGACAGTACGCTCAGGCCATTGACCCCGCTGGCCAAGCCAGGAGCCTGTCATCCTCCCAAGCCATGCAGGCGGACCTGCAGGATCTGCAAGCACGACAGGATCAACTCTTTGTGCCAGTAGACTCCATGGCACAGCAGCTAGGTGCGCTAGTTACTTCCGTCACAAATCCTATTCAAGCTCCTCTGATCGATCCTCCTGCTACACCTCCTGGCAGTCCCAGGTTCTCGCTGCCATTGCCACCTCGGTTCCATGGAGACACAAGTTCATGCAGGGGGTTTCTGAATCAATGCCAAATCCACTTCACTCTGCACGTCCGAGCATTTCTTTTGGACGGAGCCAGGATCGCTTTCATTATATCTCTACTTGCCGGCAAGGCCCTGGCATGGGCGAATCCAATCTGGGAACGACATGGACCCGAGACCCGAGACTTCTAAGGATACGTGCGGTTGTCCGTTCCGTATTTGAGGAGCCTGGACGAGCTTCGTCGGCAGCCACGTCCTTCTTCCGCTACTGTCTACATTGCCTCAGGTACCCGTTCCAAACTATAGACATTATTTTGTACCTTGTTGGCCAGCTGCTACCCCGCTACGCGGTACGGTCCAGTGGGTCCACACCTCATGCTGTGACAACGCATAAGTCACTTGGTACAGATGTGAGAATTGCTTAACTTGCAACTACATTGTGGTGGCTAAGACCATTGAAAGTGCAAGTACAGGTGAAGTGCATATAGTCAAAGAGAGTGATATGTTTGGCAAAATGCACATGCTCAATAGACTACTTTGGAAAAATATAAACGAGAGTTCAGAAGAGTCATAGATATAATGACATTCTAAATCATAGAGATAACCGTGGCCTGACATATTTGGTCAGTACATGAAGAAGACCCAAGATAAATACATTTTTGGGAAATAGAACTAGTTGCAAAGAACATTAGGTGTGGTAACTGAGATAAGAAAATTCTGCAATGTGAATGACGTTGGAAACATTATATGGGATCAATTACTCCAGATGGTCTCAATAAAATAATTAACTTTAGCTGTTTTCTCTAGAGGACATGAAGAAAAATATTTTGTCTAAAACTAGACAAGCTAATAGAAAAATAGGAAAAAGGAAAAAAATGCAATACTCTAAAAATCCCCCGGTTCTGGTTTTAAAATTTCACCATTAAGCCCTCTTAGTGGGATCTTATAAACACTGTTGGAAAGATAGATTGTTATGCAAGAGAAACTTGCCGCCTAATGCCCTATAATAGGTTACGGGCGGGTGACATTTTGAACAGAGGGTGGTGATTTGTAAACGAGCCCTTGTGATAGGATTGGTTATGGGAACCAAGCCCACAAACAAGAAGGTGTGGCTACACATATAAAACGCTCACTAATCCAGCAGAACACTGCCACTGCCATTTCAAAACTGTTTGTGAAAGGATGTTATTCTGTTATTCTCCCTGGCGAGCCGGCTAGGTTCCAGTTAAAAGCGTAAGAGACTGGAAATTATTCTAGGGACATTAAAGCAGGATAACTGCCAGGTCCGAGAGGTCTTCGGGGGAATTCTTCTACGGGCGGGTTGCTCCATTAACCCCTTAAAGAGACTCTGTCACCACATTATAAGTGCCCTATCTCCTACATAAGGAGATGGGCGCTATAACGTAGGTGACAGCAATGCTTTATATTTCGAATAAAGATCTATTTTTACCACTTTATGAATGATTTTTAGCTTTATGCTAATTAGTTTTCTAATGCCCAAGTGGGCGTGTTTTTACTTTAGACCAAGTGGGCGTTGTACAGAGGAGTGTATGACGCTGACCAATCAGCGTCATACACTTCTCTCCATTCATTTACAGTGCACTAGCGATATAGCTATATCGCTATGTGCAGCTACATACACACACTATAACATTACTGCAGTGTCCTGACAATGAATATACATTACCTCCAGCCAGGATGTGATGTTTATTCAGAATCCTGACACGTCTGAATCTTTTCTGTGAGATTTCTAGCAAGGCAAGCGTAATCTCGCGAGATTACGATGTAAACTGTCATTTTAAGCGAGAATACGTTTTCCTTGCTGGAAATCTCAATTCACTGTATTAAATTATATATATAATTGTGCTCCCACAATATAGACAAATTTGGAAATTCACTGAAGTGACAATTGAGTAAAATATACCTTTTATTATAGTAACTCGCTAAAAACAGGGGTAACACACCACTGTGAAAAAAGCCCCACCGTGTATATTAAAAAATGTATTAAACAGTAAACACTGAATCATTTAGATAAGTATATCTCAGTGTTTATAACGATATTCACCGGAATCAGCATTTAACCTGGGCACAACAATAGTACGAGCCCCAAGAACACACCAGGGTCCGTGATCAACGTGATCAACACCGGAATCCCCTAGCGCTGGGCCAAAAGGACGCAAGCTCGCAATCCACGACAAGGATCCCCAGACTTGAGAGTCCATAACTCCCTAACTGGAACTTAATGTTCCTGATATACAAACCAAACCGATAAGTTTGGGGATCCTTGTCGTGGATTGTGAGCTTGCGTCCTTTTGGCCAAAATGATTACTAATACCCCAGGTATTTTTCATTCTTACTAATATTTGCTTCTTTTGGACACAGCCGGGTCTTTGATGCTGGGAGAGTATGGTGTGTTGTTGTTTGGCATAGCAAGCAGGGTAGCCCGCTCTATGCATTATCAAGGCATCACAAATAGGCTTCTACCTGGTTATACACGCTGCGCCTCATGACATACACTCTATCCCTCCATGTTTCACACACTTGCACCCCATTATTCATTTATCTTTATTTAGGCACTTTACTCGTTACTGCCCCCTATATTTCACTTATATTATTATCACTCGCACATACACTATTCATTTATTATTTTTTACTACACATCCCATGCACTACACACCACTCCCCTCTAGACTAGTGGGAGTGCTTATTATTATTTAAAGCACCTGTTCACTCTCCTTCATCAGCGTTTCTGACCTGTCTGTGTCCATTGGTAAGTATGGCCTTTTTCTGTGTTATTGCTATTAAAAGACGCAGCGCCAACGACTGGATAAACCAGACACCAGGAGGAATAAGGTAACCAACTTAAAACTGCTTTGCATCATTGTACTGGGTAATATGATTACCTTAGATATAGTCTGTACGTAGGAACGGCATTTGGTATCCCTAGCAACACACAAACACTAACATGCAGTGAACAAGCCTGTGACTAAGTACACGATGAGGCTGCACAAATTACTACATGATATACACTACTAACTACTCGATACTCTAAAACTATACTCTATAGCAGGGGTCTCAAACTCGATCGGGTAAGTGGGCCACATATAGAAAAAATGGGAAGTTGACGGGCCGCATTACTTTCAAATTTGATACAATATAAAATTATTGTTAATCAATTAGTTATTTGAACTACTATAACACTATATTACTATAATACTAAAACTACATTACTATAATAATACCGCTAGGTTTCAAATTTGAGAGAATTCTCCACGTGCTTATTTAAAAAATCCAGTTTTCCAGTTTGTGTCGCTAAATGCAGTCTGGTGACTCAGTTGGCAGCGTTTGGCAGACACACATGTCAAGATTGGGCAGCCCCTTTTTAGATAGTGCCACAGTGCCCTCTTTAGATGCTGTAACAGAGTCCTCGGTCGATGCTGCAACAGTGCCCTTTGTAGATAATGCAACACACCGCTAGATAATGCCACCGTGCCCTCTGTAGATGCTGCCACAGTGCCCTCTGTAGATGCTGCCACAGTGCCCTCTGTAGATGCTGCCACAGTGCCCTCTGTAGACGCTTCCACAGTGCCCTCTGTAGATGCTGCGACAGTGCCCTCTGTAGATGCTGCCACAGTGCCCTCAGTAGATGCTGCCACAGTGCCCTCCGCAGATGCTGCCACAGTGCCCTCCGCAGATGCTGCCACAGTGCCCTCCGCAGATGCTGCCACAGTGCCCTCCGCAGATGCTGCCACAGTGCCCTCCGCAGAGGTTGCCACTGTGCCCTCCGCAGATGCTGCCGCAGTGCCCATCCGCAGATGCTGCCGCAGTGCCCTCTGCAGATAATGCTACACACCCCCAAAGTAGATAGCTCCATTGGGGTTCCCTCTAGGACTGGAATCCCCAGCCAGAGCGTTGCTAACGCTTTGGATGGGGATTCCTCTACTGTTGGAGCCCCTGACGTCACGGTCCATACACAGTGATGTCAAGGGATTCTCCTGGACCGGAATGTGATATCAGGGGCAACCCCAGAGCCTGAGTCCCGGAGCAGAGCACTAGTATAGGCTCTGCGCCGGAACTCTGGGGAAGCCATTAATATCAGTGTCCATATATGCACATGGATGTCAGGGGCAACCCCAGAGCTGGAGTCCCGGGTAGAGCGCTAGTAGGCTCTTCCTGGGACTCCAGCTATGCTACTGACATCACTGGGACTCCTGCTCTGGGGAAGCCCCTGACATCACTGTCGATGTATGGACAGCGATGTCAGAGGCTTCCCCAGAGTCCCAGAGCAGAGACTAAACTAGCGCTCTGCCCGGGACTCCGCTCTAGGGAAGCCCCAGACATCGCTGTTCATATGTGGACAGCGATGTCAGGGAATTCCACAGAGTCCCGGAGCAGAGCCGATACTAGCGCTCTGCATGGGACTCCAGCTATGGGGAAGCCCCAGACATCGCTGCCCATATGTAGACAGCGATGTCAGAAGATTCCACAGAGTCCCGGAGAGCTTTGCACGGGACTCTGCTCTGGGGAAGACCCAGACATCGTGTGTCCAAACATGGACACCGATGTGAGTGAATTCCACAGAGTCCCGAAGCAGAGCCGAAACTAGCGCTCTACCCGGGACTCCGCTCTGGGGAAGACCCTGACACGTTGTCCATATATGGACAGCGATGCCAGGGAATTCCACAGAGTCCCGGAGCAGAGCGGATACTAGCGCTCTGCACGGGACTCCGGCTCTGGGGAAGCCCCAGACATCGCTGTTCATATGTGGACAACGATGTCATGGAATTCAAGAGTCCCGGAGCAGAGTCTGCACTAGCGGCTCTGTGTCCCGCGGGCCGCAGATGACAACCCCAGGGGCCGCATGCGGCCCGCTGGCCGCGTGCTTGAGACCCCTGCTCTATAGTAATGTCTAACCTTCTTTATTTATGTATGATATGCACGGGTTCAATTCCTTATCAGAAAATTGCAGGTACAGATATTAACCCTTCTTGCATGTTGTCTTCAACTGCAGTCTGTCCTTCCCCATGTTACACAAAATGATTAGATCCGAACTGAAATCCCCTGACTTTGCTTCCTGTGCTAGGATGTCTTCCTCTATGTACATACAATATATGTTATATTATTAAACATATGCTGCATTTTTGTAAACGTAAAGATTACTAATATGTTTATGACGTTATTTTCCATGATGTACTATGTCTATGCTCAATGTCTGAATACATGCCATAGACACCGTTTCCATTTATTTGATGCTTGATACTATTTTTTCTTTTTCTTCTTTAATTTTTATTCATGTTATATATGATCTATATGATATGTTTTAAGCTACATGATGCTAATTGACTGTTTCGCAATGTATTTTGCTCTTGTAGTGCCTGGTGAAGGTCTAAATTACGACCGAAACGTCGCACTAAACCTCTGGCATCGACTATTAATAAAATAAAATTCAAAGATTTGCTAAAATCACTAACTTGTGTGCCGAATACTTCTTTGCTACGTGATTGGGTTGGGACCCTATTCGTGCACCTACCCTGGTCTTGTGCTCTCTGAACTACCACATGCCTTCTGTGCTGCGATCATCATCTTCTGCATCTTGCTGTGTGATCACTGACTGTGATCATCATCATCATCAACTTTGCTGCTGATTTTTTTTTTTTAGCAGCAGCAGCACTAGTGATTCCTGAATTTCCCTTTCCCAGTCCCTGTTCCAACCCCCCCCTGCCTCCCTTCCCCTTTTCCCCTCCTCTGTGTATGTCCTGTGGCCACTGATAAGCAATTTGTGGCACAGGACTTTTTTTTTTTTACAGTTTTGCACCATCTCAGTGTGTGCGCCCTGCGGTCACTGAGTGCTGATCAGTGACCGACATCACTGATCAGCATCTGTGGTAAAAAAAAATTAAGCAGATGTTGATTTTTTCTTTTTCTGCCAGCACCACCTCTGTGTGTGTGCCTTGCAGCCTCTCAGCGCTGATCAGTGATGTATATCAACTGTTGCATTAAATGTACATTGTATGTCGATTTTATACACATTTGTACTGTTATATAACCAGCTGATTGCTGCTAATTAAACTAATGTATAATTCATCTGGTAGACTTTGATCACAATTTTGATACGTTGGAATGATTTAAGATGATGTTTTTAGATTTGTTGTTAGGCTTGAGAAAGACCCTTTAATCACTGCGGGTCGAAACGTTGCCTGTTTGTCGTAAGATGTTTTGACAATAAAACCTTTTTGTAGATTTGGAGACGTGTGCTGTTGTCCTACTGCTTTCTTGGAGAGTACCACATTTGAAGTCACTGAGCTCTTCAGTATGACCCATACTATTAGCAATGTTTATTTTTCTATAGATTGCATGGTTGTGTGCTTGATTTTATGTACTTGCTTGCAATTGATTTGGCTTAAATATGTGAACTCAATAATTACAACTAATAGTCGGTTAATTAAAGCTATCATTTGGCTATCAATTCATCATCTAGTCTTATATGGAAAAATGTGCACCAACTGCTCTTGTAAAAACATTTATAAAATGTAAAAAGGCTAAAACAAACAGTTTCCTGTTGCTGAACATTTGAAGAATGTAACTGGGGTCCAGAGCTGAAATATTTACATTTTTATATTTTTTAATTTGTGTGTTACTATCATTTTTGATATACTGTATACCTCCATCGACTTGTTTTAAAGCTTGTAATAACCACTAAAAATAATGGCCAAGCTTGCAATTTTGTAGTAAAATTGTAAGAACTGTATAACTGCAATTACTCTAACTGTAATTAAATAAAATATGTCTTTCTACATAAATATGCCACCCTAGAGCATAAATTTAAAAAGCACAATTTATTTCAAATTGAGAAAAGGTTATCTTTCCACAAGTAAATTTATACTGTGGCAATATACACCATCTACCATGAAGCTTATTTTTTAGGAGTATATAATTCAAATAAGTGCAATGTCCTGAATGCATGAATACTAATGGCTTGAAATATAAATTGTGTACTGGTTTAGTAGTACTGACATAATTTTATTTTAAAAGCAAGTAATGTACTGTACATTAAGACACTTTATTACATACATGTGCCATCTTATGCAACTGATTAGTTAGTCCGACTTTTGATCTAATATTTACAGACATTTTAACATGGGTAAAAGTAAATATTCAGTAATGTCAAGATGTCAATATATATATACATATTCTTGTAGTGCAATGAATATGCAGTTATGCTTCATACTCTCATAATCTTCATTGATATTAAGTAGTTACATCCAAACTAGAGTAGGATCGAGACGTAGAATTAACTACAAAAATGCATGGATATTGCCCTATGTGAACCTGACCTAAGTGTTAAAGTATAATTAAATAATTTATTCTTGACATTGAGTGTAAGTATGTCAGCTGTGGGTAGATAATTCTCACTGCAGTTAAAAGTCAAGGTAAAGACGGCTACATCTGTATCTACAGAGGGCACTGTGGCATTATTTACAGAGGGCATTGTGACATTATTTGCAGAGGGCACTGTGGCATTATCTATAGAGGGCACTGTGGCATTATCTAGGGGGGTATGACATTATCTACAGAGGGCACTGTGGCAGTATCTACAGAGGACACTGTGGCATTATCTACGGAGGGCACTGTGGCATTATCTACAGGTGGATGTGTGTCAGTATCTAATGTATTATTGTTATAGTAATGTAGTATTATTATAGTAATGTAGTATTATTACAGTAATGTAGTATTGTTATAGTAGTTCTAATAACTAAGTAATTAACAATAATTTTGTATTGTATCAAATTTGAAAGTAATGTGGCCCATCAACTTCACATTTTTACTATGCGCGGCCCATTTACCCGGCCAAGTTTCAGATCCCTGTTCTAAAGAGTTCACTGAATTCCAGAGTGATACTCTAATAGGATGCCACCATTGCAACAAGTCAGTTTGTGGCAGTTACAGAAACAGTTGTAGGAAAATGTTCCTCAAACTGTTTCTATAGTGAACCTTATCTTGATTCCACATGTAAAAAATATGAGTTTATTTTTTTGTCCTGCAATTATTTTATGAAAAGTGGAGTACCTCCCACTTATCAGGTGAATAGGCAGAAACAAAATGACCCTCAAGAAGAGTTATCAGATTGGTAAAGTTAGCAAGGAAGTTCTTCTAAGATTAAAATATCAGCATGATAAGATAATGGGTCAGCGGAGTGTAAAGGGGATAAGTCATCAGCCTTACCATTCTCTCATCCAGGAAGGTATATAATGTGTAATTAGAATCTAGAAAAGTAAAGACCCCACCAGGCCTGGTGAGTTTTTAATCACTTAGCGGTTCTGAGGTATTCTAAATTATTTTGGACTGTGTAGATTACAAACAGGTAAGCTACTTCTTCCAATAAATGCCTTTATTCTTATAATGCCAATTTAATAGCTAATAATTCCCAAGCTACTTCTTCCAATAAATGCTGTCATTCTTATAATGCCAGTTTAATGGCTAATAATTCCCGATCTGCGACATCATAATTTTTTTGGGCTAGAAGAAGGTTCTTCAAGAGGAAGGTAATGGAATTTACCTTCTGGTCCCAATTTCTGGAAAAGAATGGATCCCACAACTAGTTTGGAGGCATCAACCTGAACAGTAGAGAAGGATACGGGTGGATGAGCATTGGAGCAAAAGTAAACCTGTATTTCAGATAATCCAAACGTTCTTAAGCCGGTTTGGACCAAAAAAAGGAGACTTTGGAGCTGGTCAAAGTGGTCAGTGGCTGAACAATAGAAAAAAAATTGTATATATACTTCCTATAGAAATTAGCAAAACGCCAAAATCTTTGAACTTCCTTTTAACTAGATTGGCCTTTTCCGCATGGCTGCCACCTTCCCTGGATCCATCTGCATTACCAGGGTGGAAAGGATGAAACTGAGGAATTCCACATTGTCTTTATAAAATTAAATTTTTTCAGTCTTAGCGAATAGGATAAGAACTTCGCTGTATTCGCTGTTAGTCCAACGATGCAGGAAAGATGAAGATATCGTGCAGTTAAATACTAACAAAATATGTTCAGGAAATCTCAGAAAATATCATTATGAAAATGTTGAAAAGTGGCAAGGACATTACAGAGCCCAAAAGGAATCACCAGTTATTCCAAATGCCATAGCGGGTGCGAAAGCTGGTCGTCCACTTGCCAACTTCTCCGCTGTGGACAAGGTTAAAGGCAGCTCTCAAATCTATTTTAAATTGAAGGAACTCTGGAACCAGAGGAAGGAAATAGTGATTATTGAGGATAATAGTATTGAGTTCTTGGTAGTCGATACATGACCGAAGCTAATTATCTTTTTTTCCAAAAAGAAAATGTTAGCATCGGCATGAGATGTAGAAGGCCAGATTACTTTCTTCTCCAGCTTCCCTTGTAAATATTCCCTTAAAATATTCCAATCGGGCAATCATAAATCTGATGAATATGTCCAGTATTGTAATCCCTGGGAATTAGCGACATCCATATCAAAATAGGAAGTGATCTCTGGGGAAGTAAACATCCGAGAAAGCTCTGGACAGAGGTACAGATGGTTTCAGCAGGTAGACAATATAAACGAAATTAGGAAGGGAGAAAGGAGATTGCATTGCTGGACCATTCATAAGACGGTCATGTATCCTCAGCCAGGGTGTGCGTAGAGTAACAGGGAACAATGGGGACTGGAAACATTAAAACATAACCAGTCATGTGAATCCTGAAGAGTAGTGAATGAGGGAAGTTTCCCAGTAGATGGGGTCAGAATCGAGAATGTAACCATCCAGTAGCTTAAAGAGGCTCTGTCACCAGATTTTGCAACCCCTATCTGCTATTGCAGCAGATAGGCGCTGCAATGTAGATTACAGTAACGTTTTTATTTTTCAAAAAACGAGCATTTTTGGCCAAGTTATGACCATTTTTGTATTTATGCAAATGAAGCTCGCAAAAGTACAACTGGGCGTGTTGAAAAGTAAAAGACCAAGTGGGCGTGTATTATGTGCGTACATCAGGGCGTTTTTACTTCTTTTACTAGCTGGGCGTTCTGACGAGAAGTATCATCCACTTCTCTTCAGAACGCCCAGCTTCTGGCAGATCACGCTGTGACGTCACTTCCCCAGGTCCTACATCGTGTTGGATGAGCGAGGACACATCGGCACCAGAGGCTAACGATGATTCTGCAGCAGCATTGTCGTTTGCAGGTAAGTCGATGTAGCTACTTACCTGCAAACGCTGATGCTGCTGCAGAATCAACTGTAGCCTCTGGTGCCGATGTGTCCTCGCTCGTCTGACACGATGCAGGATCGGGGGAAGTGACGTCACAGCGTGATCTGCCAGAAGCTGGGCGTTCTGAAGAGAAGTGGATGATACTTCTCGTCAGAACGCCCAGCTAGTAAAAGAAGTAAAATCTCCCCGATGTACACACATAATACACGCCCAGTTGTACTTTTACTTTTCAACACGCCCAGTTGTACTTTTGCAAGCCTCATTTGCATAAATACAAAAATGGTCATAACTTGGCCAAAAATGCTAGTTTTTTTAAAATAAAAATGTTACTGTAATCTACATTGCAGCGCCAATCTGCTGCAATAGCAGATAGGGGTTGCAAAATCTGGTGACAGAGCCTCTTTAACCATAACATGTTCTGTCTTGAAATTAAGAAAGTCCAGTGTAGTTCATCAAATCTAATATCCATGAAGCAGCCACTGGCACTTAAATCAAGCATTGCGAGGCGAGTATTTGATTCTTGGACCAATGGAAATGCAAGTAATTTGGTTAAATCAGTAGCAGAAGGGGAGTATGAAGTGGCATTACAGAGAGAAACAGAAGATGACTTACCCACATGAGGAGGCCGGGTAGAACAGGTGTTCAGGAAATGTCTGTGTTGTGCACAATATGCACAGAGATTAGCTTGGCGTAAAAAAAAATAAAGATATTTCTCCAGCTCACCAGTCTTGGCGTTTAATCTACGATTGTGCACGGTTCCTCGAGGTTGCACTCGGTTGAATCACAATAGAACGAAAAAATATCTCGATCCAGTGCTGGGTTTAAAAGGAAATATTTTCCACTTTATTGAAAGTTAGTTTAAAAATTGTAGCGAGCACGGAGTGGTGGATGCATAGAGCCTACGCGTTTCAAAAGATGTGCTCGTTTTTATTCACGGCATAATATTGGCTTGCCATCGCCTGCAATGCTCCTTACTAGTCTGGGCAGGTTGAGTTAGACTAATCTGCAACAGTTCAGGTTCATAAGTAGAGACCTCAGGGATTCTTGAAAAGGATGCAGGAAAAATGAATCATGTGGTCAGGGGTTACATAGTTAAATCGTTACATAGATTGAAAAAAGACACAGGTCCATCAAGTTCAACCTTTCTCAATAAACTACCCTTCATTCATTGCTTGATTAATTATAACCCCCGAATGCCATTCGTCAGTATATAAATATCTAGCTTTTTTTTAAATGCTGACATAGTATCTGCCATCACTACCTCTTGGGGTAGGGCATTCCTGTCACGATCTGTGGGTATGTGGACCCACTGGGCCATACCGCCGTAGTGGGATAGCAGCTGGCCAGACAGTGTACCAAGTCAATGTATAGATATAATCCAAGCACAAGTGTACCTGTAGTCATTCAGACAGTAATGGAGGCTCGGCACAGACGGGACCTTGGCAGCAGACACCAGGCGTAGTGTAACACAGCAGGCGTGACCGGGGACACAACACGACTTAAACTTTCTAAGGAACAGGAACAAAGGTAGCACGGGATACAGGTAGCAGAACAGGATAACACTAAGGGACCATTTGCAAGACTAACACGGGTAAACACAACAATGCTCAGGCAATGAGTGAAAGGGCACTTTTTTTTATAGTACAGGGTGATCATGGGTTAATTGATGATTATTTTCATGTGCCCTTTAAGGCCGGGCACGAGCATGGGTGCACACCCTACGGGACACAGCAGAACGGAGCGGAATTGAGCGCTGGCATCTCCTAGGAGATGCGGGCTAGCACTCACAGATCCATGGCTGCGGCCGTTGGGACGTGAGTAATCCCGATAGTCCGTAGCCGTGGATGCTACAATTCCATAGCTTGACCACTCTAACTGTAAAGAATCCTTTTCTATATTGATGTGTGAAAAGTCTTTTTTCCACACGCAATAGATTTCCCCTGATCCTTTGTAGAGTCCTTCGAAGGAACAGATCATGTGCTAATTCTCTGTATTGACCACAAATATACTAATACATGATAATAAGTTTACCTCTAAGACATCTTTTTTCCAAGCTGAACAAGCCCAATTTTTCTAGCCCTTCATTGTAAGCGACACCTCCTATCCCATTTAATAATCTAGTTGCACGCGTTTGAACCCTCTCCAGTTCTCCTATATACTTTTTACAATGTGGATCCAGAAAATAAATTCCAAATTCAAGATGAGGCCTAACAAGCGATTTATAGAGGGATAATACTACATTTGAATCACAGGTTTTTATCTCTCTTTTTATACACCATAAAATCCTAATTGCTTTTGCAGCTGCTGCTTGACATTGAGTGCTTCTGCTTAGCTTATTTGTTACCAGAATACACAGGTCCTTCTCTTGTTCCATTATCCCCAGTTTTATTTCATTTAAAGGGAAGGTGTCACGGAAAAAAATTTTTTTTTATATGTTTTTGCTTTTAGTATGTTATTAAAATACATTTTATTTATTTGTGTTTTTATGTTGTACTTTTTTCTAACTTTTACTTCTCTATGGGGGCTGCCATTTTTTTTCATCTCTGTACATACAGAGATGGAATACGGCACATACATCCCCATAGTGAATGCGAACGGGAGCCGTTCCATTCACTATAGCGTACGCCATCTGTGTGGGAACGGCGCATGCGCCGCTCCCACACAGTCCAAAAGGAAGGTCTCTGGCCGAGCGACATCCGGCGCCATTTTCATGTGGACAAGAAGCCGCGGCCGGACAGTAAGATGACTACTTCCAGTCGCGGCTTCCGTCCATATGTTCAGAAGCAAGGACTAGGAGCGGAAGGAGCGGACGGAACGGAGGGAGCCGAGGCCATGGCGGCGGCAGGAGCTGGTAAGGGCCTGTTCACATCACCGTTCATTTCCGTTCCGGGGTTCCGTCGGAGGGTTCCGTCGGGTGAACCCTGCAACGGAAAGTGAAACTGACAGCACAGCTTCCGTTTCAATCACCATTGATCTCAATGGTGACGGAAACATCGCTAATGCTTTCAATTCGTCACCATTCCAGCTGGTTTCCGGTTTTCCGATGGAATCAATAGCGTAGTCGACTACGCTATTGATTTCGTCGAAAAACCAGAATCCAGCCGGAATGGTGACGAACGGAAAACATTAGCGATGTTTCCGTCACCATTGAGATCAATGGTGACTGAAACGGAAGCTTTGCTGTCAGTTTCACTTTCTGTTGCGGGGTTCACCAGACGGAACCCCGGAACGGAAATGAACGGTGATGTGAACAGGCCCTAAGTTATGTTTGTGTATGTTCGTGTTATACTGTGTGATTACCACTGTATCGAATCCTCCTACACTGTGCATTTGCTCAAAAAATGGCGTCACACAGTGTAGGAGGTTTGAACATTCAACCCCCTCCTTTCTCCTGGCACTAGCCAGGATAAAGGAGGGGGATTGTTTGAGCACACTAGAGCGAGTGTATCTTCTCCAATTTTGCAGCATAAAGCAATGAGGTTGCTTTACCACATGCCAATGCTGCAATTTTGGGAATTGCTCCCTCTAGTGACCAGCACATGGAAATGTTATAAATTAGAATCTAATTTATAATATTTCCTGACTTGTGAAAAAATTAAAAAAATTAGTAGAACAATGTGTAATCATGTATATACTAACTGTTTAACAAAAAGAAAAATTCTAGCGACACATTTCCTTTAATGTATATGAATTAATGCTATTACTGCATCCTAAGTGCATTGCTTTACATTTATTACCATTCAATTTCTTCTGCCATATTTTTGCCTATGCTGCCAGACTTTTCTTCGCTATATACTTTTGCAGTTCATCTCTTAGAATACCCTCAAATATTTTGCATACCACAGATGTCAAACTTAATGAACGATAGTTAAACCGTTCCACCTTTTTATCCTTCTTAAATATTGGTACAACAGCAGCCGTCCCCCAATCCTGTGGCACTGATCCTGTAACAAGAGGGTCTAAGTTTCATTTTACCTATACTGTAAAAAACAAACACAGACTGCGAGGGCAAAAACACTTAATTTTAAGATGGCCAACTTCCCCAAGCTGAGGGCTGCAATTCAGGATATAGACTAGGAAGAACTAATGTCAAATAATGGTACAAATGATAAATGGGATATTTTAACCCCTTCCCTCTTTAGCCACTTTTGACCTACCTGACAGAGCTTCATTTTTCAAATCTGACATGTTTCACTTTATGTGGTAATAACTTCGGAATGCTTTTACCTATGCAAGCAATTCTAAGATAGTTTTCTCGTGACACCTTGGACTTTAAGTTACTGGCAAAATTTTCTTGATATGTTCAGTATTTAATTGTGAAAAACACCAAAATTTAGCGAAAAATTGCAAAAATTTTTATTTTTTGCAATTTAAATGTATCTGCTTGTAAGACAGGCAGTTATAACACAGGCAGTTGTTCCTAATTAACATTCCCCATATGTCTACTTTAGATTGGCATGGTTTTTTGAACATCCTTTTATTTTTCTAGGATGTTACAAGGCTTAGAACTTTAGCAGCAATTTCTCACATTTTCAAGAAAATGTCAAAAGGCTATTTTTACAGTGGCCAGTTCATATGTGAAGTGGCTTTGAGGGCCTTATATATTAGAAACCCCCAAAAAGTCACCCCTTTTTAAAAACTTCACCCCTCAAAGTATTCAAAACAGCATTTAGAAAATGTCTTAACCCTTTACACATTTCACAGGAATTAAAGCAAAGTAGAGGTCGAAATTTACAAATTTCATATTTTTTTGCAGAAATAAATTATTAATACAATTTTTTTTATAACACAGAAGGTTTTACCAGAGAAATGCAACTCAATATTTGTTGCCCAGTTTCTGCAGTTTTAGGAAATATCTCACACGTGGCCCTAGCTTGCTACTGGATGGAAGCACCGGCCTCAGAAGCAAAGGAGCACCTAGAGGATTTTGGGGCCTTATTTTTATTAGAATATATTTTAGGCACCATGTCAGGTTTGAAGGGCTCTTGCGGTGCCAAAACAGTAAAAATCCCACAAAAGTGACCCCATTTGGGAAACTACACACCTCAAGGAAATTATCTAGGGGTATAGTGAGCATTTTGGCAGCACAGGTTTTTTACAGAAATGATTGGAAGTAGGCCCTGAAAAGGACAATCTAAATTTTTTCAAAGAAAATGTAGGTTTAGCTAATTTTTTCTCATTTCCACAAGGACTGAAGGAGAAAAATCACTGTAAAATGTGTAAAGCAATTTCTCCAGAGTAAAACAATACCCCACATGTGGTAATAAATGGATGTTTGGACACATGTCAGGGCTTGGAAGGAATGGAGCGCCATTTGGCTTTTGGAGTTCACATTTAGCAGGAATGGTTTGCGGAGGCCATGTCACATTTACAAAGCCCCTGAGGGACAAAACAGTGGAAACTCCCCCACAAGTGACCCCATTTTGGAGACTACACCCATTGAGAAAATGATCTAGGGGTATAGTGAGCGATTTGACCCCACAGTTTTTTTTGCAGAAAGTATTGGAAGTAGGCCCTGAAAATAAAAATCTACATGTGTGCACTCGATGTTGCAGAGTGAAAATGGGATTTTTTCCATAGATATGCCAATATGTGGTGCCCAGCTTGTGCCACCATAACAAGACAGCTCTCTAATTATTTTGCTGGGTTTCCTGATTTTAGAAACACCCTACATGGGGCACTAATCTTTTGCCTTGACATTCGACGAGGCTCAGGAGTGAAAGCGTACCATGTAAAATTGAGGCCTAATTTGGCGATTTACAAAGTATTGGTTCACAACTTCAGGTGCTCAGATGTGAAATAATAAAAAGAAAACCTTGAGAAGTGACCCCATTATGGAAACTACGCTCCTCAAGGCATTTATTAAGGGGTGTAGTGAGCATTTTCACCCCACAGGTCTTTTCCATAAATTATTGCACTGCGGATGGTGCAAATTAAAAATTTATATTTTTCCCTAGATATACCATTCAGTGGCAAATATGTCATGCCCAGCTTATGCCACTGGAGACACACACCCCAAAAATTGTTAAAAGAGTTCTCCCGGGTATGACGATGCCATATATGTGGAAGCAAACTGCTGTTTGGGCACATTGTAGGTTTCAGAGCGGAGGGAGCGCCATTTGGCTTTTGGAGAGCGGATTTTGCTTGGTAGTAGATTTGTTTGTGCATTGCTGGTGTTTCCGTTTATAACATGGGGGTACATATAAGCTGGGCAGAGTACATCAGGGGCATAGTCAGGTGGTATAATAATGGGGTAAAAAAACAATAAAATGATCCATAGATGTGTGTTACGCTGTGAAGCAATCCTTTCTGCACAGGCCGGTGTCGCACTGATATATGGTGTCCTTTCTTATCCCCCTTTTGGTCCACACTCCGCACCTTTGAGTTTGAGAAACTTTGCTGGGAAAGTGTTGTCCTGGTATAATACGGGCACCGTCGCTTCCAGCAGATATGTTTGGGCTGGTTGAGGGCTGGTTTGTTGTGGGATGAGCTGTAGTTATTATTGGTACCATTTTGGGGTACATGCGACTTTTTGATCACCTTTTATCCTATTTTTTGGGATGCCAGGTAGACAAAAAAACACAATTCTGGCAAAGACTTTTTAGTTTTATTTATACAGCATTCACCTCATGTTATAAATTACACGTTGACTTTATTCTGCGGGTCAGTACAATTCCGACGATACCTAATTGATAGAACTTTTTTATGTTTTACAACTTTTTGCACAATAAAATTACGAATGTAAAAAGAATGTATTTTTTCTGTCGCCAAGTTGTGAGAACCATAACTTTTTAATTTTTTTGTCGACGGAGCTGTATAAGGGCTTTTTTTTTGCGGGACGAGCTATAGTTTTTATAGGTACCATTGTTGGATACGTGCGACTTTTTTATCACTTTGTGTTTCAATATTTGTAGGGCAAAGTGACCAAAAAACAGAAACTCTGGTAAAGTTTTTTACGATTTTTTTTTACGCTGTTCACCTCGTACAATAAATAATATAATATTGTGATACCTCAGGTCATTACGGTCGCGGCAATACCAAATACGTATGGTTTATTATTATTTTTCAATAATAAAGGACTTGATAAGAGTAAAAGGGGGATTGTGTTTTATTTTATTACATGAAACTTTTATTGTTTTCAAACTTTTATTTTTATCACTTTTTTTTTACACTTTTTTATACTGTTTTTACACTTTTTCTCAAGTCCCACTAGGGGACTTGACGGTCCAACTGTCAGATTTTTTTCTTTCTAATACAATGCACTACCTACGTAGTGCAATGTATTAGATCTGTCAGTTGTTCACTGACAGCAAGCCGATTAGGCTTCGCCTCCCGGCGGGGCCTAATTCGGCTTCCGTAATGGCAGAGCAGGAGGTCATTGTGTCTCCTGTTGCCATAGCAGCAGTCGCCAGTCCTGATTGCCTGTCAGGGCTGGCGATCTGCTAGTAAGCGCTACGATGCAGCAATCGCTTTTGATTGCTGCATCGAAGGGGTTAATGGCAGGGATCGGAGCTAGCTCCGGTTCCTGCCATTACAGGTGGATGTCAGCTGTAACATACAGCTGACTTCCACCGCTGATGATGCCGGATCAGTTCCTGAGCCGGCGCCATCTTGCCGGTGGCTACGGAAGCCGATCAAGCTCCGCCACCGGGCGGATCTTGACCGGCTTCTGTGCTAGGCAGACCGGGAGGCCAGTATTAGGCCTCCGGTTGCCATTGCAGCCATCGGAACCCCGGCAATTTCATTGCTGGGGTTCCGATGAGCTGGAAACAGCTTAAATGTAGCGATCACGTTTGAACGCTGCATTGAAGGGGTTAATGGCGGGGATCGAAGCTAATTTCAGTCACCGCCATTACAGACGGATGTCAGCTGTAAGATACAGCTGAGATCCGGCGATTATGGCACCGACTCAGCTTCTGAGCCGGTGCCAAACATTTGTCGTAAGTATACAACATTTTGTGGGAAGCACTGGCTTTCCATGTCGTATACTTATGACAAATGTCCGAAAGAGGTTAAAATCTACTTTGGGTAATAATAGTGCAAAATTTATTCCTATAAGTAACAAGTTTAAACGACTAAAATTAAACCCCACATGGCTTACACCTTCTGTAAAAAGGGCAATACATGACAAAAAAAGGGCATTTGAAAAATACAAATCTGAGGGTGTAGCTGTAGCCTTTTTAAATTATAAAAAGCTTAATAAAATCTGTAAAAAGGTAATAAAATCAGCAAAAATACAAAATGAAAGGCAGGTGGCCAAGGATAGTAAAACAAATCCCCAAAAATTATTCAAGCATATAAATGTAAAAAAGCCAAGGTTTGAACATGTAAGACCCCTAGATAGTGGTAATGGGGAGTTGGTCAGAGGGGATCAAGAGAAGACAGAGTTACTAAATGGGTTCTTTAGCTCTGTATATACAACAGAAGAAAGAGCAGCTGATGTAGCTGGTGCCAGTGCTGTTAATATATCAGTTGATATACTGAATTGGCTGAATGTAGATATGATCCAAGCTAAATTAAATTAATGTACACAAGGCCCAGGGACCAGATGGGTTACACCCTAGAGTTCTTAAAGAGCTTAGTTCAGATATTTCTGTCCCCCTCTTCATAATATTTAGAGATTTTCTAGTAACTAGTATAGTGCTAAGAAACTGGCGCAGGGCAAATGTGGTACCTATTTTCAAAAAAGGCTCATGGTCCCCGGGTAATTATAGACCAGTAAGCTTAATATCCATCGTGGGGAAAATGTTTGAGGGACTATATACAGGATTATGTGACAAAAATAGTATTACAAGTGACAGCCAGCACGGTTTCACTAAGGACAGAAGTTGTCAAACCAACCTGATATGTTTTTATGTAGATGTGAGCAGAAGCCTAGACAGAGGGGCCACTGTGAATATAATGTTTTTGGACTTTGCAAAGGCATTTCACACTGATCCTCATAGAAGTCTAATGGGTAAACTAAGGACTATAGGTTTAGAAAGTATTGTTTGTAATTGGATTAACAATTGGCTCAAGGACCGTTTCCAGAGAGTTGTGGCAATGATTCCTACTCTGAATGGTCCCCGGTTATAAGTGCTGTACCCCAGGGTTCCGTGCTGGGACCACTATTATTCAACTTATTTATTAATGATATAGAGGATGGGATTAATAGCACTGTTTCTATTTTTGCAGATGACACCAAGCTATGTAGTAATGTTCAGTCTATGGATGATGTTCATAAATTGCAAGTGGATTTAAACAAACTAAGTGTTTGGGTGTCCACTTGGCAAATTAAGTTTAATGTAGATAAATGTAAAGTTATGCATCTGGGTACCAACAACCTGCATCCATCATATGTCCTAGGGGGAGCTACAATGAGGGAGTCACTTGTTGAGAAGGACCTGGGTGTACTTGTAGATCATAAACTAAATAACAGCATGCAATTTCAATCAGCTGCTTCAAAGGCGAGCAAGATATTGTCGTGTATTAAAAGAGGCATGGACTCGCGGGACCGGAATAAAATATTACCACTTTACAAAGGATTAGTGAGGCCTCATCTAGAATATGCAGAGCAGTTCTAGGCTCCAATTCATAGAAAGGAGCCCTGGAGTTGGAAAAAAAACAAAGAAGAGCAACAAAGCTAATAAGGGGCATGGAGAATCTAAGTTATGAGGAAAGATTAAAATAATTAAACCTGGGGGCGTGGCTTTGGCATGGCGGTGTGAGGACGTGTTTCTCTGGAGTTCCGGACCCCGCTTACAGTAAATCGCCCGTACGGGCTCACTAACCTGATCCTTGCACACGGTGACAAAGGGGAGAAGTCGTAAGAGCCACTCGGTCACTCCTGGTGCCTCATCCATCAGCCGGTACCTTCGCTCCACTCAGGACGGAGCTTCTCCGCCGCGGGCATCCATTCCTTCTTCAGCCGGACCCCGCCACCACGTGGGAGCTCGCCGCCCTCCTACACCGCTGAGCCGGTAAGACCGCACAGTAGCTCCCGGGCCTCTGACTCGATCAGCATGTCCACGGAGGTAGCGCAGGGAGCATTGGGCTTTCGGGGATCGTTACCCCGAGATCCGGTGGAAGATTTTCCTCCTCTCCAGCTCCAACACGTGGCAGGGCAGGGCGAGGACCGCATGTCCTCGCATGGAAGTACAGCCCCGGCGCCATCTTGTCAGGCCACCTCGCAGCAGTATCCCTCTCCGGACTTTCAGCAGTTTACTCAGGGGACGCCTGCAATTTTGAGGGGTTCATCCACTCTGCCAGCGGGTTTGAGGGATCATCAGACGGCTCATTCCCCACTCCCCCCGCTCTCCATGGAACGGATCCTTGCGGAATTTTGGGAGATGGTGCGGGTGCTCCCCACCAAATCTGATTTGGACCTACGACTCTCGCGCCTGGAAGAGAAGCACAACAAGGCCATTGGCGCGGTCTCACAGGAGGTACGCTCCCTGGTCGCCCGGGTAGAGGTCTTAGAGCGCCATAATTCTGTCCACACTATGAACATCTCCGTACTGTCCCGCACCATGGACACTCAGTCCACTCAAAAGGCGAGACTTCTCATTGCACCTCGACGATGTAGAAAACAGGGGGAGAAGAAATAACCTGAAATTACGGGGCATACCGGAATCTGTGCCCCCGGATGGCTTATATGGTGTGGTAACGCATATTTTTAACAAACTCCTGGACAGGCCACGTGATATGGCCATTAAAATGGACAGAGTTCACAGGCTGGAGGGCCCACGGGCTAGAGAGGGTAATCGCCCGCGGGACGTCATATGTAGAGTTAATTTCTACAAGCAGAAGGAAGATATCGCTCGGAGAGCTTGGGAGAAGGGGACCGTTCCCTTCGAGGGTTCTGAGATCACCGTCCTGCCAGATGTTTCCAGGTTGACCCTCGATATGTGGTGGACAGTACGCCCTCTGTTGGAGGCCACTAAGGCGGTGGGTGCCACCTACATATGGGGACACCCCTTTCATATTATTCTCCACAGACGAGGACATTCATTTGCTGTCCGGTCTCCGGGGGACCTAGAGGAGGCCTTTCGGTTCTTGGAGATTAACCGGACTGGACGGAACCCCCGTAAGCACTCTTCACCAGGGGAGGTCCTTACCAGGATTATGTGCGCCCACCCCGTCTCGTTCCAGAGAAATGCCGAGCGATTTTTGGACCCCCGGACGGCTTTCTCCTCGCAGAGACTGACTGTCCTTCATTTATGCCGGCGATGCTGAGTGTTCCGTCTGAGGGCATAGGCCACGGTTGGCCTGTTGTTTGCACTTAACCCCCCTTTTTTCTGCAGGTGACCATCCGAAGATACTCAGGACGGCTTGACTGGCGGATTTAACCTGAACTTTTTGTTCAGTATGTTATCTAAGGGTTGCACAAGTGGGGATCTGCAGCTAGATGGTTAAGCAGGGCTGGGAGAGTTGTAACAATAGTTTATTGGGTGGGTCCGGGGTTCCGCTGAGCTTCATTGTTTATTGTTAGTCTTCCTATAACCATATTTGAGGAATTGTGTCTGTAGCACCGCTGCCATTCTTTGTTCCCCACTAGGGTCCCGTGTTGCTGTGTCGCGGTCGGTGGTTTTTCTTCTGAGGGCGACACAGCCCACGACGAGTTGTTGAGGGGTTTTGCACTCCGCTAGTAGAGGGGTAGTGCAGTTTCATTGCTCCGGATCTTTGTGCCCCCTTGAAGGGGTCTTTTCCTTTTTCTTTCTCTTCCGTTTCCCTTTTTCCCTCTGTCATCCCCTACCCCTCTTAACTTGTCTGCATTAAACATTGTCTCCTTGAATGCTCAGGGCCTGAATATCCCTGAAAAGAGGTCCTCCATTCTCCGTCTCCTCTGGAAGAAAAAAGCGCAAGTCGCCTTTCTACAGGAGACTCACTTCCGGTCCGACAATGTACCGAAACTTGCCGACTCCAACTTCCCGGAGGGTTATCATAGTACATCTCCTGACTCCAAGACGAAGGGATTTCTCCCTCTCTTCCCTGGGAACATCTGGAGACACGCACTGATGGAGCAGGTCAGTACCTCTTTGTGAAAGGTAGGCTGGATAACACATTGTTCACTCTGGCCTCGTACTACCTCCCTAACACCGGTCAGGTTGCATTTTTAGAACGGGTGTTGGTCGCGTTGGATGACTTTCTGGAAGGCACTCTGATACTGGGGGGAGACTTGAACACCACTTTAGATCCCACGCTAGACTCCTCAAGGGGACATTCGTCCTTATCCAGAGCGGCACATCGTCGAATGCGTCAGCTGTTGCATGAGCACCAACTGGTCGACTCATGGCGGCTCATGCATCCCTCGAGCAAGGACTACACTTTCTTCTCGGCCCCTCACAATTCAAATTCCCATTTAGACTACTTATTTTTACGTCACTCCCACCTCCTCAACCTCGTATCTGCCTCCATCGATAACATCAAGTTTTCGGACCATGCTCTTATCACTCTCTCCCTTACTCTGCCGAAGGCGCGCCCTCGTTCCTGGCAGTGGCGTCTGAATAAAGCGCTCCTGCAGGATCCAACGGTGGTGTCAGAGATCCACAGGGATCTCACTGAATATTTTGCTACGAACACCGTGTCAGGGGTGGACCCACTTCGCGTATGGGAGGCACATAAGTGTGTGATGCGCGGTTCCTTCATTCGTATTGGGGCCAAATTGAAGCGGGAGCGGGTGGCACATCTCAGGGAACTCCTGAACCGCATACACATGTTGGAAAAGTCGCATAAGGTCACACAGGATCGGGTGGTGGGAGCGGAATTGGGGCAGTTGAGAGAGCAGGTTCGCTCACTCTGTCTTTCCAAAGCCAGAGCCTCCTTAGTTTAATGTAGAAGGCATTTTTACGAGTACAGTAATAAACCGGGTAGATCTCTGGCTAGGGCATTGAGGAAGTCACGTATGTGCACCTATGTCCCTCGGGTACAGGACCCACAGGGTCGGCACAGGCAGCTTCCAAATGACATCTTGGAGACCTTTCAGGCCTATTATCACTCTCTTTATAATCTTCCTGGCCCCCCCCCCCCCTTCAGGTGGAGGGGGTCACATGGAGAGGATTGAGTCATATCTCCGGTCCTCAGGGATGAAATGTATCCCCCAGGGGGCTACTGCCGCACTGGAGGCTCCTATTTCCCCGGAGGAGTGGTCGTGGGCACTGAAAGACTCGCCTTCGGGAAAGGCGCCGGGCCCAGATGGGTTCTCATTGCTTTATTATAAGGCCTGTTCGGAACTGCTTTCACCTCATTTTCTACATGCATTCAATTCGCTCACGGAGGGGAGGACCCTCCCTAGGGACAGGCTGGGGGCACACATCACGGTGATACCCAAAGAAGGGAAGGACCCATCCTTGTGCCAGAATTATCGTCCCATATCATTGTTGAATGTCGACTTGAAGCTGTTTGGAAAAATGTTGGCATACAGGATGACTCCGCTATTACATGACGTGATTCATAATAACCAGGTGGGCTTTATGCCATTGAGGGAGGCTCGGGATAACACTACGCGGGCTATTAATTCGATGTATCAGGCGGCCGTCACGTCCTTTCCCACATGCTTCCTCTCTACGGATACGGAGAAGGCCTTCGACAGGGTCAACTGGGATTTTATGTTGGCTACACTGCGTCATGGGGGGCTGGGTTCCCATATGATGCAGTGGATTTCGAGTTTCTACTCCTCACCCACGGCACAGGTTAAGGTGAACGGCCACTTCTCCTCCTCGCTCGCTATCTCCAACGGCATGAGGCAAGGTTGTCCCTTGTCTCCTTTAATTTTCATTTTGTGTTCGGAGCCTTTTTTGTGCCACATTCGCTCCAATCCGGACATAGCGGGTGTTTCTTTGGGAGGACGGTGCCATAAGGTGGCCGCCTATGCGGATGACCTGCTCTTTTTTCTCACTGCCCCCAGAATCTCCTTGCCCAACCTGTTGGCGGAGCTGAGTAGATACTCGAAACTTTCTAACTTTAAGATTAATTACCAGGAATCGGAGGCTCTCAACATCTCATTGCCGCAGTCCCTGGTAGATGAGCTGTCGGAGTCCTTCTCTTTTAAGTGGGCCAGGGACTCACTTAAATACCAGGGGTTCGGCTAACCGGAGACCTATCTCGCCTTTACGCAGTGAATTACCCTCCGCTTCTTCAACGGATGAAGAGCGATTTAGATTCCTGGACGTCGGGCACCTTCACCTGGTTTGGTAGATGTGCCATCTTCAAGATGAACATTTTGCCCCGGATTTTGTATCTCTTACAGGCCTTGCCGGTACATGTCCCACGTCCCTTCTTCCAAGCCCTGCTGTCCCTACTCCACAGATTTATATGGGTGGGGAAACCAGCGCGAATCGCGCGGTCCCTGCTTTTTCGTGCCATCTGTGATGGTGGCATTGGTCTCCCGGATTTTGTCTCCTATCACCAGGCCTCTCCTTTGGCACGAATATTGGACTGGTTCAGGCACACGGGGAGCAAACAGTGGGTGTCTATGGAACAGTCCTTTTTTGAGGTCCCGTTGCAGGCCCTGCCCTATCTTGGGCAGGGCCTGTCTTGGGCAATCTTGGGCATCTTGGGCAACCCGGCATTCCCACCGGTACAGGAGGGGTGCCCCTTCTGACACTGGTTGAGGGCGGGCAAGGGCTATGCGGATAATTTTATACAGGATTCGACCTGGATGACCGGTTCACAGCTGCTATCCTTGTCAGAACCCATCTCCTTTTCCGCCTGGCAGGCCACCCAGCTAAGACATTTCATTACATCCCTATCTAAGCCTCGCGAGACTACTCACCTTTCGAAAGACTATGCAGGGGCTCGACCTCGGTGCGCCACTCATTGTCCAGGCTCTATGTGCTGCTGATCTCCCCCTCTAACATTTCCACACCTTCATATTTGAGTTGCTGGGCGAGGGACTTAGGTCTTACATTCACTGCAGAACAGACGGATCGTCTGTTTACCATGTCACACAAATCATCCATGGCCAGCCAAATTTAAGAAGCAGGATTTAAGATCCTGTCACGTTGGTATAGGGTGCCTTCCAAATTGCATGCAATGATTCCGGCAGTCTCTCCGTTGTGTTGGAGATGTGGGGGCCAGGTGGGCACGATTTTGCATATCTTTTGGGAGTGCCCGCAGCTGTCAGACTTTTGGACTGAGGTGTGGCGCATTTCTTCTAAATTTACGGACTTTCCTCTCCCGCGTTCTACGGCTCTGTTCCTGCTCCATTTATGCGAGGTCCCCTTATCTACGTACCAACGCTCGGTGGTTCGCCACTTGGTGAATGCTGCTAGGGCTTGTGTTCCCGTGCTATGGAGACAAACCTGTCCACCTACAGTGGGCATGTGGTTCGGCAAGATTCAGGAGATCATGAGAATGGAGGACCTCACGGCATCAATGAGAGGGGCTCATGCCAAATTTATCCAAACGTGGCGTGAGTGGATTTATGTGTGTGAGGTCAGCTTCTTCCCCTACCTCCCTTTCCCTTTCTCTCTGCCCTCCTTCTTTTCTGTTCTTCTATATTTCTAGTCTGTCCTTCTTTGGTTTTATGCATGGCTGCTGGTTCGGGATGTATAAAATTTGCTGTTTCTTCCGGATTGATGCAGATGTCGGTCAGAGCTGTGTATTGTATCTCTTGCATTGCACTTAATGTTATCGTACTTACTGGCCTGTGAGCCGATGTCTGTGCTGTTTATGTCAGCACTATCTTCTCTGTGTTTGAAAAATGAAAATAAAAGAATTTATTTAAAAAAATAATAATTAAACCTATTTAGCCTTGAAAAAAGATGACTAGGGGATATGAAAGGTTCAATCTGCAGAGGCGACAAGCCTTCTTTACTGTGATAACTGTGCATCTATGGAATAGCCTACCTCAGGAGCTGGTCACAGCAGGGACAGTAGATGGCTTTAAAAAAGGCTTAGATAATTTCCTAGAACAAAAAAATATTAGTATGTGTAGAAATTTGTCCCTTCCCTTTTCCTATCCTTTGGTTAACCTCTTCCCGACATTTGCCCTAAATGTACGTCATGGAAAGCATTGACTTCCCGCAAAATGCCGTACATTTACGGCAAATGTTTGGCACCGGCTCAGAAGCTGAGTCGGTGCCATCATCGTCGGATCTCAGCTGTATCTTACAGCTGACATCCGACTGTAATGGCGGGGACCGAAATTAGCTTCGATCCCCGCCATTAACGCTCAAACGCGATCGCTGCACTTAAGGTGTTTGCAGCTCATCGTAGCCCCAGCAATGAAATTGCCGGTGTTCCGGCGGCTGCAATGGCAACCGGCGGCCTAATACTGGCCTCCCAATCTGCCTAGCACCGAAGCCGGTCAAGATCCGCCCGGCGGCGGAGCCTGATCGGCTTCTGTAGCTGCAGGCAAGATGGCGCCGGGTCAGGAGCTGATCCGGCGTCATCAGCGGTGGAAGTCAGCTGTACTGTACAGCTGACATCCACCTGTAACGGCAGGAACCGGAGCTAGCTCCGATCCCTGCTATTAACCCCTTCGATGCAGCAATCGAAAGCGATTGCTGCATCGTAGCGGTTACTAGCAGATCGCCAGCCCCGACAGGCAATCGGGACTGGCGACTGCTGTTATGGCAACAGGAGACACAATGGTCTCCTGCTCTGCCATTACGGAAGCTGATTAGGCCCCGCCGGGAGGCGAAGCCTAATCGGCTTGCTGTCAGTGAATGACTGACAGATCTAATACATTGCACTACATAGGTAGTGCAATGTATTAGAAAAAAAAAAATCTGACCGTTGGACCTTCAAGTCCCCCAGTGGGACTTGAAGAAAAGTGTAAAACAAGTATAAAAAAGTGTAACAAAAAAGTGCAAAAGATAAAAGTTTGAAAACAATAAAAGTTTCAAGTAATCAAATAAAACACAATCCCCCTTTTACTCTTATCAAGTCCTTTATTATTGAAAAATAATAATAAACCATATGTATTTGGTATCGCCACGACCATAACGACCTGAGGTATCAAAATATTATATTATTTATTGCACGCGGTGAACAGCGTAAAAAAAAACGTAAAAAACTTTACCAGAGTTTCTGTTTTTTGGTCACTTTGCCCTACAAATATTAGAATAAAAAGTGATCAAAAAGTCGCATATATCCAAAAATGGTACCTATAAAAACTATAGCTCGTCACGCAATAAACAAGCCCTCATACAACTCCGTCGACAAAAAAATTAAAAAGTTATGGTTCTCACAACTTGGCGACAGAAAAAATACATTCTTTTTACAAAAGTAATTTTATTGTGCAAAAAGTTGTAAAAAAGTGCTATAAATTAGGTATCGCCGGAATCGTACTGACCCGCAGAATAAGGTTAACATGTAGTTTATAACGCATGGTGAACGCTGTATAAAGAAAAACGAAGAAAGCTGTGCCAGAATTGCGTTTTTTTGTTTACCTGGCATCCCAAAAAATAGGATAAAAGGTGATCAAAATGTCACATGTACCCCAAAATGGTACGAATAATAACTACTGCTCGTCCCGCAACAAACCAGCCCTCATACCACTATGTCTATGAAAAATAAAATGAGTTATGACTCCAATAAGTCAGGAAATAAAAAAATATGCAGTTGTGCACGAGGGGAACATTTCTTCTGTTTCAAGAGGCGATTTATCAAGGACCTAAAATTAGGAAACCAGGAAGGGGAGAGCCCAAACATATCCGCTGGAAGCGACGGTGCCCGTATTATATGGATTATTTAATTTTTTTTATACCACCTGACTATGCCCCTTATATACTCCGCCCCGCTTACATGTACCCCCACATTATAAATGGAAACACCAGCAATACTCAAACAAATATAGTACCAAGCAAAATCAGCTCTCCAAAAGCCAAATGGTGCTCCCTCGGCTCTGAACCCTACAGCGTGCCCAAACAGCAGTTTCCTTCAACATATATGGCATCGTCATACCCGGGAGAACCCTTTTAACAATTTTTGGGGTGTGTGTCTCCAGCGTCATAAGCTGGGCACCACATATTTGCCACTGAATGGCATATCTAGGGAAAAATATAAATTTTTAATTTGCACCATCCGCAGCGCATTCATTTATGGAAAAGACCTGTGGGGTGAAAATGCTCACTACACCCCTTAATAAATGCCTTGAGGGGTGCAGTTTCCATAGTGGGGGTCACTTATCAGGGGTTTCTTTTTATTATTTCACATCTGAGCCTCTGCAGTTGTGAACCAATACTTTGTAAATCGCCAAATTAGGCCTCCACTCCGCATGGTACTCTTCACTCCTAAGCCCTGTCATATGTCCAGGAAAAAGATTAGGGCCACATGTAGGGTGTTTCTAAAACCGGGAAACACTGCATAATAATTAGAGAGCTGTCTTGTTATGGTGGCACAAGCCGGGCACCACATATTGGCATATCTATGGAAAAAAATCCCATTTTCACTCTTCAACATCGAGTGAACACTAATTTCTACAAAACACCTGCAGGGTTAAAATGCTTGCTACACCCCTTGGTAAATGCATTGAGGGGTGTAGTTTCCAAAATGGGGTCACTTCTGGGGGGTTTCTACTGTTTTGGGCCCACAGGCGCCCAGAAACCAATCCAGCAACATCTGCACTCCAAATGGCGGTCCTTCCCTTCTGAGCCCTGCCGTTTGCCCAAACAGCAGTTTATGACCACATATGGGGTATTGCCGTACTCAGGAGAAATTGCTTTACAAATTTTTGTGTTCTTTTTTTCCTTTTTTTGTTGAGAAAATGAAAACATTTGCGCTAAATCTACGTCTTATTGAAGAAAAAGGACTGTTTTTATTTTCACTGCCTAATTCTAATAAATTCTGTGGGGTCAAAATGCTCACTACACCACTAGATGAATTCCTCAAGTGGTGTAGTTTCCTAAATAGAGTCCCTTTTTGGGCGTTCTCATTGTTTTGTCCCCTCAGGGGCTTTGTAAGGCCTCATTTACACGAGCGTGTGCGTTTTGCGCGCGCAAAAAAACGCTGCGTTTTGCGTGCGCAAAAGGCAATTGACAGCTCCGTGTGTCATCCGTGTATGATGCGCGGCTGCGTGATTTTCGCGCATGCAACGCAGGACCGTCAGTGTGGCATGCGTTGTTTTCACGCACCCATTGAAGTCAATGGGTGCGTGTTGCGTGAAAAACGCAAGAATATAGAACATGTCGTGAGTTTTACGCAACGCACTCACGCAGCGCAAAATTCACGCATCGTCTAAACAGCCCCATAGACTATTATAGGTGCGTACGACACGCGTGAAAAGCACGCGCGTCGCACGCGCGTATAATACGCTCGTGTAAATGAGGCCTAAATGTGACCTGGCCTCCGCAAATCATTCCTGCTAAATGTGATCTCAAAAAGCCAAATAGTGCTCTTTCCCTTCTAAGCCACGCCGTGTCTCCAAACAGCCGTTTATTACCACATGTGGGGTATTGTTTTACTCGGGAGAAATTGCTTTACAAATGTTGTGGTGCTTTTTCTCCTTCAGTCCTTCTGGAAATGAGAAAAAATTAGCTAAACCTAGATTTTTTTTGAAAAAATGTAGATTATTATTTTCAGGGCCTACTTCCAATAATTTCTGCAAAAAAACTGTGGGGTCAAATCGCTCACTATACCCCTAGATAATTTCCTTAATGGGTGTAGTCTCCAAAATAGGGTCACTTGTGGGGGGTTTCTACTGTTTTGTCCCCTCATGGGGCTCTGTAAATGTGACATGGCCTCTGCAAACCATTCCTGCTAAATGTGAACTCCAAAAGCCAAATAGCGCTCTCTCCCTTCTCAGCCACACCGTGTCTCCAAACAACCGTTTATTACCACATGTGGGGTATTGTTTTACCCGGGAGAAATTGCTTTACAAATTTTGGAGTGCTTTTTCTCCTTCAGTCCTTGTGGAAATTATAAAAAATTAGCTAAACCTACATTTTCTTTGAAAAAATTTAGATTGTCATTTTCAGGGCCTACTTCCAATAATTTATGCAAAAAACCTGTTGAGTCAAAACGCTCACTATACCCCTAGATAATTTCCTCAATGGGTGTAGTTTCCAAAATGGGGTCACTTGTGGGGGGTTTCCACTGTTTTGTCCCCTCAGGGGCTTTGTAAATGTGACATGGCCTCCGCAAACCATTCCTGCTAAATGTGAACTCCAAAAGCCAAATAGCGCTCTTTCCCTTCTCAGCCACGCCGTGTCTCCAAACAACCGTTTATTACCACATGTGGGGTATTGTTTTACTCGGGAGAAATTGCTTTACAAATTTTGCGGTGCTTTTTCTCCTTTAGTCCTTGTGGAAATGAGAAAAAAAATCGCTAAACCTACACTTTCTTTGAAGAAATGTTGATTTTAATTTTCACTGCCTTTTTCCAATAATTTCTGTAAAAAACCTGTGCGGTCAAAATGCTCACTACACCCCTAGATAATTTCCTTGAGGTGTCTAGTTTCCCAGATGGGGTCACTTTTGGGGGATTTTTACTGTTTTGTCACTGCAAGAGCCCTTCAAACCTGACATGGTGCCTAAAATATATTCTAACAAAAATAAGGCCCCAAAATCCACTAGGTGCTACTTTGCTTCTGAGGCCGGTGCTTCATTCCAGTAGCACACTAGGGCCACATGTGGGATATTTCCTAAAACTGCAGAAACTGGGCAACAAATATTGAGTTGCATTTCTCTGGTAAAACCTTCTGTGTTATAAAATTTTTTTTATTAAAAATGTATTTCTGCAGAAAAATATGAAATTTGTAAATTTCACCTCTACTTTGCTTTAATTCCTGTGAAATGTTTAAAGGGTTAAGACATTTTCTAAATGCTGTTTTGAATACTTTGAGGGGTGAAGTTTTTAAAATGGGGTGACTTTTTGGGCGTTTCTAATATATAAGGCCCTCAAAACCACTTCACAACTGAACTGGCCCCTGTAAAAATAGCCTTTTGAAATTTTCTTGAAAATGTGAGAAATTGCTGCTAAAGTTCTAAGCCTTGTGAGGTCATAGAAAAATAAAAGGATGTTCAAAAAACGATGGCAATCTAAAGTAGACATATGGGTGATGTTAATTAGCAACAATTTTGTGTGGTATAACTGCCTGTCTTACAAGCAGATACATTTAAATTGAGAAAAATGCTAATTTTTGCAATTTTTCGCTAATTTTTGGTGTTTTTCACAATTAAATACTGAACATATCGAGCAAATTTTGCCAGTAACATAAAGTCCAATGTGTCACGAGAAAACAATCTCAGAATCGCTTGGATAGGTGAAAGCATTCCGGAGTTATTACCACATAAAGTGACACATGTCAGATTTGAAAAATGAGGCTCTGTCAGGAAGGTCAAAAGTGGCTAAAGAGGGAAGGGGTTAAACTTGATGGAAATGTGTCTTTTTTTCAACCTTACTAACTATGTAACTAAGAAGATGAGATACAATGGTCTGTCCAATACTGAGCTCAATTCCTTTAATACTCCTGGATGTATGCCGTGTGGGCCAGGGGATTTATCAATATTTAATTTGCTCAGACGTAGCTGTACTTCCTCCTGTGTTAAGCAGGTAATATTGGGTGGGGAAGCTTTATTACTGTCCCCCTGAATATCTGGCACTGGGAGATCATTGTAAACACCGAGCAAAAGTATATGTTTAACATCTCAGTCCTCCCTTTGTCCTCTACAATTATATTCCAATTATGTTCAACTTTAACCCCTTCCCCTTGCATGCATTCTGGGCCCTAATGACCAATACATTTTTTTAGTTTTTCCATCATCACATTCAAAGAGCTATAACTTTTTTATTTTCACAAGGACATGGCTGTAGGAGGACTTGTTTCTTTCAGGATGAGTTGTATTTTTCAATTTGGGGTATATAGAATTTTTTATTAACTTTTGTTAACTTTTTTTTGGGGCGGATATAAAAAAAAAAACAGCAATTTAGCCATTGTTCTATGCATTTTACATTTACGACGTTTACCATGCTGTGTAAATAACATGCTCTCTTTATTCTTTGGTTCGATACAATTACGGCAATACAAATATGTATAGTTCTTTTATGTTTTACTGCTTTTGCAGAATAAAAACACTTTTGAACTAAAATTATTTTATTTTGCATCATCGCTTTCCAAGAGCCATGACTTTTTTAAGTCACCATATGTGGGTTTGTTTTTTGTGGGACTTCAATGCTACCATTTTGGGGTACATGGGACTTATTGATTAACCTTTTATTATTATTTTTTTGGGGGGAATGGAAAAAAATAGCAATTTTGCAAATTTTTTTTACGGCATTCGACTTGCAGTTTAAATAATGTGCTAAATTTTTTTTTTGGGTGGTTACGATTGTGGGGATACCATATGTATGTGTCATTTTTATTTTATTTTTATACTTTTTACTTTTTATTGACTTTTATTTCTCATTAATTATTATTTTTGTCCCACTAGGGGACTTCACTGTACGATCTTTAAATTGCAGATATAATGCTTTGGTATACTTCGTATACCAGAGGATTATTGGCTGTCAGTCCTTATAGGTATATAGCCAGGGCAGACCTGGGGGCCTTTGTTAGGCCCCCGGCTGCCATGGCACCCCATCGGATATCCGCAATTGCATTTGCGGGCCGCCGATGGGTGACAGATAGAGATCCCTCCCTCTGTAAAAAACACAAATGCAGCGGCCGCTAATGACCGCAGCATTTGAGGGCTTAAACGACCGTGATCGAAGTAAACTTCGATCGCTACTGTTGGAACAGAAGCCCCCGCTCCAACCTGGACGGGACACCCGTGCAGGACGTTGATTAAGCCGCCGTGAAAAGGCGACGGCCTAGCATAAAGCCCCTTAATGACCGCCGTGAAATGCGTATTGGCAGTCATTAAGGGGTAAAGAGGGCCAATATTATCAGATTTTTTCTTTTTGGCATTAAAAAGGCTCCGTCACCACATTATAAGTGCCCTATCTCCTCATAATCTGATCGGCGCTGTAATGTAGATAACAACACTGTTTTGTATTTTGAAAAACGATAATTTTTGAGGAAATTATGAGCAATTTTTGATTTATGCTAATTAGTGTCTTAATGCCCAACTAGGCGTCTTTTAACTTTTGACCATGTGGGCGTTGTAAAGAGGAGTGTATGACGCTGACCAATCAGCGTCATACACTTCTCTCCATTCATGTCTATTTGTACTCAGCACAGCGTGATCTAGCGAGATCATACTTTGCTGTTACATACACTCACATTAACTTTACTGAAGTGTCCTGAGAGTGAATAGACATCACCTTCAGCCAGGACGCGATGTCTATTCACAATCCCGACACTTCGGTAAAGTTTGTGTGGGACTTAATCGCTGCACAGCGTGATCTCGCGAGATCACGCTACTGCTGTCATTTGGGATTCATTTTAATGTCGTTAGTGATTTGTTTTTCTGTAGATAACGTTGCTAACTTGGTTTAATTTTCACATTTTCTATTGAGATCTTTGTAAGTCTGGAATACTTTTTCTGTGCCTTCAGCCTTCATTGTTTTGAATGCTTTTTGTTTTTGTCTTACTATATTCAGTAATTCCCTATTCATCCATATTGGTCTCCTTTTATTCCTAGACATTTTGTTACCAGTGGGTATAAACTTACTACACGATTTATGTAATAGATCTTTAAAAGCTCCCCATTTAGCGTCAGTATCCCTATTTACCATTACATGATCCCAGTCAACAAGACTAAGTGTTTCCCTCAGTCGATTGAATTTTGCTTTCCTAAAATTCCAGGTTTTTGTTGTTCCCCTTCATATTGTTTTATTGAAAATTATATTAAAACTTACCATATTGTGGTCACTATTGCCCAAGTGCTGCCGGACCTCCACATCTGATATTGTGTCTGGTCTATTAGGCTGGGTTCACACGAGCATGTTACGTCCGTAATGGATGGAACGTATTTCGACCGCAAGTCCCGGACCGAACACATTGCAGGGAGCCGAGCTCCTAGCATCATAGTTATGTACGATTGTAAAGGATCTGCCAGGCACTATGTCTGGGTATACTCCCAGGATTAATCAGTCGACACCTGAGGCCAGACCTCTGAAACTGACACCTGCTCCCACCAATCAGGGTGGCAGGCTCAGGAGTGGGAGAGCCTATCGCGGCCTGGTCAGTCAGAGTTAGCTCCGCCCCCTGTCCATTTATACCTGCCGTTTTCTCTTCCTCCTTGCTTGTTATTCTCTTGGATTCCTGGCCCCACTGCTGCCTTGCTCCAGCCTGCTTCTGCCGTGCTTCCGCCTTGCTTCAGTTCCGTTTATCCTGCGTTGCTCTGCCCCTGGCTTGCTTCTGCTCCGTGCTCCCGTTTGTATACTCCACTACTTCCTGATCCTGACTGGCTCTTTCCCGCTCCGTTTCCTCGCGGCGTTCCGTGGGCTACTGTATTCCCTTGCGTGTTCCCTGTTTGTACCCCCTTGCACTTAGACAGCGTAGGGACCGCCGCCCAGTTGTACCCCGTCGCCTAGGGCGGGTCGTTGCAAGTAGGCAGGGACAGGGCGGTGGGTAGATTAGGGCTCACTTGTTCCCTTCACCTCCTTCCGCCATTACATAATAACAAGCCCTTACCTAGTCTACCATTTCTTCTACGCTGACGCTATAATGGACCCCCTTGAGACCCTAACCCAGCAGATGCAGGGCCTCTCCCTACAGGTCCAGGCCCTGGCCCAAAGGGTCAATCAGGGTGACGCTGCTTTAGTAGTACCCCTCACCTCACCTTTAGAACCCAACCTCCAGTTAACTGACCGGTTCTCAGGGGACCGTAAGACTTTTCTCTCCTTCCGGGAGAGTTGCAGACTTTATTTCCGCCTAAGACCTCACTCCTCAGGTTCCGAGAACCAGCGGGTGGGTATCATTATATCCCGACTCCAGGAAGGGCCCCAAGAGTGGGCCTTCTCCTTGGCTCCTGACGCCCCTGAACTTTCCTCCGTTGATCGGTTTTTCTCTGCCCTCGGTCTCATTTACGACGAGACTGACAGGACTGCCTTAGCCGAGAGTCAGCTGGTGACCTTACGTCAGGGTAGGAGACCTGTTGAGGAATACTGTGCTGATTTTAGAAAGTGGTGCGTAGCTTCCCGGTGGAACGACCCGGCCCTAAAGTGCCAGTTTAGGTTAGGATTATCTGACGCCCTGAAGGATCTGCTGGTTAGCTACCCCTCTTCTGACTCCCTAGACCAGATTATGGCCCTAGCAGTACGACTTGACCGACGTCTCAGGGAACGTCAGCTTGAACGTTTCAATGTTTTCCCCTCTGACTGCCCTGCGATTCCCCCCGAGGTCCCGTCTCCTCGCTCTTCCACGGAGGACTCGGAGGTACCTATGCAACTCGGGGCCTCCATGTCCCCTCGACAACGTAGAGAGTTTCGCAGGAAGAATGGTCTCTGCTTCTATTGTGGGGACGACAAGCATCTACTGAACACCTGTCCCAGGCGCAAGAATAAGCAGCCGGAAAACTTCCGCGCCTAAGTGATCATCGGGGAGGTCACTTGGGCGCACAGGTATTTCCCGTTAATACTAAACGCAATAAGATTTTGCTTCCCTTTCAGGTCTCGTTTGCTGGCCGGTCTGCCACTGGCAGTGCCTTCGTGGATTCGGGCTCATCTGCTAATATCATGTCTGTGGAATTTGCTATGTCTCTAGAGATGCCTTTTATTGATTTACCTTATCCTATCCCCGTAGTGGGTATCGACTCCACTCCTCTTGCTAATGGTTATTTTACTCAGCATACTCCTGTTTTTGAACTCCGTGTTGGCTCCATGCATTTGGAGCAGTGCTCTGTACTGGTGATGCAGGGATTATCGTCCGATCTGGTATTAGGTCTTCCCTGGTTGCAGCTGCATAATCCCACATTTGATTGGAATACTGGGGATCTCACCAAATGGGGTAGTGAATGCCTGATGTCATGTCTTTCGGTTAACTCTATTTCTCCCCGGGAGGAGGTAAACACGCTTCCTGAGTTTGTTCAGGACTTCGCTGATGTGTTTTCTAAGGAGGCCTCCGAGGTGTTGCCCCCTCATAGAGATTACGATTGCGCCATCGATTTGGTGCCTGATGCCAAGCTTCCTAAGGGGAGGATATTTAATCTTTCATGTCCTGAACGTAAAGCTATGAGGGAGTATATCCAAGAATGCCTGGCCAAGGGTTTCATTCGCCCCTCGACTTCTCCTGTAGGTGCTGGCTTCTTCTTCGTGGGGAAGAAGGATGGTGGTCTTAGGCCGTGCATTGATTATCGGAACTTGAATAAGGTCACAGTAAGGAACCAGTATCCCCTGCCTTTGATTCCGGATCTTTTTAATCAGGTTCAGGGGGCCCAATGGTTCTCTAAGTTCGATCTACGGGGGGCGTATAACCTTATCCGCATCAAAGAGGGGGATGAGTGGAAAACTGCATTCAACACGCCCGAAGGTCATTTCTAATACCTAGTCATGCCCTTTGGGTTGTGTAATGCCCCTGCCGTCTTCCAGAATTTTATTAATGAAATCCTGAGAGATTACCTGGGTAATTTTCTTGTAGTGTACCTTGATGACATACTGGTGTTTTCCAAGGACTGGTCCTCGCACGTGGAGCATGTCAGGAAGGTCCTCCAGGTCCTTCGGGAAAATAATCTGTTTGCGAAGACCGAAAAATGTGTGTTTGGGGTACAGGAAATACCATTTTTAGGTCAAATCCTCACTCCTCATGAATTCCGCATGGACCCTGCCAAGGTTCAGGCTGTGGCGGAATGGGTCCAACCTGCCTCCCTGAAGGCGCTACAGTGTTTTTTGGGATTCGCTAACTATTACAGGAGATTTATTGCCAACTTCTCGGTCGTCGCTAAGCCTCTTACGGACCTCACTCGCAAGGGTGCTGATGTCCTCCATTGGCCCCCTGAGGCCGTCCAGGCTTTTGAGACCCTCAAGAAGTGCTTTATCTCGGCCCCCGTGCTGGTTCAGCCCAACCAAAGGGAGCCATTTATTGTGGAGGTTGACGCGTCCGAGGTGGGAGTGGGTGCCGTCTTGTCCCAGGGTACCAGCTCCCTCACCCATCTCCGCCCCTGTGCTTACTTCTCTAGGAAGTTTTCGTCCACGGAGTGTAACTATGATATTGGCAACCGCGAACTTTTAGCCATTAAATGGGCTTTTGAAGAGTGGCGTCACTTCTTGGAGGGGGCCAGACACCAGGTAACGGTCCTTACTGACCACAAGAATCTGGTTTTCCTAGAATCTGCCCGGAGGCTTAATCCTAGACAAGCTCGTTGGGCACTATTCTTTACCAGATTTAATTTCTTGGTTACCTATAGGGCTGGGTCCAAAAATATTAAGGCTGATGCACTGTCACGTAGTTTCATGGCTAATCCTCCTTCTGAGAAGGATCCTGCTTGTATTTTACCCCCTGGTATAATTGTTTCTGCCACTGATTCTGACTTAGCCTCTGACATCGCGGCTGATCAAGGTTCAGCTCCCGGGAACCTCCCTGGGGACAAACTGTTTGTCCCCCTGCAATACCGGCTAAGGGTGCTCAGGGAAAACCATGACTCCGCTCTATCTGGTCATCCTGGCATCTTGGGTACCAAACTCCTCATTACCAGAAACTATTGGTGGCCTGGGTTGCCTAAAGACGTTAGGGCTTACGTCGCCGCTTGTGAGGTCTGTGCTAGGTCCAAGACCCCTAGGTCCCGACCTGCGGGCTTACTACGTTCCTTGCCCATTCCCCAGAGACCTTGGACCCATATCTCCATGGATTTTATCACCGATTTGCCTCCATCTCAGGGCAAGTCGGTGGTGTGGGTGGTAGTAGACTGCTTCAGCAAGATGTGCCACTTTGTGCCCCTTAAGAAACTACCTAACGCCAAGACGTTAGCTTCTTTGTTTGTGAAACACATTTTGCGTCTCCATGGGGCCCCAGTCAATATCGTTTCGGACAGAGGGGTACAATTTGTTTCCTTATTTTGGAGAGCTTTTTGTAAAAAATTGGAGATTGATCTGTCCTTCTCCTCCGCCTTCCATCCCGAAACTAATGGCCAAACGGAAAGGACTAACCAATCCCTGGAACAATATTTAAGGTGTTTCATTTCTGACTGTCAATTTGATTGGGTCTCATTCCTTCCCCTCGCCGAATTTTCCCTGAATAACCGGGTCAGTAACTCGTCAGGGGTCTCCCCGTTTTTCTGTAATTTCGGGTTTAATCCTAGGTTCTCCTCCATTTCCCCTGGTGGTTCCAATAATCCCGAGGTAGAGGACGTTCATCGGGAACTGTGCACAGTCTGGGCCCAGGTTCAGAAGAACCTAGAGGCGTCCCAGAGCGTACAAAAGATTCAGGCTGATTGTAGACGTTCTGCTAACCCCCGGTTTGTCGTCGGGGATCTTGTGTGGTTGTCGTCGAGGAACTTGCACCTTAAGGTCCCGTCCAGGAAGTTTGCTCCCCGATTTATTGGACCTTATAAGGTCATTGAAGTCCTCAACCCTGTATCCTTCCGTCTGGAGCTGCCCCCATCCTTTCGTATACACGACGTCTTCCATGCCTCCCTCCTGAAACGCTGCTCCCCGTCCTGGTCCCCCTCGAGGAAACCTCCTGTTCCCGTTCTCACCCCTGAGGGGGTGGAATTCGAGGTGGCCAAGATTGTGGACAGTAGGATGATCCAGGGCTCCCTCCAGTACCTGGTCCATTGGAGAGGATACGGGCTGGAGGAGAGGACTTGGGTTCCTGCTCGAGATGTTCACGCTGGGGTATTGATCAGGAGGTTCCACCTTCTCTTCCCCACTAAACCGGGTCCTCTTAGTAAGGGTCCGGTGGCCCCTCATAAAGGGGGGAGTACTGTAAAGGATCTGCCAGGCACTATGTCTGGGTATACTCCCAGGATTAATCAGTCGACACCTGAGGCCAGACCTCTGAGACTGACACCTGCTCCCACCAATCAGGGTGGCAGGCTCAGGAGTGGGAGAGCCTATCGCGGCCTGGTCAGTCAGAGTTAGCTCCGCCCCCTGTCCATTTATACCTGCCGTTTTCTCTTCCTCCTTGCTTGTTATTCTCTTGGATTCCTGGCCCCACTGCTGCCTTGCTCCAGCCTGCTTCTGCCGTGCTTCTGCCTTGCTTCAGTTCCGTTTATCCTGTGTTGCTCTGCCCCTGGCTTGCTTCTGCTCCGTGCTCCCGTTTGTATACTCCACTACTTCCTGATCCTGACTGGCTCTTTCCCGCTCCGTTTCCTCGCGGCGTTCCGTGGGCTACTGTATTCCCTTGCGTGTTCCCTGTTTGTACCCCCTTGCACTTAGACAGCGTAGGGACCGCCGCCCAGTTGTACCCCGTCGCCTAGGGCGGGTCGTTGCAAGTAGGCAGGGACAGGGCGGTGGGTAGATTAGGGCTCACTTGTTCCCTTCACCTCCTTCCGCCATTACAACGATGCTAGGTGTCCCTGCCTCGCTGCAGGACAACTGTCCCGTACTGTAATCATGTTTTCAGTACGGGATAGTAGTTCCACGGAGAGGCAGGGACTCCTAGCATCGTACATAACTATGATGCTAGGACCCCGCCTCCCTGCAGTGTGTTCGGTCCGGGACTTGCGGCCGAAATACATTCTGTCCATTACAGAAGTAACATGCTCGTGTGAACCCAGCCTTAGATAAGACCAAATCCAGCACATTATCCCCTATGGTTGGTTTATTAACATAATTGTCTTGAATTGTGCATAAAAACTTCCAGCTTCTAACACATCCAGCAGCCTCTATGTTCCAATTAATGTCAGGATAGTTATAATCCCCCATAATAAGGACCCCATTATTATTTTCAGCCTTTTGTATTTGTTGCAGCATTTTATCCTCAGCCTGTTCCACTATGTTTGGTGGCTTATAAGATACTCCAATTAGTAGTTTACCGTTATTAATCGCTCCATGAATATTTACCCATAAATACTCCACACTGTTAGGTCTCATGCACACAACCGTTGTGTACCCGATAACCTTCACGGACCCATTCACTTTAGCGGGTGAATCGGGTCCGTGAAAAATGGTCCGAGGCTCCGCTCTGAGGAAAAATAGAACATGTCCTATCCTTTCCTCATATCACTGACGGGACTCGGACGGCACACACGGTCGTGTGCATGAGACCTTACAGTCTTCCCCAATGTCCTCATTCAGCATTGGGCTTAGGCTGGATTTTACAAACAGACAAACCCCTCCACCTTTTTTATCTTTTCTATCTCTTCTAAACACGGTGTAGCTCTTCACATTTGTTACCCAGTCATGGCTTTCATCCAGCCATGACTGGATCGTTAGATGTCGGTCATTAGAATCTCCAACTCGTCCATTTTACTTGCGAGACTTATTGCATTCGCCAGTATACATTTAATTTTACCGACACCTATAATATTCTTAGGTCAGTATTTATTTTTAGTAATCTCCTTACTCGGCTTGCTATCCCCAGCTCCAACTAAGTCCCCATTAACCCCTTCTGCAGCGTCGGACTGGGCCCAGGCAGCGAGCTGTTTTACCTGGAAGTGGAGCAGAGAGACATTGTCTCCCTGCCCCGCTGCTTTGCATCTATAGCACCAGGCCTTCGGGGGCCCAAGCCTCGGATCTTTGGCCCGGTTCCCCCGGATACCCGGCGGCTGTCACATTCGGGTCCCTGTGTTCCCATGCCCTGCTAACTGTATCCTGTTTCCCCTGCTGTGTTTTTTTCCTTAGCCTGTCTAGTGATTGGAGTCGTGTCCTACTGCACCTACTGTCGTCCGCTACGACCGGCGCAACCTGCCGCATCTATTGTCATCCACCACGTCTGGCGCTATCTGCCACATCCAGCCTCATCCGTGCTAAAGCCTCGGCCAATTGTCTGGACTATCTCAGGTACTTTTGTGCTACATACTTATTGTATAGACTTGTGCATTGACTGAGACATGACCAGCTGCCACTCCGCTATGGTGGTGCGGCCTAGTGGGTCTACATACCACGATATCATGATAAGCGGCAGCTGTAGAAAAAAGGTTGAAAGTGCCTTCTCTGACCAGAAAATTTCTCAGGTAGGGAAGTACAAGGTTGAGTGGAACCGGGTCAAACACTGTAGGACCTGCTGGTTGTGGTTCAGGAGGAGGGCAGCAGCAGGGACTTCTGGATGCTGCAATTTCTAGAACTCTCATTGTATCTGAACATATTTGCCCTCCTATTCTTTAAGCATAGTGGCCATTAATGATGAGCGAATTTTCTGAATTTCGTTTCGGGCCCGATTCTATCGAATCAGCCCCGTATTTAGTTTTGGTCCAGATATATTTTCCATGAATCGCAAGTTTTTTAATAGCCCTGTCACACTCTCTAATGTTTTTCTAGGACTGTAATTAAGTGGCTTCTTTTTCTCCCATGTGACGGCTGCAGCCTGTAATTGGCTGCAGTGATCACATGGGACAGCTACATCATGACACAGTTTTGTCCCATCTGGTCATTGCAGCCAGTGATTGGCTGCAGCGGTCACATGGGACAGCTACATGACAGCGTTATTTTGACCCATGTGACCTCTGCAGCTTGTGATTGACTGCAGCAATAACATGGGACAGCTATGTCATCTCACCTGTCAGCAGGGACGTGACATTGCAACATCACTTACCTTCATACAAGGTTGGTTCTTTTGGTTGGTTATACTGTATCGTTCTGTATCAGATCAATAAGCCCAAGAGCCCATCTGGATGCTGCGTCCTAGCCAGCGCAGCCAAAACTTGGATGACAACATCTCTCGCACCATCCCAATCTCGTAGCTAGAGAGATGCAGCAAAGTAGAGGAGAGCCGCGGTGTCCCATCTTCATAGAGAGCCATATCACCGAAACAGGGATTTTAAAACAATGGACACCATGGCAGAATCTGCCGGACCCCCGTTACAAGTCAATGGAATCCATCAGGCACCAATGTTATCCATTGTATTTTCAAGATCTGGTTTCTCTCACATGTCTGCTTGTAAAGCTGAAAGTTAGGAGCTCAGTCTGAGTTTTCTGTGAAGCCTTTTGGGTCAGTTCACACAGAGTTTTTTGGCGCTGATTTTGACGCTGATATAGCTTTGGAATCATTGCCAAAAAACGTCCGAAATCACTCCCATTAATTTTATTGGGAGGCAGAGATGTTTTTAGCCTCTCTCGGGGGAAAAAAACGGCATGTCCTCTTTTTCACACGGTTTCTGCCTACGACCTTCCATTGAAATGATGGGAGGCAGAAAAGAAGAGCGGCGTTCGTTTCTGAGCATTTTTTGTGGCGTTTTTTGGCCATAGTCCTTGCATTAGCTTAAATAGCCGCAGTCAAAAATTCCGCAGAGCAAAGCGGGAAAAAAAATTCCTGGCGGAATTCTGAGGCAGATTTTTTTCTGCCTGCAAAATATTCCCTGTGACCCTCTATCTCTCACCCTATACAGCACTGTTTTGGAGCTGTTGCTCCGTGTCACTATAGCATAGGGTTTTGGTCTACTGTGTGAAATGCTGTTTAAACAGCCTAGTGCAGCTATTACTTTACTGTAAAATAGAATATCCCTAATAATAGCCAATTCATGTTTTCATGTCGGCTATTAAGTGTACTTATGCCACAGCGCTGTGAAAAGGCAGCGCAGTGACAGTATTGAAGTGTATTATAAAAGCAATCAAAATATCGCATGGTAAGGTCCGCTAGTGGGAGTAAAAAGAAAAGTTTAATAAAAATCCCAAATGGAAAAAATGAAAAACCCACTTTTTTCACTTGCAAAATGCTTTATTATGAAAGAAAAATAAAAATTCTGCACATATTTTGTATCTTCGCGTCTGTAACAACCCCAACTATAAAACTATTATGCTATTTAACCTGCCCATTGAACGCTGTAATTTTTTTAAATAAAAAACAATGTCAGTATCGCTGTTTTATGTTCATCCTGACTTCCAAAATGGTACCAATAAAAACTACAAACCATCCCAAAAAAAAATATCTATCATGCAGCTACATTGATTCATTTACCTGGGTGAAGGATTTGAATTTGTTTGCTCGTAAATTGAAATGGATAAAGTTTTTCAAGCATCACAATAGAAAGAAATGTCTGGAAATGGGTTTAGAAGAATCTGATTTGGAAGGCCTAGAAGCCTTGGAAGGGTTGCTTGAGGAATCAAGTAGAGCTCAAGGACTAGGTCCATTTACCAATTTAAAAACTAAAAGTAGGAAACTTCCGCCACTGGGAGATTTTACTAATGTAGATTTATTTGTTGGATTGGTGGAAGATGAGATTAAGGCTTTAGGTCAGGATGTGAGTGGAATAGACAACAATCTGTCTTGGTCTGAACGTGTAGCTCTTACCACTTTGGAAAGGAGACAAAACATCATTCTGAAAGCATCCGATAAGCGTGGGAACATTGTGGTTATGAGTAGAGAAGACTATAAGAAGATGTGTGAGGACATCTTGCTCAATCCTGACTGTTACACCATTTTAAAAGAGAACCCCACAGCACTGTTCAAAAGGGAGCTTTTGGGCATCCTACGTGATGCAAAGAGTAGTTCCCTGATTAGTGCTAGTGAATTTAACTTTTTGTTTCCACAATTTCCCATCATGGCATGTTTCTATAGCCTGCCCAAAATTCACAAAGGGTACCCTCCCTTATGTGGCAGACCTATTGTATCAGGTATTAATAATCTAACCCAGAATGTGAGTACGTATATAGATGAGGTGTTGCGTCCGTTTGTGCTAGGTCTTACATCATATGTACGTGATACTATGGATGTTTTAAAAAAAATTGATGGTATTACGCTGGAACAAAATACATTTTTGGCTAGCCTGGACGTGTAGGCACTGTACTCCTCTATTCCACATGGACTTGGAGGTGAGGCAGTGGAATATTTTTTAAAATCTCGAGGTACTCAATATGTGGCTCACAACCAGCTTGTGTTGCAATTGTTACATTTTGTGTTAGAAAGGAATGTATTCATCTTTGAGGACCGCATCTTCCACCAGCAACGTGGCACAGCAATGGGGAGTCCTACTGCTCCCACCTATGCAAATTTATATCTATATGAAAACAATCTAGGGCTGAGGTTTACATGTGAAATCAGTGATCAGGAATTATCTTTTTTAGATCTAAAGATTATGAAAACAAAAGAAGGCACAATACGTACTAAAGTACACCGTAAGGAGACAGCAACTAACAGCTTTTTACAATGGAATAGTTGTCACCCCTATCCCCTCAAACGAGGTATCCCCAGAGGCCAATTTATGAGAGTACGCCGGAACTGTAGCTCGATGGATGATTTTGAGATACAGGCACAGGATCTCACAAATAGATTGAAGGAGAGAGGCTTCCCGAAGGGGGTAAAAAGAAAGGCCTATGAGGGAGCGAGGGATGCAGACAGGCAGAGTCTTTTAGTCCCTAGACAACGTAAAGAGGAAAGGGTTACAAGACTTATAGGTACTTATGACTCCAAACAATCTGAGATCATGCAAATATTAAAAAGATACTGGCGTATCCTAGGTGCAGATGTGGACTTGGTGGATCAGATTACACAATGGCCTTCAGTCACGTTCCGTAGAGGCAAAAACATCAGGGATAGGGTGATGCACAGCTGCTTTGACCCTATAACACAAAAAGGAACCTGGCTGGATAGGCAGATATCAGGCACACATAGATGTGGCAGTTGTAAAGCTTGTGACTTTATTCAGAATGGGAGAAAATTCAAAAGTGTTACCACCAAGGTCGAGTATGATATTCGAGATTTTGTCAATTGCAAAACGGCAGGGGTGGTTTATTTGATAACATGTCCATGCCCACTGAATTATGTGGGCAAAACGGTGCGGCAGTTTAGGCGCCGGATTAGAGAACATGTTGGAGATGTTATAAATGAAAGAGATACTCCCATATCCAAACATGTACATGCAAAACATCAGGGCAGAGCAGAATGCCTAAAATTTCAGGCGATTGAACTGGTACGTCCTCCAAAACGGGGAGGGGACTGGGACAATCTTATTCTGCGTAAAGAGGCCCAGTGGATTTATAGACTGGCTTGTGTACAGCCTGAAGGTCTAAATGAGCAAACAAACTATACCTGTTTCATTTGAATATACATTTAATGTTATTATTGATGGTTGTTAAATCATGTGGATGGCTGTTAATTCTGGTTACAATACAGTTACTTGCAGTACACCATTCATTATTAACAGGTATAGCCGTTCCTTTCAAGAGAAGTGTGTCATAATTCTATAGTGTGGCAAATATTAATATTGCTTATTTATCCATACCAAGTGTATTTACAGAGAAGGTGTTTTATCTATGGCAGCCGAGTTACGGTTTTGAGCTGATCCGCAATATCTACCCTATTTGCTATTATTATACTCCATCCTCGATGAGAATGGGCTCATGTGCAGTAAGGAGATGCGCTTACAGCCTCCCACTGCGCCTGCGCGATCGTTTGATGTGGTCGATGTTACTTCCGGGTACGTCAGCTGATGGCTGGGAGTCACACGGTCGGGCGTCACGAATGAGGTGGGCTAGTGTGATTGGCTGTTCTGAAGTGCGCTGCCGAGGCCAGGGGGAGGAGTATTAGTTATATCAACTCTGAGTCCCGAAGTGAAGCGTGCCGCTGACATCTATGCGTGCACGCTTCCGTGTTGTACAGCAGAATATCTGCTATTGAATCAATATCGCTGGCATCCTAGCCAGAATGACCAAGTTACAGACCCCTGATGATATGTATAGAAACGCGTAGGGTCAGGTTAGTGAGGGATCATAGCGTAGGGAACAGTGGCACTGTTGTGTACCTTAGCACCAGGAGATTTAGGAGCGGTAACTGCAGGCTCCGGTGTGTTTTAGGGTCTAATCCACTGTTACACCAATGTTAAAACGTTGATCCCATATTTGTATCTTTCAAGTATACCCAGTCAGAGAGGGTTCACAAACGAACCAGGATTTGGAGTATGTGTTTAATACGTTTTTAATGCACACGGTGGGGCTTTTCACAGTGGTGACTATACCCCTGTTTTTAGAGAGTTATGAAATAAAATTTATACGTTTTACTCATATATCACTTCAGTGTCATGCAGCTACATAGGCAGAAAAAAAAAGGTATGACTCTTAAAATATGGTGACACAAAAACAAATCAATTTGAAAAAACAGTGTTTTTATTGTATAAAAGTAGTAAAACATAAAATACTATATAAATTTGGTATCGCCGCCATCATAACGACCGGCTGATAAAGTTATTATGTTACTTAAAGCACATTCGGAAAGTCTTCAGACCCTTTACATTTTTTTCACATTTCGTTATGTTGAGGCCTTGTGCTAAAATATTTTTTTTTATGTTTTTACCCATCATTCTGCACACATTACCCCATAATAACAGAGTGAAAACAGAATGTTAGTAATCTTTGCTAATTTATTGAAAAGGAAAAACTAAATGTTGCATTGACATAAGTATTCAGACCCTTTACTCAGTACTTAGTCACCTTTGGCAGTGATACCAGCCTCCAGTCTTCTTTGCTATGATGCCACAACGTTTGCGCACTTGGATTTGGGGATTTTCTGCCATTCTTCTCTGCAGATACTCCCAAGCTCTGTCAGGTTGAATGGGGACCGTCGGTGGACAGCCATTTTCAGGTCTCTCCAAAGATGTTTGATTGGGTTCAATGTCAGTGCTGTGGCTAGGCCACTCAAGGACATTCACAGAGTTGTCCCTAAGCTACTCCTGTGTTGCCATGGCTGTGTGCTTAGGGTCGTTGTCTTGTTGGAAGGTAAACCTTCGGCCCAGTCTAAGGTCTAGCACACTCTGGATCAGGTTTTCATTAAGAATATGTCTGTACTTCCCTCAATCCTGACCAGTCTCACTGTCCCAGCCGCTGAAAAACACCCCCACAGCATGATGCTGCCACCACCATGCTTCACTGTAGGGATGTATTGGGCATGTGATTAGCAGTGCCTGATTTCCTCCAGACATGACGATTAGAATTGAGGCCAAAAAGTTCAGTCTTGGTTTCATCAGACCACAGAATCTTATTTCTTACAGTCTGAGAGTCCTTTAGGGTTGTTTTTTTTTTTTGCAAACTCCAAGCAGTCTATCATGTGTATTTTACTGAGGAGAGGCTTCTTTCTGGCCACTCTGACATAAAGCCCAGATTAGTTCAGTGCTGCATTGATGGTTGACCTTTTAGAAGTTTCTCCCATCTGCACACAGGATCTTGGAGCTCAGCCAGAGTGACCATTGGGTTCTTGGTCACCTCTCTTAGCAAGGCCCTTCTCCCCCGATTACTTAGTGTGTTGGGGCGGCCAGCTCTAGGAAAAGTCCAGGTTGTTCAAAACTTCTTCCATTAAGAATTATGGAGGTTACTGTGCCAACTTTCAGTTCAGCAGAATTATTTTTTTGTACCCTTCTCCAGATGTGTGCCTCCACACAATCATGCCTCTGAACAGACAGTTCTGTCCTGCACATGGCTTGGTATATGTTCTGATATGCATTGTGAGCTGTAAAACCTTATATGAACAGGGGTGTGTCTTTCCAAATTATGTCCAATCAAATGAGTGTACCACAGGTGGCCTCAAATCAAGGTGTAAAAAAATTTAATAGATAATATAGAGAAATGGGAAGCCCCCAGGGATAAATTCCAAGTGTCAAAGCAAAGGGTCTGAATACTTATGTCCATGCAAAAGTTTTACATTGTGCAGAATGATGGGGAAAAACTTGATTTTTTTTATTTTAGCATAAGGCCTCAACATAACAAAATGTGAAAAAAATTAAAGGGTCTGAAGACTTTCTGAATGCACTGTATACCACACGGTAAACAATGTAAATTTAAGACACAAAAAGAGAATGGCAAAATGTAAAATGTTTTTTTTCCCATTACCCACCTAAAAAAGTTAATAAAAGTTAATAAATACATTATATGTACCCCAACAGGGTGCTATTAAAAATACAACTTGTCACGTAAAAAACAAGTCATTGTACAGCTATGTCAACGGAAAAATAAAAAAGTTATAGCTCTTTGAATGTGATAATGGAAAAAACTAAAATAAATTGCTTGGGTATTAAGGCCTAAAATAGGCTGGTCACTAAGGGGTTTACACGCAGTCACTGTTATTGCACACAAAGTTTGTTTGTCATCTATAACTACCAAGCAGCAGCATCAGCCTTGTTCTGCATAGGAGCTCTACACATAAAATAGTTTTTTATCATGACTATCTGCAAAGTTCCTTTTTTTATTTTAGATACATTGGAGTAAAAAAAAATGCTTCCAAAAGATGCACATAGTCTTTAATGATAAAGAGGATTCGATTAAAACCACTGTGTCTATTTTTGCAAATTACCCAAAGCTATGTAGGATAATTCAGTCTACGGAAAATGTTCATGAATTACAAGCCAACTTGGATACATTGAGTGTTTTGGCATCAACTTGGCAAATGAGAATCAATGTTGATAAATGTAATATATGTACTGGGGTAGTTAAACTGGAAGAGTCACTTGTTGACAAGGACCTGGGTGTACTTGTAGATCAAAGACTAAATAACAGCATGCAATGTCAAACAGCTGCTTGTAAGGCAGAATACTGTCATGTATTTAAAGAGGCATGGATTCGCGGGACAGGGACATAATATTATGCCTTTATAAAGCATTAGTGAGGCCTCATCTAGAATATTCTGTTCAGTTCTGGACATCAGTTTATAGAAAGGATGCTCTGGAGTTGGAAAAAATACAAAGAAGAGCAACGAAGCTAATAAGTAGAGATGAGCGAACCGGGACAACCGAACCCGGTTTCTGTCCGAACATCGGGAAAAGTTCGGTTCGCAGCGAATCCGAACTTCACCGGGTTCGGCTGAACCCGTTTTGACCGAACCCGGTCAAAAATATTATACAAATCGGCAGCCACTTGTCTCTATCAATCACTGATAGAGAAAAGAGGCTGCTGATTAAAATTAAAATAAAAAGCATTTCATACGTACCCGGTCGTTGTCTTGGTGACGAGTCCCTCTTCTTCCTCCAGTCCGACCTTCTTTTCTGACGCGGCAGCCTGTGATTGGCTGCAGAGGCCTCTGCAGCCTATGATTGGCTGCAGAGGCCTCTGCAGCCTGTGATTGGCTGCAGCGGTCACATGGACTGTAACGTTATCCAGGAATGTCGGGCCGGATGTCGATAGGGACGCGTCACCAATGCAACGGCCAGGAGGCCGGACTGGAGGAAGCAGAAAGTTCTCGGTAAGTATGAACGTCTTTTTTTTTTTACAGGTTACTCTATATTCTGATCGGAATTCACTGTCCAGGGTGCTGAAACAGTTACTGCCGATCAGTTAACTCTTTCAGCACCGTGGACAGTGACTATTTACTGACGTCGCCTAGCAACGCTGCCGTAATGACGGGTGCACACATGTAGCCACCCGTCATTACGGGGCCTCATGCACACGACCGTAAAAACACCCGTTATTACGGGTCGTAATTACGACCCGAAATAGCGGGCTCATAGACTTCTGTTAGCCACGGGTACCTTCCCGTTTTCTCACGGGAAGGTGCCGGTGCCGTTAAAAAGATAGAACATATTCTATTTTTTTATTTTACGGGCCGTGCTCCTATACTTTATAATGGGAGCACGGCTCGGAAAAACGACCGGCTGCCCGTGGCCGGCCGTGCTCATCTCCTGCAATACTCTGTGCTGCCTTAAACTCTGTGGACAGGTCAGGATCCTGTTTCTTTTAAATGCTGCTGGGGAACCCGCTCGATCCACTATATAAGGCTGCGCTACAGTGGTGACTTGCCAATCATGTGAAGGTGTTATTGAGGACAGGAGTGGAGGAGAGGTAACAGACTGAGCTACGTAATGGTAAGAGCAGAGTTCACAGCAGCACAGAGTATTTCAGGAGAGGAGCGTGCAGATTCTGTGCTTCTGTGAACTCTGCTCTTACCATTACGTAGCTCTCAGTCTGTTACCTCTCCTCCACTTCTGTCCTCAATAACACCTTCACATGATTGGCAAGTCACCGCAGCACAGAGTATTTCAGGAGATGAGCGTGCGGATCTTGTGCGGGGTGGTGACTTGCCAATCATGTGAAGGTGTTATTGAGGACAGGAGAGGAGGAGAGGTAACAGACTGAGAGCTACGTAATGGTAAGAGCAGAGTTCACAGCAGCACAGAATCTGCACGCTCCTCTCCTGAATACTCTGTGCTTCTGTGAACTCTGCTCTTACCATTACGTAGCTCAGTCTGTTACCTCTCCTCCTCTCCTGTCCTCAATAACACCTTCACATGATTGGCAAGTCACAGCAGCACAGAATCCGCACGCTCATCTCCTGAAATACTCTGTGCTGCGGTGACTTGCCAATCATGTGAAGGTGTTATTGAGGACAGAAGTGAAGGAGAGGTAACAGACTGAGAGCTACGTAATGGTAAGAGCAGAGTTCACAGCAGCACTGAATCTGCACGCTCATCTCCTGAAATACTCTGTGCTGTCTTAAACTCTGTGGACAGGTCAGGATCCTGTTTCTTTTAAATGCTGCACTGTAGCGCAGCCTTATATAGTGGATCGAGCGGGTTCCCCAGAAGCATTTAAAAGAAACAGGATCCTGACCTGTCCACAGAGTTTAAGGCAGCGCAGCACAGAGTATTTCAGGAGAGGAGCGTGTGATTGGCTGCAGAGGCCGCTGCAGCCTGTGATTGACTGCAGAGGCCGCTGCAGCCTGTGATTGGCTGCAGAGGCGGTCACGTGGGATGAAGCGTCATCCCTGGAGGCCGGCCTTCTGACATCATCCTGACGTGCGTGACCGCCACTACAGCCTGTGATTGGCTGCAGCGGCGACATGGATGAAACGTCATCGCTGGAGGCCGGACAGGAGGAATGTAAGTATGAACGTATTTTTTTTATATTTTTTTTATTACATTAAAATTGTATTTTCCGTGCGCCGAGCATGTACTGTCAAGGTTGCTGAAAGAGTTAGTGCAGCCCATTAACTCTTTCAGCACCCTGGACAGTACCATGCTCGGCGCACGGAAATTACAGGTTCGGTCAGAACTAGTTCGGTCCGAATCAAACTTTTTCGTGAAATTCGGCGAACTTGCCGAACCGAACTTTTCATAAGTTCGCTCATCTCTACTAATAAGGAATAAGGGGCATGGGGAATGTTTGTTATGAGTAAAGAGTAAAATAATTTAACTTATTTAGACTTGAATGGAGACGATTAAGGGGGGACATAATTTACTTGTAGAAGTACATAAATAGCCCAGATAAAAACATATGGTTTAAACATGTTCCATGTAAAATCCCCTCAAAAGACAAGGGAGGGGGGGGCAGTTCCTCCTCTGGAGAAAAAAAGGTTCAGTCTCCAAAGGCGACAAGTCTTCTTTAGGCTGGGTTCACACGACCTATTTTCAGACGTAAACGAGGCATATTATGCCTCGTTTTACGTCTGAAAATAGGGCTACAATACGTCGGCAAACTTCTGCCCATTCATTTGAATGGGTTTGCCGACGTACTGTGCAGACGACCTGTCATTTACGCGTCGTCGTTTGACAGCTGTCAAACGACGACGCGTAAATTGACTGCCTCGGCAAAGAAGTGCAGGACACTTCTTTGCAACGTAATTTGAGCCGTTCTTCATTGAAGTCAATGAAGAGCAGCTCAAGATTTACGAGCGTCAAAGACGCCTCGCATAATACGAGGAGGAGCCTTTACGTCTGAAACGACGCAGCTGTTTTCTCCTGAAAACAGTCTGTCTTTTCAGACGTAAAAGGCACTTCTCGTGTGCACATACCCTTACTGTGAGAACTGTGAATCTGTGGAATAGCCTACCACAGGAGCTGGTCACAACAGGAACAGTATATTTTTTTTTTAAAAAGGCTTTCAAAAAAGGCTTAGATAATTTCTTAGAACAAAAAAATATTATTGTATAAAATTCTTGTTTGAATGTTGATCCAGTCTGCTCACCACTTGGGATCAGGAGGGAAACTTTTCCTTTTTAGGGCAGATTGGTTAATGCCTTGTGTTTTTTTTTTGTTTTTTTTAGTTGTTTTTTTTAACCTTCTTCTGGATCAATAGTGGTAAAACAAAGTTCTATAGTTTACCATTATCCCTTTCCTTTCTCCCATCCCTAGTTTGAACTTGATGGATATATGTCTTTTTAAACCGTCTAAGTATGTAACTATGTATTTTTATATGCTAGAAACACTATAAATTACAGTAAAACAGCTATTAATAGCCTCCATGTACTTTTGGTATGAAAATGTTTCATATAATAACCCCTTCAAGGGCCAAAATAGGCAAGTTATCAAAGGGTTAAGGTCCTCTTAACCCATAGCTCCTCGTGTAAACGAGCACCGATCAATGAGACAGCTGGTTGATCGGTGCTCGTTTGCTCCTGTCACAAGAAGCTATGTATGGGGACGAGCGCTCGTTACTCCGATCGCTCGTCCCCATACATTATTATCATGTTGGCATCACATCCCCTGTTTACACAGGGAGATGTGCTGCCGACAACGATAATATGTTACTTTTTTTTAAACGATACGATCAGCAGATGAACGAGCATTCTATGAACGATAGTTTGGCAGATAATTGGCCCATGTAAAAGGGCCTTTAAACTTCTACTTCACCAATGGAATCGTTGATAAGATACTGTATGTGCACTGTTTCTCACATTCAGAGAGCTGTTTTTCTTCTAAGATTGTGTCAAAGCTACTGTTTTTTTTTCTTTTTTATTTAGAGGGGGGTTACCGTCTAAGGAGTATACTGTTTCATCTGGAACAGGTTTGTTGCAGTTGAATACGTAAAAAAAAAAAAAAAGAAAACAACATGAGCACTAGTATATACATTGTTTTCAGGGGTGTTAACCCCTTAATGACCGTCTATACGTGTTTTCACGGCGGCCATTAAGGGTACTTATGCCAGAGTGCCGCCTTTTTTTGGCGGCACTTTGGCATAAGATAGCGCCCCCAGGAGATGCTTAAACTCCATGTACTCAGCTACGGAGGTAGGGAGGCCTTGGAGCACAGACCGAGGACCGTTTTGTCCGGTCCCCATTCTCGTGATCACCGTTATTCACCGAATAACGGCGGTCACTGTAAAATCAGCAGCAGTTAGTGCTCTCTCTTCTCTCACAGAATATATAGCTTATAGGTTTCACTCTATAATGTCAACAGTTTTACATATCCCCAACATACATATGGACACTTACCCTGTACAAGCATAATAAATGTCATGATATTATATGGAATGTCTAATGTATTAGGGTATCATGCTTATCTAAGCATCCTTGGTGACTCTATACAGATCACAATCCACTTACGTGCACCAGTGTTATGCTCTATGGCATCTGCTGCCCGTTCAGTTCTGTCCTTCGTTCTGCACCTGCGCAGGGTTCTTCAGCGTGAACGGCAGCCGCGTTCCCAGCTCTGCTTGTGGTGCTGCGCACGCGCGATGAGCCGCATCACGTGATCGTGGTGTCGGCCCCGTCGCATGCACACTACGCAGTAGCAGACACCGCTCCTTGTGTCAGGGTTCCTTTCCCTGTTATTCCACACCGAATAACCACCTCTGTAAGATTGAAACTGAGTGCATGCGTAGAAGAAATACACCAGACAGTGAAGTGTTTGTGCAGATCCTCTCTCAGTGGAGTAGGAAAAGCAACTGAACTTTATTACACAAGAATTACAAGTTTTCTCCCTAGAAATGTGGGACGTGCTTAAGCCCTATTGGTTCTATTCAGTTGTGAGTTCGTCTGCACACTCCTCTTGCATTCCAGGGCGGTGTCTCTATGGGCGTTGTTCCTGATGCAGGCTCCATCTTGTTGCATAGATTCAGATTCTTTGTGAAATATACTGATATGTAGCTTATGTTAGGGTAATAATGTTTTTGCAAGCAATATACATGCCAATGATCCCTGACAGTCCCCCCTAAAAATATTATTACTCTATCCCTGAGTTTTGCCTAGCAACCTACTACTGACTACTGCACCAGTTTGAGATGATCTACTCCTTATGAGTAACCCCCCTTTGAACCTGGACTTCCAAGGTTTCTGAATGGTCCTAACTTTCCCTATTCTCCTCAGTATACAGGATGGTTGTCTTTAAAGGGACTGTCGGTGTCACCTCATCTATTTGTGTAAACATAGTGGGCACAGTCTGTTCTACAGCTTTCGTCATCATTTTCCTGATACAAGGGAGAACACAGCACACAAGGACAGAGAATAGTATTAAAAAGGTCCACTATCGCTACTCCTATTTGTGCTAATATTTTCTGCCATCCAGTTATCCTTGAAAAATACTGGTTCCATGGGTCGGTAATACCTGAGTTCCTTTTCAACTCTTGAGATAAGCTCTCCAACTTACAGTGAAGGAAATAAGTATTTGATCCCTTGCTGATTTTGTAAGTTTGCCCACTATCAAAGACATGAACAGTCTAGAATTTTTAGGCTAGGTTAATTTTACCAGTGAGAGTTGGATTATATTAAAAAAAAAAACAGAAAATCACATAGTCAAAATTATATATATTTATTTGCATTGTGCACAGAGAAATAAGTATTTGATCCCCTACCAACCATTAAGAGTTCAGCCTCCTCCAGACCAGTTACACGCTCCAAATCAACTTGGTGCCTGCATTAAAGACAGCTGTCTTAAATGGTCACCTGTATAAAAGACTCCTGTCCACAGATTCAATTAATCAGTCTGACTCTAACCTCTACAACATGGGCAAGACCAAAGAGCTTTCTAAGGATGTCAGGGACAAGATCTTAGACCTGCACAAGGCTGGAATGGGCTACAAAACCATAAGTAAGACGCTGGGTGAGAAGGAGACAACTGTTGGTGCAATAGTAAGAAAATGGAAGACATACAAAATGACTGTCAATCGACATCGATCTGGGGCTCCATGCAAAATCTCACCTCGTGGGGTATCCTTGATCCTGAGGAAGGTGAGAGCTCAGTCTAAAACTACACGGGGGAACTTGTTAATGATCTCAAGGCAGCTGGGACCACAGTCACCAAGAAAACCATTGGTAACACATTACGCCGTAATGGATTAAAATCCTGCAGTGCCCTGAAGGTCCCCCTGCTCAAGAAGGCACATGTACAGGCCCATCTGAAGTTTTCAAATGAACATCTGGATGATTCTGAGAGTGATTGGGAGAAGGTGCTGTGGTCAGATGAGACTAAAATTGAGCTCTTTGGCATTAACTCTACTCGCCGTGTTTGGAGGAAGAGAAATGCTGCCTATGACCCAAAGAACACCGCCCCCACTGTCAAGCATGGAGGTGGAAACATTATGTTTTGGGGGTGTTTCTCTGCTAAGGGCAAAGGACTACTTCACCGCATCAATGGGAGAATGGATGGAGCCAAATCCTGAGTGACAACCTCCTTCCCTCCACCAGGACATTAAAAATGGCTCGTGGCTGGGTCTTCCAGCACTACAATGACCCGAAACATACAGCCAAGGCAACAAAGGAGTGGCTCAAAAAGAAGCACATTAAGGTCATGAAGTGGCCTAGCCAGTCTCCAGACCTTAATCCCATCGAAAACTTATGGAGGGAGCTGAAGATCCGAGTTGCCAAGCGACAATCTTAAATGTAAATCTTAATGATTTACAGATGATCTGCAAAGAGGAGTGGGCCAAAATTCCATCTAACATGTGTGCAAACCTCATCATCAACTACAAAAAACGTCTGACTGCTGTGTTTGCCAACAAGGTTTTGCCACCAAGTATTAAGTCTTGTTTGCCAAAGGGATCAAGTACTTATTTCTCTGTGCACAATGCAAATAAATATATATAATTTTGACAATGTGATTTTCTTTTTTTTTTTTTTATATAATCTATCTCTCACTGGTAAAATTAATCTAGCCTAAAAATTCTAGACTGTTCATCTCTTTGACAGTGGGCAAACTTACAAAATCAGCAAGGGATCAAATACTTATTTCCTTCACTGTATGTATGGTCATTGTGACTTTTCCTTTGGGCCCGGTGTTGTCGGGGATATACGTACAACAGGTTGTCCCTATGATTCTGCATACCCCACCTTTTTCAGCCAATACCATATCAAGAGCCACTCTATTCTGGAATGTTATAGTTGAGGTGGGCCCTAGTTTGCAGGCTAACCCTTGTAAAGCATCTCAGGTATAATTTACAAACCGCTGCTGGTTGTAATATATATAATTAATCCAGTCTACATTTTTATTAACGGTAATAATTGGGATAAGAGACTCAAATTCAAACTGGTATGTAGCTACATGTGTATCAGAAGAATTATACCAAAAAGTGGTCACCCCATCAGCCTGGGTGATTGCTACATGTCCCCCCTCAGCACTCTGTGCAATAACACGAAAAAGGATAAGGATGTATATGGTGATAGTCATTCTTTGGAAGAGACCCTCTTGCAGTGCGAGGCGTGGACCCATGTTGGCCTTACTTCCGGCTTAACTGCAGCGGGCAAGATCAGGAGGACCTGTTATGGACCATCAAATCTGGCTTCTAAGGCCCCTCGCATTCTTTACTGTTAAACCTATTAATATTGGCAATAATCCAAACTTCTCCTCCACTGCACTTGTATTGGTCATAATTGTCGCACTGTCACTTACTGTCCTAATTGGAATTTTACCCCTGCAGATATAACAGGTCATGGGCAGCATCTTCCTCAAACCTAAAAACACCCAGGTAACATAACCTCCGGGCTCTCATTGCTGCCATGTACTTCTTACTTATGAGTGACAACAACCAGTGACCTTCACCTCGTAACTCCACATAAAACACCTCAAGTTGTTATTAACAATACCGTGGCATATTACATACATTATAATTATAAACCTCAGACAATATAAACAATAGGGCCTCAATTAATAATATAATGCTATCACCAATCTCATGCTATAACCCTCAGGTTTTGGGTCCCATCAGTTCATTGCAAGTCCTGTAAATCATCATCCTGTACAGTATGTATGTACATATATGACATATTGCAGTTCCAAATAGGGAAAATGTTTAATTTTTACAAAATTCCATGCATTTTTTTATTTTTTTATTAATTTATGCAAATCGTATCAGTCTACTTTTACCACTAAAATAAAGTACAACATGTGATGAAAAAACAATGTCAGAATTACTTGGATATGCAAAATTATTGAAGAGTTATTCGCTGATAAAGTCATACATACCAGATTTGACAAATCTGGCTTGGTCATGAAGGTCCAAACAAGCTTGGTCATGAAGGGTTAAACCCTTATGTATTTTGCATCAATTTGTTTTGGGTGTAATTGTGGAGAATATAACAGTTGATAAATATTCTGAAAAATATATTTTCTCTGTTAATAATATTTTTATAACATGTGATATAATAAAAATTTTAGAACACTACCAATACAATCTAGTATGAAAATGTTTTTCCTCAACTGATACATAGAAAAAAAGCTTAAAAAAATTGTTCACTAAAATTTCCAGTAGTGCAGCAGTTTAACATTTGGAGATTACCAGTGTGATAAAATATCTTGTCTTGGGCTACAAGAAGGCAACACTGTAAATTGAATTGAGCTTTCCGAGAAGTCTATTAGCTTTATTGCATGATATTGTCAGTGTAAAAAATAATAACATCATTTAAATCTAAAGCTGGTTTGCTTGTATCTAATAAATTGTTGCAAAATGGAATTCGAAGACAGTGCAGAATGGAATTGTTCATGTGCATAAGGGAGAGAGGATTTCAGACTATTTGATCAGTCAACGTCATTGAATAATTCTGGATTTTAATATTTTTTCACATTGTGTAAGAATTCTATCTTTATAAATGCATTTTATTGCAAGCATTCACTGGTTGATATAATTTGGCTGCTTGCCTAAGATTGTAATGTAGTGCTACTTTATTATGCATCTTACAAAAAAAGCTACAATTTTTTAAGCTAATTTAAGATATGAGAGCACATGTTTTATTCAACGTGCTCTTTTACAATCTGCATACTACATTTTTTTACAACCTCAGCTCACAATGTCTAGCAACAAATCAGACAATTACATTGTATCAAAAATTTCACTCGCTATAACTATGTTTATAGTGAATCAAATTAAAGTCAAATTTACAAATGTGGCGTTTTATTAATCTAGAAATTTTCACATTTATTTTTTTCACACCACTTTTTATAATTAATTCTTTGCTAGTATGATAAGCTGGTAAAAGAGTTTTTTTTACTTGACTTAAAGGCTATGTACACCTTTGCAAAAAAAATAATATTTTATACTCCATGAAGTACATTCAAAGAGTATTTATTTTGCTTGCAAAGGTGTACATAGCCATTAAGTCAAGTAAATTAAAATATACATATCATGGAGATCATACTAGATGTAGTGATCAAACTGTGTCCTTATAATTAGTTTTTAAACCGCTAATTTTTAATAGGTGATTATAGAAAATGTTCCTCGTTGCCTAAAACAATATGTGAATTTTCATTATGTATTGCTAATAAAGGGAACCTGCCACTAAGTATATATTGCCCTATCTGAGGGCAGGGCCGGTTTTAGACAAAGTGTGGCCCTGGGCAAAGGTAAAAGTTGGGCCCCAAATGCTGAATAAGGGCCTGTTTACATCTGCATCAGGGTTCTGTTGATAGCTTCCGTCAGACCTTTCCATCATGGGAACCCATGAATCCAAACCAAACGGAAACCATGGCTTTCCATTTGCATTACCAATGATTTCAATGGTAATGTTTCCGTTTTAAATGGCTTCGTTTTTTTTTGGCAGAAACAATAGTGCAGTCGACTCCGCTATTGATTCTGCCCAAAAAACAGAAACCTTTTGCAATGGAGACAAATGGAAGCCATTTGCATTGGAAGCATTACCATCAATAGTAATGCAAACGGAAGCTATAGTTGCCGTTTATGGGTTCCTCCGACGGAAAGATCTGACGGAACCCATCAATGGAAACCAAATGCTGTTGTGAATACACCCTTACTTTATTCACTGTTCAATGGTAGATACATCTTAGTGGTTTCCCCTTGGATAATGTATTACATATACTTCACTAGGTGGATACCAATGGGAATTTATTAGTTACAGCGTAACCTTCAATATAAGATACGTTTCACTCTTTAGCAATTTGTAATAATGATACAATTGTATCTATACAGATAATTCACTAGTGCTTGTGCACTTTACATTCACACATGTAATAGGTTCGGATAGGGCAAGGAAGCGTTATAAAGTTTTAATGGTTAATAATAGAGATGAGCGAACTTTTGAAAAGTTTGGTTCGGCTGGTTCGCCGAATTTCATGAAAAAGTTCGATTCGGACCGAACTAGTTCTGACCAAACCTGTAATACAAGAAAGCCCCTAAAAATCTTGTATAACACTGTTTAAAAGCCCTAGAAGCCCTGTATAACACTCTTAGGTCACCCATGAGTGTATCCAAGTACTTTTGAGCTGTCTTTAAGGCAAAGTTAGTGTCAAAGTTACGCCAACATGTATGGCTATAGGAAAACGGATGGGACACGGTGATAACTAACAGAAACCACTGCACTTGTGTATGTTGTATGCTTAATGCATTGTTAAAAAAGGTACAAAAATTAACCATTTTTGGCGGCAGATGCCTGCCAGGGTTCATACATATAAGGTGGTAAAAGAAGAAGCAATGGCTTTTGACAAGCCCTCAAAAAATGTACCCTTTATGGTGGCAGATGCCTGCCGAGGTTCATCCATACATGGATGTAAAAGCAACAAGCAATGGCTTTTCACAAGCCCTCCAAAAATGTACCCTTTTTATTGGCAGATGCCTGCTGGGGTTCATCCATACATGGATGTAAAAGCAACAAGCAATGGCTTTTCACAAGCCCTCCAAAAATGTACCCTTTTTATTGGCAGATGCCTGCCGGGGTTCATCCATACAGATACATGGATGTAAAAGCAACAAGCAATGGCTTTTGACAAGCCCTCCAAAAATGTACCCTTTTTATTGGCAGATGCCTCCCGGGGTTCATCCATACATGGATGTAAAAGCAACAAGCAATGGCTTTTCACAAGCCCTCCAGGCCTGCTTGTAGCAGACGGCAGTGGAGGTGTATTGGTGGTAGTAGAGGTAGCCAACGGACAGCAAGGTTGTGGTAGTAGTAGTAGTAGCAGCACACTAAAAGACACTGGACAGTCACAGGACAAAGCCCTGTGGTGGGGCAGGCCTGCTTGTAGCAGATGGCAGTGGAGATGTATTGGTGGTAGTAGAAGTAGCCAACGGACAGCAAGGGTGGTAGTAGTAGTAGTAGTAGTAGCAGCACATTAAAAGAGACTGGACAGTCACAGGAGGACAAAGCCCTGTGGTGGGGCAGGCCTCAGGCCTGCTTGTAGCAGACGGCAGTGGAGGTGTATTCGTGGTAGTAGAGGTAGCCAACAGACAGCAAGGGTGGTAGTAGTAGTAGCAGCACATTAAAAGACACTGGACAGTCACAACTCACAGGACAAAGCCCTGTGGTGGGGCAGGCCTCAGGCCTGCTTGTAGCAGACGGCAGTGGAGGTGTATTGGTGGTAGTAGAGGTAGCCAACGGACAGCAAGGGTGGTGGTAGTAGTAGTAGCAGCATATTAAAAGACACTGGACAGTCACAGGACAAAGCCCTGTGGTGGGGCAGGCCTCAGGCCTGCTTGTAGCAGACGGCAGTGGAGCTGTATTGGTGGTAGTAGAGGTAGCCAACGGACAGCAAGGGTAGTAGTAGTAGTAGTAGTAGTAGTAGCAGCACATTAAAAGAGACTGGACAGTCACAGGACAAAGCCCTGTGGTGGGGCAGGCCTCAGGCCTGCTTGTAGCAGACGGCAGTTGAGGTGTATTGGTGGTAGTAGAGGTAGCCAACGGACAGCAAGGGTGGTGGTAGTAGTAGTAGCAGCACATTAATAGACACTGGACAGTCACAGGACAAAGCCCTGTGGTGGGGCAGGCCTGCTTGTAGCAGACGGCACTGGGTGGTAGAAGTAGTACCACATTGGTGGTAGAAGTAGTAGCAGCACCAACAGCGACACATTAAAAAAAGAGTGGACAGGACAGAATCCCGTAGTAGCAGGTGGCAGTAGCAGGCGGCAGCAGCAATGTCAGATCTAATCAGTGGCATCAGGCACAGGGGTTTACAAAATCCTCACCGATCCACGCTTGATTCATTTTCAGAAACGTGAGATTTTCCAAGCTGTTGGCGGACAATCTTGTTCGCTTAGGGGTGACGAAGCCCCCTGCCACGCTGAATGCCCTCTCTGACGCTACACTGGAGGGTGGACAAGACAGTACACCCATGGCAAACTGGGCCAGTTCTTGCCAATGATCCAATCTGCTGACCCAGAAGTCCATGGGGTCTGGGATCAGGATTTCTGACGGAGAAAGGGCACAGTCCAGGTACGAGTGAACCTGGTTGTTTAGGTGCTGGACCTGGTGATGGTGAACATCCCTTTGGTGACTACGATGTGTGTCAGGTTGGGGTATTGGATGTAAAAATGTTGTCATCATATTTTCCAAACTGAATTGGCTGCTGCTGCTGCCGTCGCTGCTGCTGCCTATTGCAGAGGTAGCTCTGCCAGAGGTGGTGGAATGATGAGACAGTAGGGAGCGGAGAGTGGTCCCCCGGTCAGACATGCTTGCAGCAGGTGTTTGCCGTTTGAAAGCCGTGACAAGCTGGCTGCATAGCTTCTCTCGATAATAAGCCAATTTTGCCTCCCTCTCGGAAGGCGCAAAAAAACTCCCCCATTCTGGCTTTATACCGAGGGTCTAAAAGTGTGGCTATCCAGTACTCATCTCTTTGCTTCATGCTAACAATACGACAGTCAGCGAGCAAGTAACGAAGCATACAGCTCGCCATCCTGGCCAGCGTTTCAGAGGGCCCGATTTTTTCCATCTCCGCCCCATACTTCCATGGTTGTCCATCATCAATGTCGTCGTCAGACTCGTCATCACCATCACTGTCATGTTGTGCGGCTGCCTCGTCCCCTATCCCTTCCTGTGATTCCATCTCCAAATCCAGCTCCTCTTCAGGTCCTGTATCCTCATCCTCATCCTCCTCCTCAACATCCATAGCCAGATGTGATCCTTCCTCCATCCTTTGCTGAAACATCGCTGTGAGCGTTTGCTCCATAATGAATATCAGCGGCATAACATCATTCATTCCGCTAGCATCACGGCTCACAAATCGTGTGGCCTCTTCAATGGGCCTCAAAACGCGACATGCGTCTCTAACCAGCTGCCAGTGCCTGAGCTCGAAATTACACTGGCTCCAAACGCTGCCCGTCTTCTGCATCAGGAAATCATTCACGGCTTTCCGCTGTTCGTACAGACGGTCCAACATGTGCAGGGTGGAATTCCAGCGTGTTGGAATGTCGCAAATCAGGCTGTGTTCTGGGAGATTGTTTTGACGCTGCAAGTCCAGGAGGGCGTGCTTAAATGCATACAAACGTCTAAAGCGAACACAAACCCTCCTGGACATGGCCAGCACACCCTTCAAACCAACATATGACTTTAAGAAGCGTGTTATGACCAGATTGATCACATGTGCCATGCAAGGAGCGTGTGTCAGGTGACCTAGACGCAGTGCAGCCACAACGTTCTTCCCGTTATCAGAGACAACATTGCCCAGTGTGAGTTTCAGAGGAGACAGCCAGCATGAATTTCCTCTTTGATGCACAGCAGCAGCTCCTGCCATGTGTGGCTTTTCTCGCCCAGGCTCAGCAGGTGTAAGACAGCGTTGTGGCGCTTCACCTTGCACCTATGAAAAGAGGAGGGAGGAGGAGTGGAAGATACGCTGTGTCCTGTCGGGGACGGGAAGACCTCCATTGAGGAGGGCAAGGAGGAGGAGTAGGAGGAGGAGGATGGTATGCGCCGGTTGTCCGGATTTGAACCAGAAAGATACAAGCGCGGAGCTGGTAATGCCTGGCATTGCTGCGGTGGTGCATCGGACTGCAAAATATTGACCCAGTGGGCCGTGAAAGACATGTACTTTCCCTGCCAATAGTTGCTGCTCCACGTGTCGACGGTGGCATGTACCCTGCTGCACACGGATAATTGCAAGGACTGGCCCACCTTTTCCTCCACGTGCTTGTGCAAGGCAGGGACAGCTGTTTTGGAGAAGTAATGGTGGCTAGGTATTCGCCACCAAGGCTGAGCGCACGCCATTAATTGCTTGAAGCCGGCGGAGTCGACCAGGTGGTACGGCAGCGACTGCACCACCAACAACTTAGCCAGGTGTGAATTAAGCCGCACGACAAGTGGATAACTGGGTATATATTGTTGCTTATTGGACAACGATTCCGTAATGGATAACTGACGGGACGTAGGAGGAGCACTAGATGACAGTGATGATGATGATAACGACATGGTGGATAAGGCCTGGCTACTACTTAGATGACAGGGACTCGAAGCAGCAGCAGCGGCAGAGGGGTCTTCATTAGATGTACATGATGGTGGGGCATGTCGATTGTCCCACATGGCCTTGTGATGCCGCTCCATGTGTTTACGTAGAGCGGTAGTTCCTACATTGCTGCCCTGCCCACGCCTTACTTTCTGCTTGCAGATACGGCACTGTACCATGTTTTCGTCCTCCGGGAAGGCACGGAAAAATTGCCACATGGCAGAGTACCGTAAAGAGGTAGTACCATGTCCACCACCACCACCCGAGCTTGCCCCTTGTCTGGCAGGCTTTTTTCGGGAGCCTACACCAGTAGCATCAGTGTCGCCGTCACCGCCTCCTGAGCTGACCCTACCACTGCAACGTTTTGCTGATTGACTTCTGCCCCTACCTCGGCTTGGCTGTTTATCACTACCAGTGCCGCCACTACTACCCTCCTCCTCTGACGCCGTCATCACCTCGTCACTTGGTTCCCACTTCCTGTCTAAAACAACATCATCATAGCCCTCCTCATCATCCCCGCCACTTCTGTCACTGTGTTGTGAATGTGATGCGTCTGCCACCACGGCTACCAGCAACACCCCCACTACCACAGCTATGCGTCTCGGACACCGCTTCCACCGCTTCCACCTCCACCACCGCTGCAACACACTCTGTTGGCTGACAACAAATCATCATCATCACTATGTTGTTCAGTATCTTCCTTCGCACCCGAGGAGATGTCTCTTAGGACTCTCAGGAAAGATGGCTTCCCGCTAGGAAGGGGGAGTGAAGACATAGATGATGGAATGGAAACGCTAGAAGTACCCATATTACTACTGTCACTGTGCCAAGGAACTGTAGAGGATCTGGCTTGAAGCCAGATCGTCAGAGTCTTCCTGCTGAGATGACCGCGAGCCAGCCAACCAGTCCACAATGGCTGTATTGTCTAAAGTAACCGGAGGAGATGGACAAGTCTGGCTTGCTGATACTGCTACTACTACCAGCAGGCACATGGCTGCTGCTACTAGTGGGACTGGGCACATGTCTTGTGCCACAAATGCTGGTACTGGGTCTGGCACCAACAGATCCAACATTTGGACTGGAAGAGGACACGGCCTGGGTGTTTTTTCCTCTACCCCGTCCTTTCACAACCTTTTTTTTACCAGACATTTCACTGCTGGAGTGTAGCAAGTTGAATCAAAACCCCGGGGATGAGCCCCTTCTAAAAGCGTATTCACACACTGGCTTGGCAATGAATGAGAATTTCTATCAGCCACGCCGCGGTGCACTCAGGGAATGCTGGGCGTTGTAGTACTACAAAGGCTGCCTGTATTGCAAGTTGGATTGTTATGTTAACGGGGATGAGCCCCTTCTAAAAGCTTATTCACACACTGGCTTGGCAAATGGCAATGAATGATAATTTCTATCAGCCACTGTGCACTCAGGGAATGCTGGGCGTTGTAGTACTACAAAGGCTGCCTGTATTGCAAGTTGGATTGTTATGTTAACGGGGATGAGCCCCTTCTAAAAGCTTATTCACACACTGGCTTGGCAAATGGAGAATTTGTATTGCAATTTGAATGTTGAGAGTAGACTCCCGCTGTAGTGGATGAGCCCCTTCGATTGCTGGATTCCTGGCTTTTAGATTCCTAAAGCTTTCCCTAACTGCACAGAGATGCTATCCCTACAGCTCCTGTCTGTAAAATAGCCGCTGAGCTCCGTGCATAAATTTTTATTGCAGGCTTGAGCCCGCCCCTATGCTGCCTCCCGATTGGCTGGGAGAGCTGTTTGCGAGTCATTATGGGGTAGCCTGATGTCAGGTGATATTGTGAAATCCTCAATTTTACATCTAACATGTGGCAGACGCCAAAATTTAGCCGGGTTTGGTCAAAATGGGTTCGGCCGAACCCGGTGAAGTTCGGATTCGCTGCGAACCGAACTTTTCCCGATGTTCGGACCGAAACCGGGTTCGGTTGTCCCGGTTCGCTCATCTCTAGTTAATACCATCACACTCTAATATTTTTATTTTGGGTTTTATGCATTTTTTCTCTCGTATTTTAATTATTTTGATATTTTTATTATATTTTCGTTTTGTTATATCCAAGTTGGGACCGGTAACCCCCCCCCCCCCTGGTCAAAAAGCTAGCACTCGGGTTTCTTATCTAGTTTCAAACACTGAAGCTGCTGCTATTTCAGAGCACCGTGATTGCTAGGTACTGAATGTGATGTCAGCAGCTGCTGCAGCTTTATCTCAGTAACCCTTGTGTTAACAAAACACTCTCCCTGCCTATCTACAAACAACTAGCCCTACGCGTTTCTTCACTCTTAGATAACTCTGCAGTGATTCGTCAGGGGCTTGCAGAGTTAATAGATTAGACCCTCTGACATTCCAGAGGTCTGTATAAACAATGTACAAGGTCTGCAATCATAATATGGACATAAATGCTAGCCACTGTCAGTGGCAAAGTGCTCCGTCTTTTAAAGAAAGAGTGCCCTCCCCCTAATCAGGTCACGGTCACCTTCAGCCAATGAGTTGGAATCGTGTCATAGTAAAGTCCTGCCCCGACTTTTTAGGGGCTTGTCTGTGCTGACCAATCGATGGTCTGCACTATTACAGCCTCCCCTCATGACATGAGGGGGCGTGGTCAGAGCTCCGGAGTCAACCCTGTTGGAATTGGGCATGCCCCGTCTCTCTATACATAGCTGCAACATAATGCTGTACAAACTGCTCCTCCACGTCAGAGCAGAAAGGCAGCATTGCAACTCGCTGTACCTGCAGTAGGCGATGCCAAATCTGTCTGAATCTGTCTGTCCGATGCAGGTTTTGTGACAGTAATTAGGGGCTGGAGTGATACAAGAATGTGAGTCAGGCTGTCAGCAAATATAAAAATTACATATTCTAATGCATGGGGGTATACATAGTGTATTGTCAAGAGAAAAATCCCTTGACCAATATATGATAAAAAATAGGTGTATCCCTTATCTAGTTGCATACAATTCAGATATCGAGTTATATACTGTATACTATTCTATATGAGATTAGATTAAACTTACATACGACACATAGTCATTGATTCCATGTGGATGTAGAGGTTTCAACCGATAAACCAATCTACATTCCTTCTGTAAAAGTAACCTATCTAGGTTACCTCCTCTAATAGAGGGTCTGATCACTTCTATGACTTGGAATGTGATTTCATCTTGTTTATCTGTATGGATTTCTCTCATATGTCTTGCTAGGCAAGTGTCATCTTTCCTGCGTATATTACCAATATGGTCCAAAATTCTCCTCAGAAACTACCGAATTGTTTTACCTATATAATACTGCTTACAGACACAGGTAGCCATATACATGACCAACTTGGTTCTGCAGTTGGCAAATTCTCTATTCTCGTAAATTTGTCCAGTCACGGCACTAGAGAATATATTGCTTTTGGTGAAATATCTGCACGCCTTGCAGGAACCGCATCTAAAGGTGCCTGCTGGTTTATTAGAGAGCCATGTTGATGGAGAGGGGGGTTCATTAAAATGGCTGTGTACCAAACGGTCTTGGAGGTTTTTTTCCCTCCTAAAGGTGATCAATGGATGGGAAAGTACTGCTTTACTTAGATCTTGATCAGCCGTTAAAATCCTCCAAAACTTACAAAGGAGGTTTCTGATTTCCCTGTGTTTATGATCGAAGGTACCTACTAATCTGATTGGCGACGATGTCTCCACCTCCTTTGATTTAGGGACCGATAGGCTGATTCTGTTCGCAGATAATGCATTTTGATATGCATCCCTCAATGTCTTATCTGGGTAACCTCTACTCCCAAATCGTTGACAGAGTTGTTAGGATTTATCCATAAAGTCCCCCAAATCAGAACAATTTTGCCTAAGCCTTAGGTACTGTCCTTTAGGAATCCCCCTTTTTAACGGTACTGGGTGATGGCTATCCCATGCAAGTAACCATACCAGAAAAAATAGAGCTTCTAGCCAAGGTTATACAAGAATATGAAAATTTATTTAATTACATAAATATAACAAACATTTAAAATACATATAGATACAAGACTCTAGTACAAATAGTGTAGTATTGTGGAGCTCAACATGGAAGTTACTAGGAAGAAAAAGAGGAAGCCTCCAGCTCACCTTATATACAGACTTGTACTATTCACTGCGCACGGGTCCTCGTGTCGGCACACGATCAGGAAATTGCAGCAGAGAAGAGAGGATTGGATCCAGCGCTGGTGTGGATTAAAAGGAAACTTTTTCCAAGTTTTATTAGGTCATTTTAAAAAAAGGATCAATAGGAAGATATCCTGGAGTGCAGAAAGAGGTTTCAATGGTATAAGCAGCCTACGCGTTTCAGACGCCTCCTGCGTCCTTATTCATGGCTTATGTTAACAAACTGACTTGTGTTGCTGTATTTTATATCCGGTCTAACATGTGTCTCTTGATTGCGTTCCAAGTAACTGAGTCCCTTGGAACGCAAACAGAAACTGAGGTACGAATTGAGTTCCGCTGTGTGAATATTAACGTATTGGATTGGTGTATAGGTGAGTTATTTTGTTTTAAACTAGTTGGAAGAATCTCGTATTTTCAAAGTAATTACATTGTTTATACCATATTTTGATGGTATATATATATGTTAGATTATGTAAAATGAAAATGTTTATACAGTTGATTTAAGTTCCAAGTTTGTATATTGATACATTGAAGAAAGGCAGATATTATTATTGTTTCTGATAAACGTTTCTTTGTACAGCAGAACTGAGATCGTGATTTTAGCTGATCTAGGTGTTACATTAAACCAGAAAGTCAGTAATGTTTGTTGAGACCTAGTAAAAGTAAAAAATGAAAAAGGGGTGTGAAGTAGAAAGGCTAAAAAACGTATGTATCAAAAAATATGTACATATGTTACTGGTTTAAAAAATGGTGAATGGACAAAAAGAGACGCTTTGTGGAGCATTAGTCATTTGACAATTTTCATTATATTTGCAAAGTCATGTTTAAAGTATGTCAAGAAAAAGAGACATTTGTCAAAAACTGGTATGATGATGTCTTGAATATATGCGATTTTGTGTAGCCTTGGTTGAAACATTACTGACTTTCTGGTTTAATGTAACACCTAGATCAGCTAAAATCACGATCTCAGTTCTGCTGTACAAAGAAACGTTTATCAGAAACAATAATAATATCTGCCTTTCTTCAATGTATCAATATACAAACTTGGAACTTAAATCAACTGTATAAACATTTTCATTTTACATAATCTAACATATATATACCATCAAAATATGGTATAAACAATGTAATTACAATTGAAAATACGAGATTTTTCCAACTAGTTTAAAACGAAATAACTCACCTATTCACCAATCCAAGACGTTTATATTCACACAGCGGAACTCAATTCGTACCTCAGTTTCTGTTTGCGTTCCAAGGGACTCAGTTACTTGGAACGCAATCAAGAGACACATGTTAGACCGGATATAAAATCCAGCAACAAAAGTCAGTTTGTTAACATAAGCCATGAATAAGGACGCAGGAGGCGTCTGAAACGCGTAGGCTGCTTATACCATGGAAGTTACTAGGTACAGGATGTAATGGAATATAAAGGATGTGCTGGCTGGCTACAAAAAGTATATATATATATATATATATATATATATATCTCTGTTTAAACCACATTGGGTTTTATCCTGATAGACCCTAATATCCTATGATATCCCATACATGTTAAACACTAGTAGGAGTAGGGAAGAAACAGAGGGGAATATCAATATCTGTAGTAACGGTCAGAAAGAACAGTCTTGCCCATTAAAATAACAGAAGGGGGGTTTCCACACCTGTGTTGGCTCTGCCACAAAAACCCCAACGCGCGTTTCACCTTGAGTGCTTCCTCAGGGGGTATATGCTCAGTACAAGAGCATGTCCAATCCTTATATAGTATAGTGATGTATATGTCTAGGTGTAAAGCATCCCCATAATGAACAGTCGGCGCATGCCCGCTGGCACGACCGGAAGCGAGGCATGCCCCACTTCCGGTTCCATACACTGAAGCACATATCCGGATTCCCGACGTGTAACAGGAGTTCCGGACATGCGCAGTGCGTGAAAGAAGCCGAAGGGGGCCGTGCATCGCCGCCAGCGACAGCAGCCGGCATGCGCACATCATCACTGGAGATGGATGAAAATTAGAGATGTGAGTATCCAATATACTTATTAGGGAGAGATATGTTTGGGCAACCGTCCACAGTAATATTTATCATATTGGGAGAAAAAATAAAGTGAAAAATAAATGTGGCACAAATAAGAAAAACAAACAAATAAAAGTGAACATGATATAAGAAAAAGACCATGTATCAAACACAAATACATATATCGTGACAAAAAAACCATTATGAATCAGTGCTCAATCTATATTTAAATAAATATATAAATATATTGGGTTAAAATTAACCCATACAAAGTGCAGTGACACGTGTATAATAGAAAGTATACAGTGTAAAATAGGATAATAATAATAATGTGAGTAAAAGTGTATTATAGGTATAATATTACCATAACAGGCTATTACATCTACCTAAAGGCTCTCAACAGTATTATACATGTTTTCTAGAATAAGTAGACAACTTAATACTATATTATACAAACAGGGGTGGCCGTAGGCTTACGGAATAGACTCATAGTCAGATTTCCCATTGTTGTCTTAGTGACAGTAATATCTAGAAAATTGATTGACGTTTCCTCTATCTCTGATGTGAAATATAGGCCTAATACATTCACATTTAGAATATTGACAAATTGATTGAAGTGGTCGACGGAATCGCAACACAGTATCAAAACCTCATCTATGTACCTTATTCTTGATGAGGATAAAATTTAATAGGGTCAGAACCAGCTCATTATGTGCCTTAAATTGGATGCCTCGTGTTTCGAGTAAGCTCCATACAGCCCCACACCCCTGTTCATGGGGTATAGAGCTGTACAGTGCCTCAACAGAGTGAAACATATCTTATATTGAAGGTTACGTTGTATCTAATAAATTCCCATTGGTATCCACGCAGTGAAATATATGGAATACACCCTTACTGTATCAATAATGCAGTCAAATCAGAAATGAGAACTGCATCGCTGATTTCTAGCTCGTCCAGGAGTATTGCAAGCCCCAAAGCATAGGTCCCCCCTCTCACACAAAAAAATGGTCTATATACAGTGAAGGAAATAAGTATTTGATCCCTTGCTGATTTTGTAAGTTTGCCCACTGTCAAAGTCCTGAACAGTCTAGAATTTTTAGGCTAGGTTAATTTTACCAGTGAGAGATAGATTATATATATATATATATATATATATATATATATATATATATATATATATATATATATATATAAAAAAAAAAAAGAAAATCACATAGTCAAAATTATATATATTATATATATTTATTTGCATTGTGCACAGAGAAATAAGTATTTGATCCCCTACCAACCATTAAGAGTTCAGCCTCCTCCAGACCAGTTACACGCTCCAAATCAACTTGGTGCCTGTATTAAAGACAGCTGTCTTAAATGGTCACCTGTATAAAAGACTCCTGTTCACAGACTCAATTAATCAGTCTGACTCTAACCTCTAAAACATGGGCAAGACCAAAGAGCTTTCTAAGGATGTCAGGGACAAGATCATAGTCCTGCACAAGGCTGGAATGCGCTACAAAACCATAAGTAAGACGCTGGGTGAGAAGGAGACAACTGTTGGTGCAATAGTAAGAAAATGGAAGATATACAAAATGACTGTCAATCGACATCGATCTGGGGCTCCATGCAAAATCTCACCTCGTGGGGTATCCTTGATCCTGAGGAAGGTGAGAGCTCAGCCGAAAACTACACGGGGGGAACTTGTTAATGATCTCAAGGCAGCTGGGACCACAGTCACCAAGAAAACCATTGGTAACACATTACGCCGTAATCGATTAAAATCCTGCAGTGCCCGCAAGGTCCCCCTGCTCAAGAAGGCACATGTACAGGCCCGTCTGAAGTTTGCAAATGAACATCTGGATGATTCTGAGAGTGATTGGGAGAAGGTGCTGTGGTCAGATGAGACTAAAATTGAGCTCTTTGGCATTAACTCAACTCGCCGTGTTTGGAGGAAGAGAAATGCTGCCTATGACCCAAAGAACACCATCCCCACTGTCAAGCATGGTGGTGGAAACATTATGTTTTGGGGGTGTTTCTCTGCTAAAGGCACAGGACTACTTCACCGCATCAATGGGAGAATGGATGGAGCCATGTACCGTCAAATCCTGAGTGACAACCTCCTTCCCTCCACCAGGACATTAAAAATGGCTCGTGGCTGGGTCTTCCAGCACGACAATGACCCGAAACATACAGCCAAGGCAACAAAGGAGTGGCTCAAAAAGAAGCACATTAAGGTCATGGAGTGGCCTAGCCAGTCTCCAGACCTTAATCCCATCGAAAACTTATGGAGGGAGCTGAAGATCCGAGTTGCCAAGCGACAGCCTCGAAATCTTAATGATTTACAGATGATCTGCAAAGAGGAGTGGGCCAAAATTCCATCTAACATGTGTGCAAACCTCATCATCAACTACAAAAAAACGTCTGACTGCTGTGCTTGCCAACAAGGGTTTTGCCACCAAGTATTAAGTCTTGTTTGCCAAGGGGATCAAATACTTATTTCTCTGAGCACAATGCAAATAAATATATATAATTTTGACTATGTGATTTTCTGTTTTTCTATTTTTATATAATCTATTTCTCACTGGTAAAATTAACCTAGCCTAAAAATTCTAGACTGTTCATGTCTTTGACAGTGGGCAAACTTACAAAATCAGCAAGGGATCAAATACTTATTTCCTTCACTGTACATATACAGTTATTAAATCATACTACCATACCAGATTAAATATTACCTGCATACTGTCACTGAACACAACTCACTATTATAACTCTCCAATATTACCAGTAATAATACATTATAAGGTCCAAATAATACCGCCACACCATAACCACATAGTGACTGAATAATACCCCATACTGTTACTGAATAATATCTCCACACCATAACCATATAGGGACTAAATAATTCCCCCATACTGTTAATAAATAAAAACCACTATACAAAGACCAATATTACCACCATGTAGCGATCATATAGTGGTAGATGCCAGTTATACACAGGAGATCTGCAAACGATATGTCATTACAGCACATTTATATCCAGTGACTCTCAGGTGATGTTTTCTCCGATTAGTCGTTCACTTTCCCTTTTTTTCTCCATCCGGCCCAGACTACTGTGACGACATATTCCAGCCACGACTCGTCTCTGCAGAATTTGACACACAGACAAGTTGGTTTTCCACAGTGCCCCAGACAGTAATAATGATCCCTCAGTGCCCCCTGTATATATCGCCACACACAGCCCCCTGTAGATAGCGCCAGTCCTCCCCCTTGTATATAGTGCCACAGCGCCCTAGTAGATAGTGCCACACAGCCCCCCTTTGTAGATAGTGCCACACAGTCCCCCCTTTGTAGATAGTGCCACACAGTCCCCCCTTAGTACATAGTGCCACACAGCCCCCTTGTATATAATGTCACATAGCCCCCTTTGTATATAGTGCCATACAGCCCCCCTTGTATATAGTGCCACACAGTCCCCCTTGTATATAGTGCTACACAACCCCCTCCCTTGTATATAGTCACACAGCCACCCCCTTAGTAGATAGTGCCACACAGCCCCTGTAGATAGCGTAACACACAGACCCTTGTAGATTGCGCCACACACAGCCCCCTGTAGACAGTGCCACACAGCCCTCCCTCCCTTGTAAATAGTGCCATGAAGACACCCAATAGATAGTGCCACACAGCCCCTCTTTGTAGATAGTGCCATACAGTCCCCCCTTAGTATAGTGCCACACAGCCCCCTTGTATATATTGCCATACAGATCCCCCTTGTGTATAGTGCAACACAGCCCCCCTTGTATATAGTGCCACACAGCCTCAATGTATATAGTGCCACACAGCCCCCCTTGTATATAGTGCTCCCCCCAAAAAAAATTGTACTTACCTTGCCCAGTTCCCATGGATGGAGCGCTGCACAGCCTCCAGATGGGACGCTTGCACAGACCAATGTGACATCATTACGCCGGCCAGCGCAGGGAGTCCTCCCAGCGCCGTATAAGCTGCAGGCCTAATGTGGCCTGCAGCCTATAGAACTCATTTGTATCTGCGTCCTGAGGACGCAGATAGAAGTGAATGTGGCTGTCGCTAGCACTGGGGCTGCCTCCGATGCTAGCGACGCCACCGGGCATTAAGGGACCTGTGCCGCCCATCCGATAAATGTTAGCAGCCACAGGAAGGTGGCCCGAAGAGGATTGGGGCCCTGTGCTATTGGCCAGAAAGCCCTCCCTTAATGCTGGCCCTGTCTGAGGGCATCATAAGTATCCTCATTTTGAAAGTGGTAGCTGTGAAATGCAGAATAGAAAGGCTGCAGATAATTCAGATTCCCGCAATGTCTTAAGAGACTGTAAGCAGCATACAGATGAATGTTTTTGCCAGCCGATTTGTAGTAAGGACCACCGCAGTGAATATGAATTTCCATCCAAAGCAGTTCAACTAATAACAATACCTCTATATTAGAGAACTGCAGATCATGGAATCCCCTAATATTCCACCCAATCTAGTACTACACTTTTGAAACAAAAGTTTTTATTGTAGTTTCGTACAAAGTATACAAGGCAGATAGAACACAACAACAAAAAAATTAAAATATGTATGAATATACAATGGACCATCGTCGCCATATATTATACATAGCTAGAGGCGAACTAGAGTATGTAAGCATACATTAAAATACAAAGTGACATAGTCTCAGAAAACTACCATGAAGTCACATTATGAATATCTAGTTCAAGGGCAGTTATGTATCCCAAACAGGGTGAGAGAGAAACAGTAAATACAACCATAACATTATACACATCACTGTCAATTGGTGTACAGAAGTCTATCTAGTAAGTCACACATCTAGAGCTCTGAGACCAGGATTTCCACTTGTCCTCCCAAAAACACTAAAGGAAAGTGTCTTCTCACAGTTATATGTGTTATTAAGGAGGAGAATTACTTCAGACAAATGAGGAACAGTCTGACTTCCAGTATCTAGTAAGAACTAGCTTAGCTGATAGTACGATATGTCCTATCAAGGATCTATGGCTAGGAGGGATTAAATGGATATTTAGGAACAGAAACGCAAATTCAAGTGAAGGTGGCAAAGCAATTCCCATTAGTTCAGATATGAAATCGTAAACTGTGACCCAATAAGTTTTAACAAGAGGACAAGACCACAATATGTGTAGTAGGGAGCCCACCTGTCCGCAACCTCGCCAGCATAAAGCTGTGGTATTAGGGTAAATTCTACAAAGTCGTTCTGGGGTAAAATACCACCGCAGAAGAGTTTTCATGGCGGCTTCATAATGTCAGGTACACTTAAAGTTCTCAGCAATATAGGAGGTCGCTTTACACCAAGTTGTGTCAGGAAAGGATTGGCCAAACTCTTTCTCCCAGGCCAACAAGCAAGGGAACATAAAAAAGTCTGATTTTTCCCCAATTAAATCATAGATGGGCCTTAATATTTTAAAGGTTTTGGATGGAATTTGGAACAGTGAGATGAGAACCCAGTTAAGGCGAGTTGGCGAAGAATGAAGTCTGTCTAGGAAATGTTTAACTCTTAAGTATGTAAAACATTCTGTCTGGGGGATATGGAATGTAGTGGATAAATCAGGAAAAGCAAGTACTTTCCCCATGTCATATCTGCAACACAGAAGTTAGATTTCCCAGTTTCCATCTATGTAGGTCTAAATCGATCACAATGTTTTCCAAGGATTCCAGAGGAGCTATTGACCTTAATGTGGAAGTATGGTTACTAGAGGAGAAGTGTAAATTTCGCCACAGTTCAATCGAATGTTACATGAGAGAATGCAAATTATCTGGAGTTGGTTGTCCCCATAAAGAGCTAATAAGAAGCGCTTAGGTGCTAGAGAGTTTTCGATATGGACCCAATTTTTCTTAATATCCAATGTCCATCAATGTTTTAGCGTAGATATGTGCGCAGCAGTATAGTAGTCTCCAAGTATTGGGAGGCCTAATCCTCCTTTACCTTTTCGTCTAGAAAGCGTTTTACATGCAACCCTCGGTTTTTTGTCTTGCCAAACCAACCTAGTTAGTAGAGACTGGGTTGTTTTAAAGAATGTGTTTGGCAGTTTTATGGGAAGTGTTTTTATAAATATATAAAAGTTTGGGGAGGGACATCATTTTGAAGGATGCAATTCGACCTACCCACAAAATGTCTTGTTTCCTGTAGGTTCTGAGATCACCCTCAATAATATGTATGTGGCACATAGTTATGTTTATAAATTAATGATAAGGATTTAGTTATTGTAGTTATTGTAGCCCCCAAATATCTAATGCCTGTATCTTGCCAATCTAAAGAGAATATGGTTTTAAGGGAGGCAAGTGTATTGCTGCTAATTCTAATTGGGAGAGCTTGTGATTTCTTCTCATTAATTTTATCGTTTTATAATTCCCCATATCACCCAATAACATCAAAGGCTGCATGTAGCGACCCACCATGGTCAGTAAGGGACCAAAAGTATGTAGTCTGCGTACAGGGAAATAAGATGAGATCTACCGCCTATAGTAATACCCAGTATATCGTCATTATTCCGAAGGGCATGGGCCAAGTGTTCTATAGATAGAACAAAAATCAGGGGAGAAAGGGGACATCCCTGCCAGTTACCATTTTTTATGTAAAAGCTGTCTGAAAAAACCCCATTAGTAGAAACTCTGACTGAGGGAGGTGTATAAAGTTTTAGAATTGCTGCGAGTATATTACCCCCAAAGCCCATCCTTTCCAGCACCGCAAACACAAATCTCCAATTGACGCGGTCAAACGCTTTTTCAGCGTCCAGCGTAACCAATAAGGACGGTAGCATACGCCACAAGATTTAGAACTCTTCTAGTGTTGTCAGAGGCCTGTCTATTTCTTACAAACCCCACCTGATCGGACATAATTAGAGACAGGAGAATAGGTGCTAATCTATTCGCTAGGAGTTTCGCATATATTTTTAAGTCGGAGTTTAATAAAGTATTAGGCCGCAAATTTTGAGGCGAGTCTGGAGTTTTGTCTGGTTTAGGTATGGTAATAATCAATGCGTAGAGCATTTCCGGTTGGAAGGGAGTACCCTGCATGGCCCGCTAAAAAATTGTTGTAAGGTGGGGAAGCAATATTGTATTATAAAGTTTAAAGTAATCATTCGAAAACCCGTCTGGCCCAGGCGCTTTACAATTTGTCAAGGAAGTGTTGAAAGCAGAAATCTCTTGAGAGGTGATAGGTTTGTTAAGGGCGGACAGTTGCTCAGAGAAAAGAGAAGGCAGAGAAATGTGCTCCATGAAGCTGTTAAATAAGGCCGGAAAGTCTTGAGTCGGAGGAGTCTGGTCCTCTAGGTTGTAAAGAGCAGCATAGTATTCCTTAAATTTATTTGCAATCTCCTGCGGATCTAGTATTTTTGAGGAATTGGAGGGATCCAACAAGTAAGGAATTCTGGACTTGTTGTGTTGTACTTTAAGTCTATGGTCTAAGAGCCTACCTGCTTTATTATTCTGAGAGTAAAATCTAGCTTTGGTTTTTTTTCAATGCTTTTTCATAATCTTGTAGCAAAAGGTTTTTCAGGCGGTTTCTAAGGGTGGAGATATTGGAGGAATGAGCGAGGGAGGGATGGGCTTTATTGAGGGTTTCTAGGGTCCGAATCTCCGCAAGAGTCTCAGAGACCTTCTTCTCTTTGTTTTTTATATCTATGGCCTAGTTTAATCAGAACACTCCTCTGAAATGGGCATTCCACATTATATATGGATCTTCAACAGAAGAAGTGTTGAAATGAAAGTATTCATTCAGCTCCCTTTCAATCTCCTTCTTATAAGTGGTGTGACCTAAAATATAAGTGTTGTTCCTCCAAATACTATTAGTCTCTATGAAGCTGTTCTTCAATAGTGAGAGTAATAGCAGTGTGGTCCGACCATTTAATAAGTTAAATCGTGGATTTTTTTAGCTTGAAACAAAAGATGTCTATCTAACAGGAACATGTCAATACGTGAATAAGAGTGATGTACATTAGAAAAAAAAAGTCAAGTCCCTCTCGGCCCAATGTTGTGCTCTCCAAACATCATATAATTCCTCTTTATGGATGAAAGATGAAAGGGTAGAAGAACGTGATGTGTTCACGTTAGTAGTGTCCAGTCTGTCATCCATAATATTATTAAAATCCCTGCCAAGTAAAAGTTTCCCCTGTTTCACCTTCCCTATCAACCTGGATAGTCTATGTACAAAACTCAATGATCTAGAGTTCGGAGCATATAAATTTACAATTGTGTATGTAACATTATTTAAAGAGCAGTCCTAGGATCAGAAACCGACCTTTGTTATCAGTAGTTTTGGAGATCAACTTAAACGCTATGGAGTTACGAATATCAATCATCACTCCCCTTCTCTTTCGTGTGTCATGAGCTTGATTAATAATGGAAAACAAGCAGTGTTTAAGCCTATGGGAGTCTTTTTGTATGAGATGTGTTTCTTGAGCACAGAGGACATCTGAATGAAGAGACAGTGCCTCGTTCTATAGGAATGAGTGTTTTTGTGGACAATTCAGTCCCTTTACATTAAGTGATGTAAAGTGTAATACCATTTTGGTGCAGCAGAGCGTGAATGCATATCACCAATCGAGAAATGTGTGTATACAAAACAGTAGAAAGGAGTAAAAAACAAAAACAAAACATAAAACAGCAAACATTCACATTCGATAAGAAAAATGCACATAAGTGAACTACCCAACACTATTGTGTTGGTTTACCAGTGGGGTGAAAGTCTGGTCTGAGGCCGACTGATACCGGAATGCGTCCGGTTGAGCACACCAGAGCAATCAGCCTTCATGAACTTGGTTTTGGTCTGGAAGGGGTCATCCGCCATTCCGTCTGCAAATGTTGAGGAGGTGTACGATCTTGTACTTGTAAATCCACAGGTATATTCCATGACTCGAGCAGTTCTTTCCCTTCGTCCACTGTTTTAATAACGTGGGTAGTGTCTTCTCGGGTAATAAGGATTTTAACCAGGAATCCCCATCTGTAAAGTATTTTAGCATTTTGCAGTGCCAATGTTATAGGAGCAAGAGATTTGTGTTGTCTCAGCGTGGCTGCAGAAAGGTCTGTAAATAATTTCACAGAGTGGAATGGGTCAGGTAAGATTTTACGCCGACTGACTTTATCCATAAGTTGGTCTTTAATATGAAATAAGTAGAGTCTAGCAAGGACATCACGTGGTACATTCTCTGACAGATGTTTTGGCTTCGGGGGTCTGTGAGCCCTGTCAATGATCAAATCAGCAGGGGTACAAGTTGGGATCAAGGCTTTGATAAGGTCTTTAAGGTAGTGTTTTAGATCCGTTTGCGCAATAGACTCAAGGATCCCATGAAATTTTATATTGTTGCGACGGGATCTGTCCTGGATGTCAGCCATTTTAGCTTTGAGCAAGTCAAAGTCATCAGCAAGAGCATTATGTGCATCAATAACGCGGTTATGTGAGGAAGCGAAATCTTGTCTCAATATGTTGTACTCTATCTTCCAGTTCTTGAACTGAAGATTGAAGAGGCAATAGTAACTGAGCAATGCCCGTATGTATGGAGTTTCTGAGAATCAAAAGCATTTCTTTAAAGGTATGAGTGGATGCAGAAGAGTCAGAGGTATGAACAGCATGAAATAAGTCAGTTCCATCAGTGCCTAGGTCAGTAATAAGGTCTGGGGAGTGTTCCTCACTCACCCATGTGGAAGTAGCATCAAGCAGTCGTGGTTTCTGTTTAGCAGAACTGGCAGAAGGAGAGTGCGGCGGCGTGTGCATGTGGCCAGGCGAGGACTCCACCATTTTGGATCCTAATGTGAGGGTTTGCGCCCTTTCCTTTATGTCCGCCAGTGTGGGAGGAAGATGCACGACAAGAGATTCAGGTGAGATGTGGATTACACTTTTAAGATATAATTTGAATTCAATAATAAAAACAATTGGATCTGTTCTTATATTAAGCCATACAATCTGATATATAACAATTATCTAGGTCAGTAATTCCCAACCTTTTTATTAAGGGGGCTTTTCTAAAAATATTCCTGTTGATAGAATCCTTACTAATGAGACTGTTAGCAGCACATGCAATGTAAATAGCAGTAAATTGATGTAAAGATACTATGTTTCAGCATTGAATTAACTTAATAAAGTGCCAACATTTGTGATTAATAAAGAGCCGTTCTTGTCTCTAAAATGTATAAAAATGTTATGAGGTCTTTGGTAGGCGGGGTATCCCTACCAGCATGTGAAATGTGGGATGAGGTATTAGGAAATGGAGACTCTATATTGGGACCATATATTACGTTAAACCCGGATTTCCTTTAGCAATCTTTCACATGGTAGTAACAGTGGTTATATATTATGGGGTTGAGGAAATCGAGTAGTTGTCCTAAATGTCATTGTACAGACACTACCTTAATCCACATGTTGTGGCACTGTCCAAAGTTTAGGTACTGGCAAATAATGGTGGAGCACTTAGAGGGGGTATATGCGACCGGGTTTACTATGGACCCTAGATTGTGTAGTTTGGGGGATATTACCAGTCTTAATGTTTTTCCCTCATAAAATTGGGCGGTTCATGACTTTTTACGTTGGCACGAATAGTGCTGCTTCATTGCTGGATGTCCCCCAATCTTTCTTGTTAGAAATTTTGGAAGAAAAAAAGCATTCCAAATGCTACTTTATGAAAAAGTTATGCACTGTAAAAAAAAAAAGGATGGTTAAATTTTATAGGATATGGGAATTATATGCTTACAGTACTCAAGAACAACAGTTGATATGGTCATAAGTGTCTTCTTCCCTTATACTATAGAAATTGTTTGTTTTTTCTTTTCTTCTCTGTGTAAGGGTCAGAGGTGGTGGGGCTGTATATATATTTTTTTCCTTTATTCTTTTCTTTATTATTAGTTTTGCAATTGTAACATGTTAAATAATAACAATGTGCAATAAATATTTTGAAACATCCAAAAAAAAAAAAGTATATCATATCTTCAGCCAGTGTTTTAAAAAGAAGCAGTGACAGAACTACCACTATAGCAGCTGCTACAAGGCCTGCGGCATGAGGGGTCTCGTGCCGCTTGGCCCAGCACATAACATTTAGCTCCCTGGCCCGATACATGACATTTAGCTCCATGCTCTGCCATTCACTAGGCTAAAGGCCACGTTCGGCCAGCAGGCTATAAGGCACTGGGACAGTGGTATGTGAACTATCTACAAGGGGTTATGTGGCACTATCCACAAATGGCTGTGTGGCACTATCTACAAGGGGACTGTGTGACACTATCAACAAGGATGTGTGTGTGGCACTATCTACAGGTGTGTGATGTGATTATCTACAAGGGTGTGGCATTACCTACAGGAGTGTAGTGTGACACTATCTACAAGGGTGTGGCACTATTTAAAGGGGTGTGGTGTGGCACTATATACAGGGTGTAGTGTGGCACCATATACAGGGATGTGGTTTGGCACTATCTGCAGGGGGTTGTGTGGCACTATCTGCAGGGGGTTGTGTGGCACTATCTGCAGGGGGTTGTGTGGCACTATCTGCAGGGGGTTGTGTGGCACTATCTAACGGTGTGTGCTGTAACACTATATATAAGGGTGTAGTGTGGCAATATCTACAGTGGGCTGAGTGGCAATATCTACAAGGGGCTGTTTGGAACTATCTGCAGGGACTATGTGGCACTATCTACAGGGGTGTGGTGTGGCACTATGTTCAAGGGTGTGGTGTGGCACTATCTACAGGGAGGTGACACTATTTGCAGGGGTCTGGTGTGGCAATATCTACAGGGGTGTGGTACTATCTACAAGGGGCTGTGTGGAACCATCTACACGGGGCTGTGTGGCACTATCAAAAGGGTGTGGTGTGACACTATCAAAAGGGCTGTGCCCCTATTTACAGGGGTTTGTTTTTTATTTTCTTCTCTGAGTAGTGGTTGGAGGTGCTGGTGGGTTGGGCATGGGTGTAGTTTTTTTTCCTTTATTGTTTTCTTTATTATTAGTTTTGCAATTGTAACATGTTTAATAATAACAATGTGCAATAAATATTTTTAAACATTCCAAAAAAAAAACGTTTATCATATCTTGAGCCAGTGTTTCAAAAAGAAGCAGTGACAGAACTACTGCTATAACAGCTGTAGCGAAATGAGGGAGCTCATGCTGCCCAGCACATAACATTTATCTCCCTGGCCCGACACATGACATTTAGCTCCCTGCTCTGCCATTCACGAGGCTGCAGGTCACGTTAGGCCTGCAGCCTATAAGGTGCTGGGACATTAGTATGTGTGACACTATCTACAAGGGGGTATGTGGCACTATCTACAAGGGAGCTGTGTGACACTATCTACAGGGGGCTGTGTGGCACTATCTACAGGGGTGTGGCCTTGCACTATCAACAGGGGTGTGACTATCTTTAAGGGGGTGGTGTGGCATTACCTACAGGAGTGTAGTGTGACACTATCTACAAGGGTGTAGTGTGGCACTATCTACAGGAATGTGGTTTGGCACTATCTACAGGGTCTGTATGGCACTATTTATGGGGGGCTGTGTGGTGTGGCACTATCTAAAGGGTTTTGCCGTAATTTACAGGGGTGTGGTACTTTCTACAAGGGGCTGTGTGGCACTTTCTACAAGGGGCTGTGTGGCACTTTCTACAAGGTAACTTGTGGAAGTATCTACAGTGGACTGTGTGGCACTGTCTACAGGGGTATGGTGTGGCACTATCTACAGGGGTGTATTCCTTTCTTTCCAGGTGCTTTAAGTTTAATGTCAGTTCTTTTAATCAGTTTTTAACTGTGTGCAACAATTTTTATTACCCTGTAACAAGGTTAATAGAAGTGTACTTGGTGCCATAGCTGTATCTTTACATTGCACACAGAACTGATACATTTTCATTGTCGGGAAGGTGGGGGTTGTGGGCCTTTGTTTGCAAGGGAGGGGGCTCTGTCAAATGTTTGCTATGGGGACCAGTCTTTCCTAGTTACACCCCTGTAGAGAAGTGCTGAAAATGTATCTACTATGTAAACAATTTTAATCTTTAGAGGAATATTATCATCATTATTTTGCCAAGAATGATTCAAGCATCTTAACAATAAGCATTATGCTTTGCTATGATGTCAGATGTTTTGAATCTTGAAACCTATATAACTGCTTGTCTTTAGGCATATGTTCAGGGACTGACTGTACTGTTTTTCTTATCATCTGAATAGAAAATATTAATCTCACATTTTTTGTCATAGTTTAATAGGTAAACAAAAGACATTATTCCTAGCTCAACAACTATGCAGCAGTGTTGAAGGGAAAAATTATGGCAAATATGGCAATCATAAAATCAACTTCTCAGAAATGTTATGCAGATGCCCTGTAATGTTATTTCAAGAAAATAAAACACACGCCATAAACCCCTCCCGACATCCACGGTATATATACGGCGCTGTCTGGAAGGGGTTCCCATGAACCACAGTACCATTACGTCGCGGTGATGGTGTGAACTCAGAAGCGGAGCCCAAACCATCCCAGTCGGGTGTCAGCTGTATATTACAGCTGACACCCTCCTGTAACAACCAGTACCGGAGCTGGAGCTATTCTCCGATCGGGCCAATTAAGCCCTCAGATGCTGCGCTCAATAGAGGGTGCAGCATCTGAGGGGTTTTTACTCGACCGACACCCCAGCAAAGCAATCGCTGGGTTGCTATGGCAACTAGAGTCCAAATAATGGCCTCCGTGTCTGCCTTGTACCGAAGCCTCAGGCGGGTCCTCATATGTCAGTGCATAACTGACAGCTCTAATACACTGCACTACAAACTGCAGAATAAAGTGTAATTTATGGTACACGGTGAATGGCGGAAAAATAAATAAATAGAAAAACTATTCCAGAATTGCTTGTTTTTGGTCATTTCCTCTTCCAAAAAATTAAATAAAAAGTGATCAAACAGTCCTATGTGTCCCAATATGGTACCAATAAAATCTACAGGTTGTCTTTCAAAAAACAAGCCCGCACACCTCTCCATCCACTAAAAAATAAAAAAAGTTATGGCACTAGTAATGTGATGATGAAAAAACATCCCGATGTGCAGGCCGGAGGGGAACATTCCTTCCGTTTCAGGGCCCTAGTATTTAGGAACTAGGAAGGGAACAGCACATCTGTTGGACGCGAGGCCACCGGTGTTATACCAGCGCTACACTTTTCCAGCAAAATTTCCCAAACTACAAAGGAGAAAAAGTCACAAAAAGAGTATTACAAAAGGAGGATAAGAAAGGACATTATTTCTCAGTGCGACACTGGCCTGTACATAACAAATTGCTTCACAGCGTACCACACATCTATGGATAATTGTATTATTTACCCCATTATTATACTCTCTTATGCCCGAATGTACTCCACACAGATTACATATGCCCCCACATTATAAACTCAAATACCAGTAATACTCAAACAAAACTACGACCAAGCCAAATCCATGCTCCAAATGGCACTCCTTCCCTTCTTAGCCCTACAGTGTGCCCAAAAAGCAGTTTATGTCAACAAGTAAGGCATTACTATACCTGGGAGAACCTGCTTAACAATTTATGGGGTAAGATTCTCCAGTGGCACAAGCTGGGTACAACATATTGTGCGGTGAATAGGCATACCAGTGGAAAGATTGCATTTTCACTTTGTCTCATCCATTGCATATTAATTTCTGAAAAACACCTGTAGGGTCTAAATTTTCACTACACCCCTTGATAAATGCCTTTAGGGGTGTAGTTTCTAAAATGGGGTCACTTTTTTTGATACATCAGGGGTTTTGTGAATGCGACATAGCGTCCACAAACCATTCCAGCAAAATCTACACTCCAAAATTCAAATACCACTCCTTTTCTTCTGAACCCTCCCATTTATGTAAACAGCCGTATATAACCACATATGGGATATTACCATACTCGGGAGAACTTGCTTTACAAATGTTGGGGTGCTTTTCTTTTTTATTCCTTGTGAAAATGAAAAATGTTGATCTAAAACTACATCTTGTTGGACAAAAAAAACATGTTTAATTTTCATGGTTTAATTCTAATTAATTCAGCAAAAAACCATTAGGGTCAAAATTCTCACTATACCCCTAGATGATTCCTGAAGGGGTGTAGTTTCTGAAATGGAGTAATTGGGGTGTTTCCACTGTACTAGTACTACAGGGGCTCAGCAAATGTGACATGGTGCCCAGAAACCATTCCAAAAGCCAAATGGCACTCGTTCGCTTGTGAGCCTTCCCGTGTGTACAGCAGTTTATAACCGCATATGGGGTATTTTTTTACTTGGGAGAAATAGCTTTACAAATGTTGTGGTGCTTTTTCTCCTTTATTCCTTGTGGAAATGAAAAAAAATTGCTAAATCTACATTTAACTTAGATTTTCATTTTCATGGCCTACTTCCAATAATTTCTACAAAAAAACTGTGAGGTCAAAATGCTCACTACACCTCTAGATAAATTCTTTGAAGGGTGTAGTTTCCCAAATGGGGTCACTTTTTGTGGATTTACTCTGTTTTGGCACCTCAAGACCTCTTCAAACATGATATGGTGCATAAAATATAAAAAAAAAAATTAGGTTCCAAAATTCACTATGTACTCCTTTGCTTCTGAGGCCTGTGCTTCAGTCCATAAGCACACTAGGGCCACATGTGAAAAGTGAAGAATCTGGGCAATAAATATTACGTTTTGTTTCTCAGGTAGAACCTTCTGTGTTACAAAAAACAATAGATTAAAAATGAATTTCTGCAAAAAAATAAAATAATGAAATTTGTAAATTTCACCTTTACCTTGCATTGATTCCTGTGAAACGTCTAAAGGGTTAAGAAACTTTCTACATGCTGTTTTGAATATTTTGAGGGGTGCAATTTTTAAAACGAGGTGACTTATTGGGGGTTTCTAATATAGAAGGCCCACAAAGCCACTTCACAACTGAACCTTGTAAAAATAGCCTTTTGAAATTTTCTTTAAAATGTGAGAAATTGCTGCTAAAGTTTCAAGCTTGTAACGTCCTAGAAAAATAAAAGGATGTTACAAAAGTGATGCCAATCTAAAGTAGACATATGGGGATGTTAATTAGCAACTATTTTGTGTGGTATAACTGCCTGTCTTACAAGCAGATATATTTAAATTTAGAAAAATGCTAATTTTTGCAATTTTCTGCTAAATTTTGGTATTTTCACAATTAACCCCTTAAGGATGCAGCCTAGTTTTGGCCTTAAGGCTCAGAGCCCATTTTTCAAATATGACATGTAACTTTATGTGGTAATAACTCTGGAATGCTTATACCTATCCTGTAATGACAGGGGGGTAGGGAAACAGACAGTGAGCCACCACTCAGTCCCTGCCTACTTGCCACGATCCGCCCTAGGCGACGGGGTACAACTGGGCGACACGACAGACAAACAGACAAGGGGACACAAGCTAAGGGAAATGGGGCAGTTGCCCACGGCAACACCGTGAGCAACAAGAGTGGTGAACGAGCCGAGTCAAACCAGGAGAGTACGAGGTACCAAACGCAGAGCAGGAGAGTAGTCAGTAAGCCAGGGTCAGTATGAAGCAAGGTCAAATAGCTAGAAGCTGCATCAAGGCCAGGAAACCACACGAGAAGAATCACAAGCAAAGGAGGAACAGGAAAGGCAGGTATAAATAGACAGAGGACGGGAACTAGCTCCGTCTGGCCAGGCTGCGATAGGCTCTCCCACTCCTAAGCCTGCCATCCTGAGTGGTGGAAGATGGAGTCAGTCTCAGAGACATAGAATCAGGTGCAGACTGATTACCCATGGGCGTATACACAGAAGTTGTGCCTGGCAGATCCTTTACAGTACCCCCCCTTTTATGAGGGGCCACCGGACCCTTTCTAAGTGGACCTGGTATTCTGAGATTGTTTTCTCATGAGACATTGGGCTGTATGTTAGTGGTAAAATTTGGTTGATATAAACAGTGCAGAGCTCAGAAGGCAGGAGAACTATTTGGCATGTCAATTTTGCTGGAATAATTTCTGGGCGCCATGTTGCATTTGCAGAGCTTCTGTAAAAGGTAGTGTTATATACACACATATATATATATATATATATATATATATATATATATATATGTATATATATATATATATATATATATATATGTATGTGTGTAGAGACACAGCCCTGGTCATGAATACAGTTGTAAACAAAGCAGGACAATTAGTATTGTCCTGCTTTGTTTTGGTTACGATGGAGACAGGAGATACTGTTGATCTCCTCTCTCCATTTCAAATTTCCCACGTGCGGACAAATTTGCGTGCAGTGCGACATCTTAAGGGATTACGCATGCACACAGGATTACAGGTGGGTGCTCATGTGTCGGCCGGTGATACGTTTATCACCATGCCGACCCATGTTAGCCGGGGCTCTGCTCCCCTGCTCCACCAACCAATACGCTGAGTATCATAGTGTAAACACGGCTACACTTTACCTCTCCCTCTCTCCCTGAGTTAATCCCTTGCTGCCCTGAGTTCCCTGAGCAACCCTTGCTGCCCCTGAGTCCCTGACCATTGGTGCCCTTTGTTGACCCTTGCTGTCCCTGAGTAACACTTGCTGACCCTGAGTAACACTTGCTGTCCCTGAGTAACCATTACTATCCCTTGCAGTCCGTGAGTTAACCCCTTGTAGACCTACTCATCCCCTGTTGTATCCCTGGTTAACCCTTGAAACATTTAACCCTTCCCACTGATAATCCTTTACCTGATTAACTCTTAGTGTACAGGGACAGTTATATAAGGAGGGAGTGGGACAGAGATAGTGAGCGTGTGAGAATTGCATGTAACTTGTGTATTGTATCGTAACTTCTATTTATGTTTAGGTAAGTGGATGGCGGTATAGATTAGGATTGTAATACTGTGTTTTAGTGTACTGTGATTAGTTACTGTATTTTATATAAGAGAGTGATTACTGTATGTTAATAAATATTACCTTTATTTACTGTACGGTCTTATTAAGCAGCAGCAAAGCAAGCAGAGCGACGTTAGTATAAAGGAAAGGTAGGGGAACTAGGCATAATCCTAGTGACCCTGATTATAAAGGAGGTAGTAATAGTGGGTGACACTAGCCGGTGAACCCCGCTATTACCCCAGTCCTTTTACAGCTTCTGAGGTACCAGTACAGGGGAAACCCCTTAAAAGTGACTTAATATTGAAAACTAGACCCCTTGAGGAATTTATTGAAGTTTTCATGGGGTGCATGCGACTTTTTGATCAGTCTTTATTCTATTTTTAAGAGGCGTGGTGACTAAAAAACAGCAATTCTACTATTGTTTTTTATTCCTTTTTTTTAACAGCATCCACCATGTTCTATAAAGGATATATTCACTTTATTTTGCGGGTTGATACGATTACGGTGATACCATATGTTTTTTAGGTTTTTTTCATGTCATACAGCTTTTGCACAATAAAATACTTTTTATAAAAAATCATTTACTTTGTGTTGCCTTATTCTAGGAGCCATAAGTTGTGAGGGTTGTTTTTTGCGTAACGGACTGTAGTTTAGATCAGTACCCTTTAAAGGTACATGCGACTTTTAAATCTCTTTTTATTCCATTTTTTGGTAGGTGAAGTGACCAAAAAAATTGTGATTCTGGTATGGTTTATTATTATTTTTTTTATGGCGTTCACCGCGTGGCATAAATATCAAAATGATTTTGTAGTTCAGTCCGTTACGGATGCGGCGATACCTAAATATATCATTTATTTATTTATTTTTTAATAATAAAGGACTGATAATGGAAAAAGGGTGAGTTTTACTTTAAAACTTTTATTTTTTTATTTATACACAACTTTTTTTTTACTTTTTTATTTTGTCCCACTAGGGGGACTTGAAGGCAGGAGGCCCTGATCGCAATTCTAATACGCTATGCCATCTACGGAAGCCTAGTGGGTCCTGACTTCGTCAGGTCCCACCAGGTTTCCGTAGATGGCATTGCCGGAGGTCATTGTTACGCCTCCGGTTGCCATAGCAACCATTGGCGCCCACTATAATGTAGCGGGACGTCGATGGTAGTTTAACCCCTAAGAAGCCACGATCACTATTGAACACGTCTTCTAAGGGGTTAATCACCGGGGACACCGCGATCGGCCCCTGCTGATCCAGCTGCAGTAACTGCTGTACGAGACAGCAGTTGTCACAGATCCTGTATGTGCTGGGAGGTCGGTCTAAATGGGCGATCCTCCCGTGACATACTATTTGGTCATGGAGCGCAAATGATGCACTTATCATGACCTAATAGTACGTCAAGGAACAGGAATGGGTTAAATACTGAATGTATCGAATACATTTTGCCAGTAACAAAAAGTCCAATGTGACATGAGAAAACAATCTCAGAATCGCTTGGATAGGTCAAAGCATTCCAAAGTTATTACCACATATAGTGAGATGTTAGATTTGAAAAATGAAGCTCTGTCAGGGAGGTCAAAAGTAACCTCAGCAGGAAGGGGTTAAATTCATTTAGTGGATCAACCAACTATCCCAACATCCTCAGGCAGAAAGTTCCATAGACTCATTGCTCTTGCAGTTAAAAAAACAAAAAACAAAAAAGCTTCTATGCTGTTGTCTAACCCCTTTAGGATGAACACCTAAATAAGAAATCACACATGAACCGTTATTAGCAAAAAATAGACAATATTTAATTGAAAGACAAAATCATTAAAAATAAGTACATTGGCAGTAACATTACCCATAGAAAAAGGATCCCCACATAGGTCGGGTCCCACAGGCTCTAAGGTAAAGTGCAAATAGTGCATGCAAAGACTGGTACATAAGTAATACGATGAATATGGATAGGAACCATCCAAAGCAAAGTAATATAAAAAAAACAGAGAGCAGAAAGGTACAATTAAGGAGGCATACAGACCTGATCTGTTGGGGGGGGGGGGATCAACCCCCCCAACACATGTTTCGCACGTAGCTTATTCTGGGTGCTATACCAAGGAGCACAGATATGTGGGTATATAAAGCACAACCCACCAATGAACAGCTAAAACATACAGCTGGTAACAAACAGCAATTTACCTTTAAAGTCCTACATGATATAATCCCATTGGTAGATACCTCCCAAGTATCATTGCATGGAAACAACAGGGTGTGGATCTGTGAGTTTGTTCACAGAACAAAACTCAGGTGCAGCTAACCGCAATCACACTGGCCCATCCCTCAAAAAAGGGAGGTGCGGGCGAGTGGGAGCACAGTCAGTCGCCCGGGAAATACTGATCATAAGCACATTGTCAAAATGTGCATATTAGCCCATGAGTGCATTTGAATGCAGGCAAGATGGCCATCATCACTAGACGCCCGTCCCACCACAAGGGTGGAGGGAGGGGTGAATGGGATGCCGCGCATGCACATAAATTACTTTAAAAAGAGTCTTTTTTTCCATGACATAATATTACATATTGCCTCTAGCAAATTGCTTAAGATGAGAACTTGATCAAGAGGTTTACTTTGTTAGTTGTCAACTGTCTCATAAGGGTTGTTTTGCAATCCTCTGGAAGAATATTGTTGAACAATAGGTTAAACTCAATGGTCTTATAGTTCTTGAGGTTAAAAACAGACATGTTTTTATACTTGGAAAATATTTGAAAATGATCATAATAAGAACAAGACAATTAAAATGGTCATTTAAAGCACCTTGACAGTGTTGACCTTCAAACTTTGTAAGCTTGTGAATAGAGATGAGCGAACTTATCAAAAGTTCGGTTCGGCTAGTTCGCCGAATTTCACAAAAAAGTTCGGTTCGGACCGAACTAGTTCTGACCGAACCTGTCACTTCCGTGCGCCGAGCATGCTACTGTCTCGGGTGCTGATAGAGTTAATGGGCTGCACTAACTCTTTCAGCAACCTTCACAGTACATGCTCGGCGCGCGGAAAATACAATTTAAATGTAATAAAAAAATAAAAATTATACGTTCGTACTTACTTTCCTCCTGTCCGGCCTCCAGCGATGACGTTTCATCCCTTTCGCCACTGCAGCCAATCACAGGCTGTAGTGGCGGTCACGCACGTCAGGATGACGCTTCATCCCACGTGACCGCCTCTGCAGCCAATCACAGGCTGCAGCGGCGACATGGATGAAACGTCATCGCTGGAGGCCGGACAGGAGGAAAGTAAGTATGAACGTATTATTTTTTTTTTTGGGCATGTATGTATGTTGGCATGTATGTATGTATGTATGTTGGCATGTATGTATGTTGTCATGTATGTATGTATGTATATCTGTGCATGTATGTTCGCATGTATGTATATATGTGCATGTTTGTATGTATATTTGCATGTATATATTTGCATGTATGTATGTATGTATGTATGTTTGCATGTGTGTATGTTTGCATGTATGTATTTTTGCATGTATGTTGTCATGTATGTATGTATGTTGTCATGTATGTATATATGTGCATGTGTGTATGTATATTTGTATGTATGTATGTTTGCATGAATGTATGTATGTTTGCATGTATGTGTGTTTGCATGAATGTATGTTTGCATGAATGTATGTTTGCATGTATGTATCTATGTATGTATGCATGTTTGTATGTATATTTGCATGTGTGTGTATATATATATATATATATATATATATATATATATATGTATGTTGTCATGTATGTATATATGTGCATGTGTGTATGTATGTATATTTGCATGTATATATTTGCATGAATGTATGTTGTCATGTATGTATGTATATATGTGCATGTATGTTTGCATGCATGTTGGCATGTATGTATACATGTGCATGTTTGTATGTATATTTGCATGTATATATGTTTGTATGTTTGCATGTATGTATGTTGTCATGTTTGTATGTATGTTGTCATGTATGTATGTATATATGTGCATGTATGTATGTTTGCATGTTTTTATTTTTGCATGTATGTTTATATATATGTGCATGTATGTAATTATGTTTGCATGTATTTATGTTTGCATGTATATTTGTGCATGCTTGTATATATGTATGTATGTATCTTTGCATGTTTGTTTGTATGTATGTATGTTTTCATGTGTGTGTGTATGCATGTATGTATGATAGTTTGCATGTATATATGTGTGTATGTTTGCATGTATGTATATTTGCATGTATATATGTGCATGCTTGTATGTATGTTTGTATATATGTATGTATGGCCATGTATGATACTGTCTGCTGGCGCCCTGTATCTAAGTCAACTTCACGGCAGGCTTCTATACATGGTATAACAGTCAGTATCACACATTAAACTGAATCTAAGCCTACGACATGTTTTATTTCATTTTTTTTTTTTTTTTACAGGTTTGGTGTTTGGACTACGTCGGTTTCGAGGACTACTTAGATGACGTTTTTTTTTCTACAATAAAATGGTTAATGAGGGTTGTGTTGGGGGTGCTTTATTTCAATAAAATATTTTATCTATGTCTTTGTCTTTTCTTTTCAAATTTTATTACTACCACTTTAGTAATGGCCGCTGTCTGAGTGACAACATCCATTACTAAGGCGAGGCTTAGTGTTAGCCGGTGCAGAGGCTAACACTAACCACCATTATTACCCCGGTACCCACCACCACCAGGGGTGCCGGGAAGAGCCAGGTACGATCCAGTACCCGACCATCTGTTGTGATGGTCGGGCTCTGGGGCGGCCGCAGGCTGGTACTATGAGGCTGGGAAGGGCCAAAAACAGTGGACCTTCCCACCCTTGTAATGCTAGGCTGCTGCTGCTGTGTTGTATCTGGCTGGTTATAAAAGTGGGGGGGACCCCACGTCATTTTTTTAAATTATTTATTTATTTAAATTTTTTTTTAAAAAAGACATGGGGTTCCACCCAATTTATCATAACCAGCCACATACAACACAGTTTTATTAGCCTGGGAATGGACAAAACCAGTGGCCCTTCCCACCCATGTAATGCCAGACTGTTGCGGCCTTGTATATGGCTGGTTATTAAAAATGTGGGGGACCCGTCTATTGCTAAATTTGTTAAATTAAAAAAAAAAACGACGTGGGGGTCCCCCCCATTTTTATAACCAGCCTGATACAACACAGCAGCAGCAGCCTAGCATTACAAGGGTGGGAAGGTCCACTGATTTTGGCCCTTCCCAGCCTCATAATACCAGCCTACGGCCGCCCCAGTACCCGACCATCACAACAGATGGTCGGGTACTGGATCGTACCAAGCTCTTCCCGGCACCCCTGGTGGTGGTGGGTACCGGGGTAATAATGGGTGGTTAGTGCTAGCCTCTGCACCGGCTAACACTAAGTACCGCCTTAATAATGGACGCTGTCAATCAGCCAACTGCCATTATCTAGGCACTAATAAAGTTTAAAAAAAAACACAAAGACAATTCTTTTTTATTGAAATAAGAAATCCCCAACAAAACCCTCGTTAACCATTTTATTAAAATTTGAAAAAACGTAGATCTACGCAGTAGTCCAACGAATCGAAGATGTAGTCCAATCGGTACATCAAAATCTGCAACAACATAAAAAAACAGTTATCAATGTGGACAATACCAATACTTCTACTCACCTACACACATATATATACACGCACACACAAACAAACAACCATACACAGACACACACATATATACACAAACACAACAAGATATACACACACATAAACAGACAAACACACACATATACACGAACTCACACATATACAAACAAAAACACACATATCCAAACACACACACACAGTTATACACACACATATACAAACAAAAACACACATACCCAAACACACATAACACACACAAACACACACCCATATACACAAACACACATATACAAAAACACACACAAACATCTACACACAAACATATACACAAATACACCCATATATACACAAACATATACACAAACACATATACACAAACACACCCATATATATACACACACACACACACACACACATATACACAAACACACATATAAAAACAAAAACAGACAAAATCACATACCCAAACACACATATATACACAAACACACACATACACAAACACGGTTTCTTTTAAATGCTGCTGGGGAACCCGCTCGATCCACTATATAAGGCTGCGCTACAGTGCAGCATTTAAAAGAAACAGGATCCTGACCTGTCCATAGAGTTTAAGGCAGCACAGAGTATTTCAGGAGATGAGCGTGCAGATTCAGTGCTGCGGTGAACTCTGCTCTTACCATTACGTAGCTCTCAGTCTGTTACCTCTCCTCCACTCCTGTCCTCCAGAACACCTTCACATGATTGGCAAGTCACCACGTAATGGTAAGAGCAGAGTTCACAGCAGCACAGAGTATTTCAGGAGATGAGCGTGCGGATCTTGTGCGGGGTGGTGACTTGCCAATCATGTGAAGGTGTTATTGAGGACAGGAGTGGAGGAGAGGTAATAGACTGAGCTACGTAATGGTAAGAGCAGAGTTCACAGCAGCACTGAATCTGCACGCTCCTCTCCTGAAATACTCTGTGCTGCTGTGAACTCTGTTCTTACCATTACGTAGCTCAGTCTGTTACATCTCCTCCACTCCTGTCCTCTATAACACGTTCACATGATTGGCAAGTCACCACCACGCACAAGATCCGCACGCTCATCTCCTGAAATACTCTGTGCTGCTGTGAACTCTGCTCTTACCATTACGTGGTGACTTGCCAATCATGTGAAGGTGTTCTTGAGGACAAGAGTGGAGGAGAGGTAACAGACTGAGAGCTACGTAATGGTAAGAGCAGAGTTCACAGCAGCACTGAATCTGCACGCTCATCTCCTGAAATACTCTGTGCTGCCTTAAACTCTATGGACAGGTCAGGATCCTGTTTCTTTTAAATGCTGCACTGTAGCGTAGCCTTATATAGTGGATCGAGCGGGTTCCCTAGCAGCATTTAAAAGAAACAGGATCCTGACCTGTCCACAGAGTTTAAGGCAGCACAGAGTATTTCAGGAGATGAGCACGGGCAGCCGTTCGTTTTTCCGAGCCGTGCTCCCATTATGCACACGACCGTAAAAACACCCGTTATTGCGGGTCGTAAGTACGACCCGCAATAACGGGCTCATAGACTTCTGTTACCCACGGGTACCTTTCCGTTTTCTCACGGGAAGGTGCCCGTGCCGTTAAAAAAATAGAACATGTTCTATTTTTCTTTTTTACGGGCCGTGCTGCTATAATTATAATGACAGCACGGTTCGCAAAAGCGGCCTGCTGCCCGTGGCCGGCCGGTCGTGCTCGTAATTACGAGCACGGCCCGTAAAATAAAAAAATAGAACATGTTCTATCTTTTTAACGGCACGGGCACCTTCCCGTGAGAAAACGGGAAGGTACCCGTGGCTAACAGAAGTCTATGGGCCCGCTATTTCGGGTCGTAATTACGACCCGTGATAACGGGTGTTTTAATGGTCGTGTGCATGAGGCCCCGTAATGACGGGTGGCTACATGTGTGCACCCGTCATTACGGCAGTGTTGCTAGGCGACGTCAGTAAGGGTATGTGCACACACACTAATTACGTCCGTAATTGACGGACGTATTTCGGCCGCAAGTACCGGACCGAACACAGTGCAGGGAGCCGGGTTCCTAGCATCATATTTATGTACGATGCTAGGAGTCCCTGCCTCTCCGTGGAACTACTGTCCCGTACTGAAAAAATTATTACAGTACGGGACAGTTGTCCTGCAGAGAGGCAGGGACTCCTAGCATCGTACATAACTATGATGCTAGGAGCCCGGCTCCCTGCACTGTGTTCGGTCCGGTACTTGCGGCCGAAATACGTCCGTCAATTACGGACGTAATTAGTGTGTGTGCACATACCCTAAATAGTCACTGTCCAGGGTGCTGAAAGAGTTAACTGATCGGCAGTAACTGTTTCAGTACCCTGGACAGTGACTACCGATCACAGTACCTGTAAAAAAAAAGACGTTCATACTTACCGGGAACTCCCTGCTTCCTCCAGTCCGGTCTCCTGGCCGTTGCCATGGTGACGCGTCCCTCTCGACATCCGGCCCGACATTCCTTGATGACGATGCAGCCCATGTGAGCGCTGCAGCCAATCACAGGCTGCCGCGGCCTCTGCAGCCAATCACAGGCTGCAGAGGCCTCTGCAGCCAATCACAGGCTGCCGCGTCAGAAAAGGTCGGACTGGAGGAAGAAGAGGGACACGTCACACAGACAACGATCGGGTACGTATGAAATGCTTTTTATTTTATTTTTAATCAGCAGCCTCTTTTCTCTATCAGCGATTGATAGAGATAAGTGGCTGCCGATTTGTATAATGTTTTTGACCGGGTTCGGTCAAAACGGGTTCGGCCGAACCCGGTGAAGTTCGGATTCGCTGCGAACCGAACTTTTCCGGAAGTTCGGACCGAAACCGGGTTCGGTTGTCCCGGTTCGCTCATCTCTACTTGTGAACATTACTGTTTATAACCAAAGAATAAATTTGTCACAAGCAATGTAAATTAGTAGCTATACAAGTAATTCCAAATAGATTAGGATTCTATACTTTAGAACAATGTGTTTAATGAAAAATCACCACTTCTAAGGTACAGCAATTAATCATTAGGTATGTGCAAGCATTTTTTGTGTCAGACATGTTGTTAAGGCTGCAAAATGCCAACAGATGTTAAGTGTCCATCAGAGAAAATAAGTTGAAAGCTGTGTTCAGCTTCATTTGTTAATTCTCAGAACACAAAGTGCCACATGCAGCAATTCGGAGAATCAGCACTGACAAGATGTTCATCGGCACAAACCCTATGCAGAAAGTAATTGGTAATTGTTTTTGAATCCTTGCTCCTATGTGTAGTCATATTCTATTTTTGTATTTCATTCTAATACTAAAGTTCTGAATTAAATGTGTTCTATCTTGGTAGATAATTAATCTATATATCAGTTATTCCATAATGAAACCAGATGTTAGAATAATTCATACAATTCCTGCACTTTTTGAATTCTGAACACAAATTGGTTTCTACATTTTTAAGCAAATAAAACTTGTCAATAATTGATGTGTCCATCATTTAAGCATGCTATAAAATGCAATTTTCTTTTTTTTCTCCATGTTAGTTCTGATAAGGGGTAGCAGAGCATAAACCTGACAGCCTGAGGCATTCACAAATTATCTGTACAAGAACTAGACTGAACAAGGTAGATAAATGTCTAGAAAACACTTTGTAATTTGGCCATGGCAGTGTTGTAAACTATTTGAGGGCTTCTTTTTTATTTTGTACAGTTCACTCACAATTTACTTGCATTGTTTAGAATTGTTATAAACATTTTAACACATACAGAAATTGAACTTCAATTATAATTTAATACAACTTGACGTGACGTGCACAATACAATTGGAGGGAACTTACATTGTGGGATAGAAGTATGTTTCACGCAAATTATCAGTAGCACAGACTCAAAATATGTTGATGGTGACTCCAAATAGTAATGTTTTCCATTTGTCTTCGTTCCATAACTTTTCAGTTTTTTTGGGTGGAATCAATAGCGCAGTCGACTACACTATTGATTCCACCAAAAAAACTGAATCCTTACAGAACGGAGACAAACGTAAACCATTTCCAATGGAAGCATTACTTTTGAAATCAATGGTACTGCAAATGGAAAGCTATGGTTTCTGTTTGGTTTCCGTTCATGGAGTCCCCTGATGGAAAGATCTGATGGAACCCATGAACGGAAGCCTGGGGCATTTTAAATGAAGCCTAAACCTGCATTTAGTTCATTTACCTTTTGTATTTTTTGATAATATTTTGTTATGTTTACTTTTATTTCAATGAAACTGTACATATTATGTACATGATAACATTTCTTGGATAATTTAGTACAGTTCTTATCTTGATAAACTTACAATTAGCATTTGGCTCTGTTCATATGTACGCCGGAGGCTGTGCTTTAGGTGTCAGAGGGGATTGATTTTTAATGACTAGGCCCTCAGAGTAAGATTGAAGTGCAAGACTGGATTGTTCGTCTTTAGCTTTAGAAAGTATGCAGTCATTATACTCATCTAGTGCCTTTTCAAAGAGTTATTTTTAAAACTGTGACCTGTTCGTAATATTGTTACACTCTCCCATCTCCACCTCTAGCTTTAAGCAGTTTTCCTGCTCCCTTTGACTTTTTTAAAGTCACTTTTGAGGCTATCTCATACCACAGTAATAGATGTTGAACCGACGTTATATTTCAAAAAGTCATGTATATCATTCTCAATGGTGCAGTTTAAGTTTTAAATCCAGTAGGGGCTAATTCTATGGACCCTGAAAATATTAAACATTTGGTCTTGAAGCACAGATAACACAGGAGACTGGTCTGTGATATCTCTAGTCTCATAAAAATACCCTAACTATATAGGGCAACATAAGGGAATTGCCAAATTATGTCAAGCATGTCACATACTGCTTTTGGTGAATAAAACAAAGAAGATGCTTGATAGGATCAAAGTTCCTTAGTCTTCTTTTAACGTCATTGAACGATTGACAGAAAGGTCTGGAAATAACATATTGCAATTATTATTGTATTATAGGGAACTGTCATGATTCATAGAACAGAAAAACTTGCACAAAATTGGTCTGGGTTTACTGCCTGTAATTCTACATCTCTGAGAGGTACTCAATCAGTTCCTTGAGTTCAAGTAAATAAGAAAAGGACTCAGTCTTGAATGTCTCCAACTGCCAAGATTTGATAAATTCAGTGCAATTGCCCCCTTCTACTCCTTCAGGAGGCCAACAATTTTCATGTTGCTCCTATGTGATTTGTCCTCCAAAGCAGTGGGCTTAGCAGTGATCCCTTTAATGTTCAGAGAGTTCTCAGCAGGTCAAATTCTCATGGTCAGTTTGTTTATCTTGCTAAGTCTGCCCTCAGCCTCGTCCAGTATTGCTTTAACTTTCTTGAAGTCCTACCTAAAAAGTGAGATATGCATTTTAATCTCGCATATTTGTTCCAAAAGGTCATGTGGCGACCCATTAGACATAGCAACTGCTTGTAAAATGTCTGAGCAAAAGAGTCCATGCTATCATTAACATATTCCAAGTCTTCCCCTAGGATAGAGTCTGTAGATTCTGGGGTTTTGGAATTTGCAGAGTCTTGCTCCTCTTTTTCCCAGGGTGGTATTTAGGGCATCATTCACTAGTATGCTAGCTGTAGATTTATACTGAGAAGCTGTTTTGGTGGTGGCCCCTGAGGTTAATGCTTTTGTGGGAGTTTCCCCACTAATAGAGGGAGTTTCTTACTTTTATTTAGGTCCACTTCCTCTTTATTTGGGTTCCTTCTTGTCATTTAGGAAAGACAGAAAGTTGGTTTTTGTGCTATGCCATTTAAATCTCTTTTGCCCAATACCAACGCACCAGGAGTGGGTAGCGCTTTTAAGAAGTGCGACTGGCCTAAGGGTAGGGTAAGGATGGCTGTACCTGTTATGCTGACGCAAAAAGAGTCAGGCAGACTAAACATTAGATTTCCAAATATATCAGGAAATATACAAAAAAGGGCAGTTTTTAACCGAACTCCTAAATCTTCAGAATGGCTCTGAACAAATCTCGTAAAAAAAGCGAGTAGTGTTGAGATGTGCCAGCAGAGGTTTAGCGATTTAAGACCGAACTGAGAATAGTATATCGGTTGATCAGTAATTTACGCTTTTTATTTAGGCAGCGAAATGTGGTGTCGTTTGTTCACTAGTACCACAGATTTCTTTGAACAATTGTAGTCTAGGGTGGCTGGCATAGACAGGAGAGCGCCAAAAAGTAGTGGATAAACACGACAAAAAGCCACATATTCAGAGAGCAGGTCAGTATGCTCAGTAGTTCCACAGTTAACTTTAAACAATTGTAGTTTAGAATAGCCAACATTAACAAGAGGGCGCCAAAAAAATTTGTAGTTAATCACAGCAAAAAAGCCACCTACTTAGAAAACAGGTGAGTTTACTCAGGAGTTTCACAAGTAAGTATTAACCGCTTCCCGACCGCCCACAGTAAATTCACGTTGGCGCTTGCTGGGCTCTGTGCAGTGCCAACGTGAGTTCACGGTGTGTGTTAAAAGCGCGATCCGGGTGTCTCAGAGTAGCGCTGACACCCGGATCGCGCTGTTATCCCCTGCCCCTGGTCCCGGAGTCATGATCGGGACCTAATTGTTTCAGGTCCCGGTCATGTGATCGCAGGGAAAGTTTGTTGTAGCAACGAACTGGAAAGTTTGTGTAATGTCTATGGCTGCGGGCTGTCAGCTCCAGCCTCCCGCTGACAGCCGCAGCCACGACTCGGCAAGCGCTGGCACCAGCCTCCTCCTCAGGAGACGCCAGCGCTTGCATCCACTCACCTCCGCCGGAGCCCGCAGGGTGCGCGCTCGTCCCCGCTCTTAAAGGGGCAGCGCGCCCACCGGACATCTTGAACGACCTTTGACCCGTGAGTACACTGGCTATAAGAGTGGTCCAGCCCCCTAGTTCGATGCCTGAGCGTTGTTAGTTTTCCCAGTCTGTCTTGCAAATGGTCCCTTAGTGTTTCCCGTTCCTGTTGTTACCCGTACCTTGTTCCCCGTTCCTGTTTCCCGTGCTTTGCCCTAGTATCAAGTCATGCCACGTCCTGTGTCATCTGCCACGTCCAGAGGAATCTGCCACATCCTGTGTCATCTGCCACGTCCTGTGTCATCTGCCACATTTGGAGGAATCCGCCACATCCTGTGTCATCTGCCAGGTTTGGAGGAATCCGCCACATCCGGAGGAATCCGCCACATTCTGTGTTATCTGCCACGTCCTGTGTTATCTGCCACGTCCGGAGGAATCCGCCACGTCTGGCGCGACTTGCGGCTCCTGTGTCATCCGTCACGTTTGGCGCCATCTGCTGCACCCATCTCATCTGTGCCAGAGCTGCGGCCACCATCTGGACTATTCAGGTACCCTTGTGCGGGACATTGTATTTCTGGGGTGTCCTGTTGCTTGGCCAGCTGCCTCCCCGCTGCGGCGGTACGGCCTAGTGAGTCCACTAACCCGCTCCGTGACAGTACGCTCAGGCCATGGACCCCGCTGGTCAACCTGAGATGTTGACTACACAAGCCATGCTGGCTGAGATGGAGGATCTCCAGTCACGAGAAGACCAGCTCCTTCTGTCGGTGAACGCCATAGCCCATCGGCTGCTTGCTCCAACCACAGTCATCACCGCACCCGTTCCTGCGGTTCCGCCTGCTACACTTCCTGTCTGTACCGGTACCAACCCCCTGTGTTTCTTGCCGCTACCTCCACGCTATGACGGAGATCCGAGGTCCTGCAGGGGATTTTTGAATCAGTGCCTGATCCATTTCAGACTACATGCCAGGTCCTTCTGTTCGGATGACGTCAGGATCGCCTTCATCATCTCTCTCCTTACTGGCAAAGCCCTGGCATGGGCCAATCCTCTGTGGGAACATCAGGGACCAGAGACCCGGGACTTGCAGTGCTTCTTACAGACCTTCCGCTCGTTCTTTGAGGAACCTGGGAGAGTTTCTTCGGCTGCTGTATCCTTGCTGACCCTACACCAGGGAGACCTCTCCGTGGGCGAGTATGCCATTCAGTTCCGTATCCTGGCTGCTGAATTGACCTGGAACAACGAGGCTTTGGTGGCTACATTCTGGCAGGGACTGTCTTCAGGGATCAAGGACGAGCTGGCTGCTCGTGATCTGCCATCTACCCTGGACAATCTTATCCTATTCGCCTCCCGTGTCGACATGAGGATCCGGGAATGTTCCCAAGAGGTTCTCCGGGGGAGAGAACTTCCCAGGCTGGATTCTGCTGTCCCGCAATCCTCCTCAGTCGTCCCACCAGAGGACCCGATGCAGAGTAATTATGTTAAATTGTCTACCCAGGAGAAACAACGCAGACGCACTTCTGGACTTTTTTTGTATTGCGGCCATGGAGGCCATATTGTGCGTCTGTGCCCCCAGAGGCCGGAGAGACCCCATTGCCTAGGATTGGTTGGAGAGACAACCCTAGGTGGAACGGAATCTAACAGAGGATTTGCTTCCAAATTGACTATTCCTGTGACCCTGATATCCGGCGACAGGACGCATCAAGTCTCTGCCTATCTTGACTCTGGCTCTGCTGCAAACTTCATCCAGAAAGAGCTAGTGGATCATCTTCAGTTGCCCACTGTTCCCCTGGAGACATCTTTGGCTGTTGCCTCAGTTAATGGACTGCCTCTGCCTGATCCCATTATCTCCAAAACCAAGCCGTTGAAGCTCCAGGTTGGAGTACTTCATTCTGAATTTATTTTGTTCCTTGTTTTGCCCATTGCCATCAATCCTGTTCTGCTGGGCCTGCCTTGGCTTCGACTACATGCCCCAGTCCTGGACTGGAATTCTGGAGAGGTTCTCCAATGGGGCTCCAAGTGCCATGGTCATTGTCTGTTGCAGATCCATCCTGTCAAGCCTTCTCTGCCTCAGTCGCTGTCGGGACTGCCTCCCCATTTTGCTCAGTATGCAGATGTTTTCAGCAAAAAGGAGGCTGAGACGCTGCCTCCACATCGCACCTATGACTGCCCCATTGAACTGGTTCCTAATGCCTCTCTTCCCCGTGGACGGGTATATCATCTCTCCTTGCCTGAGTCTCTATCCATGTCGGCCTATATAAAGGAGAATCTGGAGAGGGGTTTTATACGAAAATCTTCCTCCCCGGCCGGGGCTGGATTCTTCTTCGTTAAAAAGAAGGATGGATCCCTTCGTCCCTGCATTGACTACAGGGGCCTCAACCTGATCACAGTCAAAAACAAATACCTGTTGCCACTCATCTCTGAGCTATTTGATCGCATACGAGGGGCCAAAATTTTTTCTAAGCTAGACCTGCGTGGGGCTTACAATCTAGTCCGGATTCGCCAGGGTGACGAATGGAAGACGGCATTTAAGACCCAGGACGGGCACTACGAATATCTGGTGATGCCCTTCGGACTGTGTAACGCTCCCGCAGCCTTTCAGGAGTTAGTTAACGACATCTTCCGAGATCTACTCTATGTCTGTGTTGTTGTTTATCTCGATGATATTTTGATTTTCTCCCCAGATCAGACGACTCATCGGAGGCATGTCCTTCAGGTTCTACTACGATTGAGGGAGAATCATTTATACGCCAAGCTGTAGAAGTGCGTCTTTGAGAAGAGTTCTCTGCCCTTCCTGGGCTACATCATCTCGGATCAAGGCCTCAAGATGGAGCCTGAGAAAGTGAAGGCTGTCCTGGAGTGGCCACGTCCCCAAGGCTTAAGGGCCATACAGCGGTTCCTGGGATTCGCCAATTTCTACCGGCAGTTTATTCCTAACTTCTCTTCTCTGACGTCTCCCATCTCTACCCTTACCAAGAAGGGTGTGAACGCCAAAGTGTGGACTCCAGAAGCAGAGTCTGCATTTAATAGCCTGAAGAGTGCCTTCACTTCAGCCTCGATCCTCCATCACCCTGCGTATCTCGGCAGTTCTCACTGGAAGTGGACGCTTCCTCTGTCGGTGCAGGTGCACTTCTGTTCCAGAGGAGCTCCAAAGGAAAGGCTGTAGTATGTGGCTACTACTCTAGACTGTTTTCTTCTGCTGAGCGCAATTACTCCATTGGAGATCGGGAGCTGCTGGCCATCAAATTGGCTCTGGAGGAGTGGAGACATCTTCTGGAGGGCGCTGCTCACCCCATCCTGATCTTCACCGACCACAAGAACCTCACTTTCCTTCAGTCGGCTCAAAGACTTAATCCTCGTCAAGCCAGGTGGTCGCTGTTCTTCACCCGTTTTCTGTTTGTGCTCCACTACCGTCCTGTGGACAAGAATGTGAGGGCCGATTCCCTGTCCAGATCGTTTTAGACGGAAGACACGGTGGAGTCCCTTCAGACCATCATAAACCCGTCCTGCATTGTCACTGCTAATCCTCTGCAGGTTAGAGACATCCCTCCTGGGAGGACTTTTGTTCGGTTGGCAGACAGGAGAAGAATTCTCCGCTGGGGACATAGTTGCTGGGCACGCCGGTGTACGTAAAACCCGAGACCTGATTGCTCGTCACCTTTGGTGGTCCACGCTACCTAAGGATGTTCTGGACTTTGTCTCTTCTTGCACGGTGTGTGCCTCTAACAAAGTGACTCACTCCAAGCCTGCCGGCCTGCTTCAACCTCTGCCTGTACCCAATGCCCCCTTGCAGCACATTGCGATGGACTTCGTCACAGACCTCCCACACTCAGCAGGATGTAACACTGTCTGGGTGGTGGTGGACCGGTTCTCTAAGATGGCTCATTTTATCCCGCTGACCGGCCTACCTTCTGCTCCTCGTCTGGCAAGTCTCTTCATTCAGCACATCTTCCGCTTGCATGGCTTGCCTCTTCACATTGTGTCCGACCGGGGGGTTCAGTTGACCTCAAGGTTCTGGAGAGCCCTCTGTAAACTCCTGGATGTGAGATTGGACTTTTCCTCTGCTTATCACCCCCAGTCCAATGGGCAAGTTGAGAGGATCAACCAGATCATGGAGAATTATATCCGCCACTTCATCTCTTCACAGCACGATAACTGGGTACAGCTTCTACCATGGGCCGAATTTTCTTACAACAACCACACAAGTGAGTCCAACACTTCCACTCCGTTTCACATCGTGTACAGTCAACATCCCAGAGTCCCTCTTCCTGTGTCAACTTCATCTCAGGTTCCCGCTGCTTACTCTGCATATGAGGACTTCCTGCAAATCTGGCAACAGACCCGGTCCTCTATTTTGCTGGCAGTAGATCGCATGAAGCGAAAGGCAGATACTAAGAGAAGAGAGCCACCTCAGTATCTTCCGGGGACTAAAGTCTGACTGTCCTCTCTGAACATTCGCTTGAAGGTGCCCTCATACAAGTTTGCTCCCAGGTTCCTTGGACCATTCGAGGTCCTGCAGCAGATCAACCCTGTCGCCTACAAGCTTCGGCTGCCTCCTACCCTCAGGATTCCCAACTCCTTCCACTTCTCCCTCCTGAAGCCTGTGATCCTAAACCGCTATTCCAAGACTCCCAGCCCTGCGGTTGCTCCCAGCGGCTCCTCGGACATCTTTGAGGTCAAGGAGATCTTGGACACCAAGAGAGTGAGAGGAAAGACCTTTTATTTGGTGGATTGGAGGGGGTTTGGTCCCGAAGAGAGGTCCTGGGAGCCAGAGGAGAACCTCAATGCCCCTACTCTTCTAAAGAAGTTTCTCTCTCGCTCCGGTCCCAAGAAGAGGGGGTGTAAGAGGGGGGATACTGTAATGTCCGTGGCTGCGGGCTGTCAGCTCCAGCCTCCCACTGACAGCCGCAGCCACGAGTCGGGAAGCGCTGGCCCCAGCCTCCTCCTCAGGAGACGCCAGCGCTTGCATCCACTCACCTCCGCCGGAGCCCGCAGGACCCGTGAGTACCCTGGCTATAAGAGGGGTCCAGCCCCCTAGTTCGATGCCTGAGCGTTATTAGTTTTCCCAGTCTGTCTTGCAAATGGTCCCTTAGTGTTTCCCGTTCCTGTTGTTACCCGTACCTTGTTCCCCGTTCCTGTTTCCCGTGCTTTGCCCTAGTATCAAGTCGTGCCACGTCCTGTGTCATCTGCCACGTCCAGAGGAATCTGCCACATCCTGTGTCATCTGCCACGTCCTGTGTCATCTGCCACATTTGGAGGAATCCGCCACATCCTGTGTCATCTGCCAGGTTTGGAGGAATCCGCCACATCCGGAGGAATCCGCCACATTCTGTGTTATCTGCCACGTCCTGTGTTATCTGCCACGTCCGGAGGAATCCGCCACGTCTGGCGCGACTTGCGGCTCCTGTGTCATCCGCCACGTTTGGCGACATCTGCTGCACCCATCTCATCTGTGCCAGAGCTGCGGCCACCATCTGGACTATTCAGGTACCCTTGTGCGGGACATTGTATTTCTGGGGTGTCCTGTTGTTTGGCCAGCTGCCTCCCCGCTGCGGCGGTACGGCCTAGTGAGTCCACTAACCCGCTCCGTGACAGTTTGTTACTATAACAAACTGGAAAGTTTGTTGCTACAACAAACTGGAAAGTTTGTTGCTACAACAAACTTTCCCGAGGACCGATTGCGGGTGCTGCTATCGGTTATAAGGCAAAACCGGAGGCCATACAACAGCCCCTGGGTCTGCCATGCACGGCAGCCTATGAGAACCAGCCGTAGGCCGGTCCTCATAAGCTTCCTGTCAGTGTGACTCTCTGCGTCACACTGACAGTTTATAATACGTTACACTACCTACACCGTGTTCCAAATTATTATGTACATTGGATTTAAGTGTCATAAACATTTAATTTAATTAGTTTTTCAATTAAACTCATGGATGGTATTGTGTCTTAGGGCTCTTTGGATCATTGTAATCAATCTCAGACACCTGTGATAATTAGTTTGCCAGGTGTGCCCAATCAAAGGAAAAGTACTTAAGAAGGACGTTCCACATTATTAAGCAGGCCACAGGTTTCAAGCAATATGGGAAAGAAAAAGGATCTCTCTGCTGCCGAAAAGCATAAAATAGTGCAATACCTTGGACAAGGTATGAAAACATTGGATATTTCAAGAAAACTTAGGCGTGATCATCGTACTGTGAAAAGATTTGTGGCTGATTCAGAGCACAGACGGGTTCGTTCAGATAAAGGCATAATGAGGAAGGTTTCTGCCAGACAAATTAATAGGGTTAGGAGAGCAGCTGCTAAAATGCCATTGCAAAGCAGCAAACAGGTATTTGAAGCCGCTGGTGCCTCTGGAGTCCCGCGAACCTCAAGGTGTAGGATCCTCCAGAGGTTTGCAAGTGTGCATAAAGCTATTATTCGGGCACCCCTAAACAATGCTCACAAGCAGAAACGGTTGCAGTGGGCTCAGAAATACATGAAGACTCATTTTCAAATCGTGTTTACTGATGAGTGCCGTGCAACCCTGGATGTTCCAGATGGATGGAGTAGTGGATGGTTGGTGAATGGCCACCATGTCCCAAAAAGGCTGCGACGTCAGCAAGGAGGTGGCAAAGTCATGTTTTGGGCTGGAATCATGGGGAGAGAGCTGGTAGGACCCTTTAGGGTCCCTGATGGTGTGAAATCGGCCTCTGCAAAGTACGTAGAGTTTATGACTGACCACTTTCTTCCGTGGTACAAAAAGAAGAACCGTGCCTTCCTTAGCAAAATTATCTTCATGCATGACAATGCACCATCTCATGCTGCAAAGAATACCTCTGTGTCATTGGCTGCTATGGCATAAAAGGAAAGAAACTCATGGTGTGGCCCCCATGTTCCCCTGACCTCAACCCTATTGAGAACCTTTGGAGCATCCTCAAGCTAAATATCTATGAGGGTGGGAGGCAGTTCACATCAAAACAGAAGCTCTGGGAGGCTATTCTGACACCCTGCAAAGATATTCAAGCAGAAACTGTCCAAATACTCACAAATTCAATGGATGCAAGAATTGTGAAGGTGATATCAAAGAAGGGGTCCTATGTTAACATGTAACTTGGCCTGTTAAGTTTTTTTTTTTATTGAAAGAGCTTTTGATTTCTGTAAATATGACCTACTGATGCTGCAAATTCAACAAATTACCATTTTAGTTCTCTTTACAACCTTTAAAATGTTTTGATCTCTGTTGTGCATAATAATTTGAAACAGTGCATTTTGAGTTTTTTACGTCTAAAAAAAAATCTGTTCAATAAAATTTGCATTATACTCCAGCGGTTGATGGCTTGAAGATTATACTGACTGTCATTTGCATCGACTATTTAGGAAAATAAGCGAAAAATAACATTTGCATAATAATTTGGAACGCGGTGTAGGTAGTGTAATGTATTATAGCAGCGATGAGTGCTGCAGGTCTTCAAGTAAAACAAGTAAAAAGTAAAAAAAAAAAGGAATAAAAATGATTTATAAAAGTGTAAAAACAAGTTATAAGTTACAAAAACAAAAAATGCTTTTTTTCCTATAATAAGTCTTTTATTATAGGAACAAAAATGAAAATGTTAAAAAAGTACACATATTTGGTATCACCGCGTTCATAACGACCCAAACTATGAAACAATAATATTATTTTTTCCGCACGGTGAACATCGAAAAAAAAATAATTAAAAAACAATGTCAGAATCACTATTTTTTGGTCATCAACCCTCCCAAAATATAGAATAAAAAGCGATTAAAAAGTCGCATTTACTCCAAAATAGTACCAATAAAAGCTACAACCCGTCACACAAAAAACAAGCCCTTGCACAGCTTTTTTGACTGAATAATAAAAAAGTTATGGCTCTCAGAATATGGTGACACAAAAAAAGAAATAATTTTATCGAAAAGTGATTTTATTGCGCAAACGCCACAAAACATAAAAAAACTATATACATCTGGTATCGCCATAATCGCATCGACCTGCAGAATAAAGTAAAATGTCATCTATAGCGCACGGTGAGCACTGTAAAAAAAAAAAGACAAAAAACTTTGTCAGAATTTATGTTTTTTTTGTCACTTTGCTTGCCAAAAAATCTAATAAAAAAATGATTAAAAAAAATCACATGTACCCTAAAATGGTACCAATGAAAACTACAGATTGTTCCGCAACAAATAAGCCCTCGCACTGCTCCGGTGAAAAAAAATAAAAAAAAGTTCTGACTCTCAGAATATAGCGACAGAAATTGTGCAGTGTCCAAAAGCAGATAAGATCGGGCGCCATTTATCGGTGCGACATCGGCCACATATCTGCGGATTATTTATTTACCGCATTATTATACCCTCTTATTATGTCCTGATGTACTCCGCACAGATTACATATGCCCCCACATCAAACTGAAATTCCAGCAAAACCCCAAACAGAACAGTTACCAAGCAAACTCTGCGCTCCAAAAGCCAAATGGCGCTCCCTCCCTTCTGAGCCCCACAACGTGCCCAAACACCAACTTACGTCCATATATATGATATTTTATATCCGGGAGAACCCGCTCAACATTGTATGAGGTATTTGTCTTCAGTGGCACAAACTGGCCACAACATATTGTGCATTAAAATGGCATATCAGTGGAAAATTGTAATTTTCACTTTGCACCATCCGCTGTGCATTAACGCCTTCGCTCACCACAACTTAATAGCATGTCGTGGTGCGGGGGGTTATATATGTAGCGGGCTCATGCGCTGCGCCCGCTCCATATTCTGCAGGTGTCCGCTGTCTATTACAGCTGACACCCGGGACTAACGGACAGGAACAGCGATCGCGCTGTTACAGGAGCCTGTAAAAATGATATTATACTAATGATCGCTCGTTCCAGTTCCCTAAAGGGACTTTTGGGAGGTTTACACTGTTTTGGTACCTCAGGGGCTTTGCAAATGCAACATGACACCCAAAAACTATTCCAGCTAAATTTGAGCTCCAAAAGCAAAATATTGTTCCTTCCCTTCTGAGTCCTGCCGTGTGTCCATACAGCAGTTTATTACCACATATGGCATATTGCTGTAATCAGGACAAATTGCTTTACAAATTTTGGGGTGATTTTTCTCCTTTATTCATTGTAAAAATTTAACATTTCTATGTTTTTTCAGAAAAAAGTAGATTTACATTTTCACTGCCTAATTCCACTAAATTCAGCAAAAACACTGTGTCATAATGCTAACTATACCCCTAGAAAAATTGCTTGAGGGGTGTAGTCTTTCAAAATGGGGTCACTTTTGGGGGGTTTCCACTGTCTTGCTCCCTCCAGGGTGTTGCAAACGCGACATGGCACTGAAAACCAATCCAGCAAAATCTGCTCTTCAAAATCAAAATGGCGCTCCTTCCCTTCTGAGCTCTGCCGTGGGTCCAAACAGCAGTTTAGTACCACATATGGGGGTATTGCCATAATCGGGAGAAGTATCTTTACAAGTTTTGGGGTGCTTTTTATTCTTTATTCCTTGCAAATATTTTTTTTTTTTTATATTTTTCAGAAAAAAATAGATTTTCACTTTCACAGAAAAACTCCAATAAATATAGCAAAAGACCTGTGGGGTCAAGATGCTAACTGCACCCCTATATAAATCCCTTGAGGTGTGTAGTTTCCAAAACCGTGTCACCATTGGGGTATTTCCACTGTTTTGGCACTACAAGACCTCTTCAAACATTACATGGTGCCTAAAATATATTCTAAAAAAAAGGAGGCCCCAAAATCCATAACCGGATGAAATAGTGTGTATTTCCTTCATAGGTTGTTTTTGAGTGTTTTACTTCAGTTCCAGGTATTATTGTATGATAGTATAATTTCTAACCACCACAAAATGCTTCTTAATTTTTTTTTAATGACTTTAATGTATATTATAGAAAAAAAAAACATAACATTTTGGCTATAGCCTTTTCAAATACAATATAATCACTCAAATAAATTAGCAAAGTTTAAATTCCCCTTAATACAATTTCACAGTTTTTGACTAAAAGATCTATAATGGAAAATGTAAAATGGCTTTCAATTACAAAATTGTTTAAGAAAAAAACATGACATATTAGAGTTTGATGAGCTGACATCCAACTATAAAGCTGTTATCAAGATTGTATTAATCAATTTGTTCATTCAGAGCTTTTCTTCAGAAAACCAATGCTTGTCTTAAATAGTTATATTGTATCTGTTCATATATCTCATTTAGCTAACACCATTTAAATTATAATTGCATTATCTGAACATAATTTGCATCTTTCAGTGTTAAATGAGGATGTACATATAAGAATCTCCCCATTACGATGCAATGTTATTGGCTTAATTGTGCACATTTTAATTACCTTTGATCCATTCCTTTATTGTGATTTAGTAGCTGAAGAAACATCTCTATATATATATATAAGAATGAATTTCTGTTGTCTGTTGCATAATCTTTATCCACGGCCAAACGACTGGACCAATCTGCACCAAATTAAACACATAAGTAATAATCTTTATCCACGGCCAAACGACTGGACCAATCTACACCAAATTAAGCACATAAGTAAATAAGCACATAAGTAAATAAGCACACACTTCTGAAGGTTTAGACCGGGATTCAGCTCTCTAGGACCCATGTCCGCCATCAGGGCAGTACTAGTAGTACTCCCGTCAGGGGCCCGGCCACATGGCTGAAGAAAAGGGGCCAGCCGGGCTGTCATCGCCCCCCCCGGACTGTCAGCCCCCGTCACAACGTTCGCGGCCCCCCCTCGCAATGCTTGCAGGCCCCCCATGCATACCTGTTGCTTTACGAACTGGATGGGGAAGATGCAGCATGAGAAGCAGAAGCTCCGTGTGGAGCTCCCGCCCCCCAGATCCTCTACACAGCTGACCGGAACTGCAGGCTGGTGAGTGTTTCTCCCCTCAGCATCCTGCTTCCCATTCCTCCTGACCCCACTTGTACAATATATAAAGTATGTTAAAATGTATTCTTTTTTTTTTCATTTTCCTAGCATTTTTTTTGCCATGATTTTCGCAATTGTGGCAAAAATGGAGCAGTGATTTGTGCCGCGATTACTAAAATTATTCTGACAGCCGTGTTGGGTCCGTAATATACGGAGCGTGTATCAGCCGTATTTCCCAGGCCAACCACAATTCATGGAGCTGGACTCCTAGCTTCATAGTTATCAATGCTGCTAGGAATCCCTGCCTCTCCGCGGGAATACTGCCCCATACTGTAATAATGCTTTCAGTACGGGATCGGGGACTGTGTTCCCACGGGAAGGGAGGGACTCCTATGATTATAGATAAATGTGATGCTGGAAACCCGGCTCCCTGAACTGTGGTCGGTCCGGGAAATATGGCCGTTACATGGTCTGTATATCACAGACCGAACATGGACGTCTGAATAAGGCCACTTACTTGTCACCTATTTTTGGTGCGGATTGCAATTACAATATAAGGCGATATTCAGACGAACGTTTGTGAAATCCATTTTCACAGATCCCTCATAGACTTGAATCTATCGAGTGATCTGTGAAAATGCACAAAAATAGGACATGTCTTATTTTTTTACAGACCCTTCACACAGTCCGTTAAAGCAACGATCATGTGAATAACCCCATACAAAAACATGCAGCCGTGTGACATTAAAAAAAAATGTCCTTCACACGGACGATTAACATGTTAGTCTGAATAAGCCCCAACTCATGTGAATGGGGTTTGTCAAAACCCATGCACGTGCAGCAGAAAAAAAAATCTTCATGGAATTTAGGATGTGCTGCCGATTTATAACCCCTTAACGCAATATAACATAACTCAGCGTGTTACACAGCGACACCTCACTGCAACGGGCAAAATCAAAGATCACTTTGATTCCACCTGTTTAGCACCTTAAATGCCGCAGTCAATCGGGACCACAGCATTTAAAGTGTTAGATTCAGGGGGCGCCCCCTAAAACAAGCCATTGTGCACCCCCACGGCCCGATCGGCTGTTAACAACGGTTGTTATAGCAGCCTGGAGGCCTAATAAAAGCCCCCAGATCTGCCATCTTTGTACTCCTTTGAAGCTCTGCCTCCGGCAGGAGACTGTCAGAATCACAATATACTGCAATAAATTAGTATTGCAGTATATCATGCAGTGGATGATCATTGAAGTGGATAGCTGCTTCAATTCCCCTAGGGGGACTAATCAAAAAAGTAAAAAACAATTAAATAAAGCCTTTTTTTATGTTACAAAAAAAATAATAAATAAAGTAATAAAATAATAATAAGTATTAAAAGTTAAAAAAAAACAAAAACTTTTCACATTTTTCCCCAAAATCAATGTTAAAAAAAGAAAAGTTAACATAACTAGTATCGCCGCGTCCTTAAAAGTCCAAACTATCACAATATAGCGTTGTTTAACCCGCTGGGTGAATGGCGTAAAAAATAAAATAAAATCAATAAAACACGCAAAATGCTGTTTTTTGGTCACCTCAGTGCTCCAAAAAAGTGATCAAAAAGTCGCATATACCCCAAATTGGTATTAATGAAAACTACAGCTCGCCCTGCAAAATATAAGCTCTCACATCGCTAAATTGATGGAAAAATAAAAAACTTATGGCTCTCAGAATATGGTGTCACAAAACATTTTTTTAATTTAGCAAATAGTTAATTTTTTTTTAAAAGAGGTAAAACATAAAAAAAAACATAAATTTGGCATCGCCATAATTGTATTAACCTGTAGAATAAGGTGAATATGTAGTTTTAACCGCTGATAGATGCCGTAAAAACAAAACCCCCCATTAAATGGAGTAATCGCTGTTTTTTGCCCATTTCACCCCACAAATATTTTTTTTCAGCTTCCCAGTACATTATGTAGTACAATAAATGGTTCCAGGAAAAACTAAAACTTGTCCCGCGAAAAACAAGACCTCATATGGCTATATAGACTGAAAAATATAAAAATTATAGCTTTTGGCTGGTGGGGAGGAAAAAATAAAAGTGAAAATCCGAAAAATGGAGGAGGGAATGGGTTAAATCAGCTGCATGCCTATTATGTTGCAGAATTGTAACGCATTTCATCCTTTACAATGTAAAGGGTTAATTTGCTGTAAATCCCTAGCAAATTCTGTAACGCTCACATTGAGGAATCTGGTGCACAAAATCTGCATCAATACCGCAGGTAATTCCGCAGGTAAAATCTGCACCTAAGGGCGGGTTCACACATGGCGGAATTTTACTTAAATTCCGCTGCGGACACTCCGCAGCGTTAATCCGCAGCGGAGCCGTTTCTCCATTGACTTTCACTTTAATTTAGCAGTGTTCGTTTACACGATGCGTACAATTCCGCTGCGGAGCATAGGCTGCGGAGCGGAATTTGGTGTCCGCAGCATGCTCTGTCTGTTGCGGAGCAGTGGCGGACTGGTTGCGGACTCATGGCGGAATTTCTCCATTGACTTCAATGGAGAGTCAAAATTCCGCAATGAAGTCCGCAGATCTTATGTGTGCTGCGGAGCGTATTGTTTTTACTACCATGACATTTCTTCATTCTGGCTGGACCTATGTATTTCTAGGTCTACAGCCAGACTGAGGAAGTCAATGGGGCTCCCGTAATGACGGGAGCGTTGCTAGGAGACGTCTGTAAATAGTCACTGTCCAGGGTGCTGAAAGAGTTACGCGATCGGCAGTAACTGTTTCTGCACCCGGGACAGTGACTACCGATCTCAATATACATGTATCTGTAAAAAAAAATATAAGTTCATACTTACCGAGAACTCCCTGCGTCTGTCTCCAGTCCGGCCTCCCAGGATGACGTTTCAGTGTAAGTGACGGCTGCAGCCAATCACAGGCCAAGCACAGGCTGCAGCGGTCACATGGACTGGAGCTTCATCCAGGGAGGTCGGGCCGGATGCCGAAAGAGGGACGCGTCACCAAGACAACGGGCGGTAAGTATGAATTTCTTTGACTTTCACTAGGGAAAGTGCTGTCCCTTCTCTCTATCCTGCACTGAATAGGGAGAAGAGAAGCACTTTTCCTGCAGTCCGCAGCGGCCAGTCCGCATCAATTTTCTGCACATTTTGTGCAGATCCGCTGCAGAATCTGCAACGCAGATTCTGTGCGGCATTGATGCGGACAGTTGCGGAGGAATTCCACCATGTGTGGTCATGCCCTAATAGTGCGTTTTTTGATAAGTTTATAGGTGCGGTTTTTACATTTTGATGCGGAAATAGGTGCAGGTTTTATGCTGCAGGTTTTTTTTTTTTTTTTTTAACTAGTCAGAAACAATTCACAAGCGGAAACGCAAGATAAATTGACATGAAGCATATTTTCAAATACGCACTGCAGCTCAATTTTTTGTGCAGAAAATGCGACATGTAGATGAGAATTCTTGATCTCATTTACTTTGCTGGTCCTGTATTACACTGCGGATTTGCCGCACGATAATACCCGCGACAAATTTGCATGTAATAAGTATCGTGTGCATTTGGCCTAACAGAGTTTTTTTTAACTCACCCTAAGGCCCTGTTCACACATGTTGGATTTGATGCGGATTCCGATGACATGCCGATAATTCTGCATCCCATGCATATGAGCTTTCCGCAATCCAGTTCACATGCTACAAAAAAAATTCACCAGGAAAAGAAATCCACCACAGCAATATGTAGCATGCGACTTATATTACATGGAAAAGCCGAGGATAAGCAACTTTAAATGACAATGGGACTTAGGCCTTGTTCGCAAAGTTTTTTTGCAGGCAGAAAAATCTTCCTCCAAATTCCATCAGACTTTCACTGCCTCCCATTGATGTCAATGGGAGGTCAGAGATGGAAATGCACGAAGGGGGGAAAAAACGCCTTCATTTCCCATTGAAATCAATAGGAGGCGATATGAGCTGTTTTTTGCTGCAGTTTCCAACGCGGTTTCTGCTGCAAAAAATGCGGCAAAAAAAATCTGTGTGAGCAGGGCCTTATTCTTGTGCGGATCTGCTACACGCTTGTGGCACATCTGCGGCAGAAATCAAAGGGAAAGCCTCCGATTTTTGCTGTGGAAAAACACATTGAACTTTAATGGCAACGTAAGAATGGAGAATTAGTTCTCCTTACATCCTCACAAGCGCTTCCCCCTCCCTTAAGGCCCCTTCACATCATGTTGTTGCCCTAAGTTTATCGCGTACATCAGGAAATCTCCTAACGTACATAATAAACAACGTGGATGATAATTCACAGGGCTCCATTATGTCTTTTTAGCCTACGTCGGGCTGGTAGACGTCGGTATATCTTATTTCTGAAGGATGGAATAGCGTAGTAGACTTTGCTATTCCGGAGTCCCCAGGCAGAACATCACAAGTGATCTACCCGTGGACTTTGTCCCTGGGAAAGCTCCTGACATCACTGTCCATATATGTAAAGTGACGTCAGGGGATTCTCCAGGGCCAGAATCCCTGGCCAGAGCATTGCCGATTCTCCGGCCGTGTACTCAGGCTTTGCAAAGCTTTGAACTTCACTTTATTTATATGGACATCAGGAACAGCGCCATAGTCCCTGGGCAGAGCGCTAGTAGAAGGCTCCTGCCCTGTTCATGGACAGTGACTTCAGTAGTTTCCCCTGGGCCATTCCCCGGGTGACGTATTCCACTGTATGCGATATAGTCGGATACGTTTTGGCTAAATAGATCAAAATCCAGAGCATTAACCGGTCACTGACTGCTCCATGGCTTCATTCACTGTAATTGACATCAGCACCAAAATCAGTTAATGCGTATATAGTGTAAAAAATGGGAGGGCCACTCTTTCCGTTGCCCACCCCCGGTAATGGAGGGGGGGGCCAGACATAGTGGCCCTGCTACTACCTACCGTTCTCAACATATTCACAAAAGCAAATATGACACCACTGGCTTCCACAGCAAGGACCTTCATATCACATAAGATGTCCTGTAGTAGCCATATATATATATGTATTCAAACAGAGAAAGCAGCAGCACTCAATCTCAGTAAGAGAAAGCTTACATATGTGAACGGGTGCCAGCAAGCAGTCCAGATCCTAGGACTGTATCAATATTCAGGAGAAATAAATCTTGCAGCACTCCATCAGGATGAATGAAAAAAAAACTGTGATTTATTCAAGCCAACATACAGAGGTGCGACGTTTCAGTCCAACATTAGGACTTTTTTCAAGCATGCTTGAAAAAAGTCCTAATGTTGGACTGAAACGTCGCACCTCTGTATGTTGGCTTGAATAAATCACAGTTTTTTTCATTCATCCTGTTGGAGTGCTGCAAGATTTATTTCTCCTGAATATATATATATATATATATATATATATATATATATATATATACATACATACACACACAGCATCAGAATCAAGCTCAGTACATATATACAGCACCAGAACAAATACAGTTCAGTACAGTGATCATTTGCAAATTCAGTTAAACCCCTGCCATATAAATTTGTACATCATAAAACGACAGCTCCCAGTATAGCCTGAACAATGAAAAGAATGCTACCATCCGTCATCTTTCTGCAGATCATACAGTGACTACAGTACTAATCAGTCACAGGTAGAATAAACATTTATATTGAGTGACTCACTGATGATGCCTCAGATTATTTTTTCGTTCTTTTTCTCTTTTCTTCTCCATCCGGTCCAGACCGCTATGATTACTTCTCCCGGGCAGGGCCCATTTCTGCAGTTTGCAGCTCAGATGTCTTCGGCCCCTCACTTTTTGCAACATTTCCGCACCTGTAAACGAAGATAAAATTCTCATGATGCCACACTCTATGCTTCTAACTTTAATAGTATCATACAATGAATATTATAGTACTATACACTGTACTCCTGATTATAATAGTATTATACACTGCGCCCCTGAATAATAGTACTATACACTGCGCTCCTGAATATAATATTACTATACACTGTACTACTGAATATAATAGTACTATACACTGCGCCCCTGAATATAATAGTATTATACACTGTACTCCTGAATATAATAGTACTATACACTGTACTCATGAATATAATAGTACTATACACTGTGTGTGTGTGTGTGTGTGTGTGTGTGTGTGTGTGTGTGTGTGTGTGTGTAGGAGACAACATATCTATAGCACTACGACCCTACAAACTATGGATAGGATTAGATACAGTGGCTCAGCACAGTATCACACATGATAGGATTAGATACAGTAGCTCAACAGACAGTATCACACATTATAGGATTAAATACAGTAGCTCAACAGAGTATCACACATGATAGGATTAGATATCGGGACCAGCTCACTGATATTGCGGTTCCAGCGCTGGACCCAGAAAAGGTAAGTATAAGAATTGTTTTGCTTTTTTATGTGTTACTAATTATTTTTTTGTGTTTGTGTTATTTTACAGGTTCGGTTGTTGGACTAGGTCGGATTCGAGGTCTACTTCAATGACAGCATTTTTTTTATTCTTAATAAAATGGTTAATGAGGGTCGTGTTTTTTTTTTTTTTTCAATAAAATATTTTTTCTTTATTATTATCGCCTTTATAGCTGATGGCTGATTGACAACATCCATTACTAAGGCAAGGTTTAATGTTAACAGGCAGAGAGGCTAACACTAACCCCCATTCCCCCGGTACCCACCGCCACCAGTGGTACTGGGAAGAGCCGGGTTACGAACTTGTACCCGACCATCTGTAGTGATGGTCGGGTACCGGGTAAGCCACAGGCTGGTAATATTACCAATAATTACCAGCCTGGGAAAGGCCAAAAACAGTGACCCTTCCCCCCTGGTAATGCTAGGCTGCTGCTGTTGTATCTGGCGAGGTCCCCCCCATTTTTCAAAACCAGCCAGCAGCAGCAGGTTAACATTACCAGGGGGGAAGGGCCACAGTTTTTGGCCTTTCCCAGCATAATAATACCAGCTTGCGGCCGCCCCATTGCCCAACCATCACTACAGATGGTCAGGTACTGGATCATACCCGGCTTTTCCCGACACCCCTGGTGGCGGTTGGTAACGGGGTAATAATGAGGGTTAGTGTTAGCCTCTGTACCGGCTAACACTAAGCCTCGCCTTAGTAACGGACACGGTCAATCAGCCGGCAGCCATTACTAAGGCGTTAGTAATAAAGTTTAAAAACCAAACAAAGACATAGAAAAAATATTTTATTGAAATAAAAACCACCCAGACAGCCTTCATTAACCATTTTATTGATAATAAAAATGCTGTCATCAAAGTAGTCCTGGAATCCGACGTAGTCCAACGACCGAAACGATTAGTAACACGTGTGGTAGGCATAGATACAGGGCCCATCAGACAGGATCTCACATGGGCCATGTATCTAAGCCTACCATGTGCTTATGCAAGATGCTCAGATACAGGGCCCAGCAGACAGGATCACACATGGGCCTTGTATCTAAGCCTACCATGTGATTGGCTTAGATACAGGGCCCAGCAGATAGCATCACACAATCTGTGATCCTGTCTCATGGGCCCTCTAAGCCTGCAACATCGTAGGCTTAAAGGGATTGTCCAGTCCCTAAACATTGATGGCCTATCCTCAGGATAGGCCATCAATAGCTGATGGCTTGGGGTCCATCTCCCGGAACCCACAATCACCTGCACTCGTATGAGAGCTGCTTCCCCTTCATTTCACTTACTCGCTCACACTGTGAATCGCCGACACAGATTTACAGTGTGACCGGAATGAAGGGGAAGCACCAGCTCTCGTACAAGCGCTGCGTCCCCTTCAAAACAGGTGATTGGCGGGGGTCCTGGGAGTCGGACCCCAAGCCATCAGCTTCAAGCAGAAGGGGTATTAAACTTACCCTGCTCTTCAGCCGCGACGGATGTCCTGACTAAGAATGGTGGTGACGTCATGCGCTGCGCACCGGAAACAGGAAGGTAAGTACTGTAGTTACTATAGTAACGGGCCGCGGCTCTCGTTACTATAGTAACTTTTTTATTGTGTAGTGCGTAGTGTAGTGTAGTGTATAGCTACGCCACTGGTTGGGTGAGCGGTCCCGCTTCACTCCGGTTCTCTGAACCGGCTGTAATTTTAACAGCCGGTAAGGGAGATCCGGGGCGAACTGGGCCCCCTTCCAGCCTCGGGCCCCGGGCACTTGCCCATATTGCCCTCATTGTAATCCCCCCTGACTTTACAAGATAATCTTAGATGGGAAGGTACAGGTGAGCGGTTACCCATAGCAACCAATTAGATTACTGATGGCCAGGAGGAAAGCTGCATTACTAGCTGCAGAGACTCCTCTTGCCCAAGTGTAAGCTGATCAAATGTGTCATACTGCTGCTCGAGCTGCTGAAACTCCTCAGTAAACTTGGGCTTTCTCAGCAACAGATCAGACTGGTGGCTCTCAGAAGCGCAGAGACTCCTGCCCGAACCCAGGCCAGTCAGCATCCTGATAGAGCGCATCATGTTCAGCGTGCTAATGAGTGGGCTTTCATTCATGATGCTGTCTTTAATTATGATCCAACCATAATCTATGGCCAACTGGTAATAAAACTGCCAATGTTGTTAATCAACAGACTCTGTCACAGTCTTATGACTCAATTTCCTACCAGTTTAGCTGTTAGTTATTTAGGAATTTAAAATTGAAATAAACAGTGTGTAACTGCCGGGGTATATAGGGCTACTAGCCATTTCCCCAGAAACCAAGAAAATATGAGGGCATGGATTAGACTCCTGGGCACCCTTGGAACAAATCCAATAAATACAGAAACAGACAGACCGACACATTATACCCGGGCAGCGCCAGGTACTTTTTTTAAATGCTTTGCTGGCAAGGGTTTTTGGACATTTTGCACATCTGGTAGAAAGGACAATTTTCACACTTTTGTCATGTACCGATAAAACCTAAATTAAAAAATAAAGAATCATACTAAACCCCTAAACCCCCCAAAGATGAAATGTATGCTGTCAAATACAAAAAGTCTTGCAAATAAAATGGACGAGTTCGAGATTCTAATGACCGACATAGTTTATGATGTAGTAGACATAACAGAAATTTGGCTGGATGAGAGCCATGACTGGGTGACTATGTGGAGGGCTACACCATATTTAGAAGGAATAGAAAAGATAAAAAAGAGAGGAGGGGTTTGTCTGCTTGTAAAATCCAGCCTAAGACCGATGCTGAATAAAGACATTGGGGGAGGGTGTGACAGTGTGGAGTCATTATGGGTAAATATTCATGGAGTGGGCAATAACAGTAAATTGCCAAAATGGAGCTTGTTGTAAGCCACCGTACATAACTGAGTAGGATGTTGCAGGATAGAAATCCTGCAACAAATAGAAAAAGCCTAAAAAAAAAAAGCCCATTTAGTAAAGTAAGTACACCAGAGTATTCCTGCAAAACATCAAATATCAAAAGTTTATTTAATCATACATACATAATATTTTAGAAAAGATGTGTGAATATTAGATAAAGCAGAAACCTTTAAAACAGAAAATAGGAAAGGCAGAATATAATAATGGGTCCTTAATATGGGGGATTTTAACCATCCTGAAAATAATTGGGTCATAAAAGTCCGCTGGATGTGCTAAAAGCCTTACATTTTTATTCCCAATTCAGGACAATTATTTTACTTAGTTGTTTCATAAACCAGACAGAGGGGATAATGTGCCACATCTGGTCCTGTCTAATAGACCAGATACAATATTAGACCTGGAGGTCTGGAGCACTAGGGCAACAGTGATATGGTAAGTTGTATTATAATATTCAATAAAATAATACGAAGAGGAGCAACAAGAAAACTGCAAAATGCAAAATGCAATTGACTGAGGGAAGCACATAGCCTTATTGACTGGGATCATATACTAGTAAATACGGAAATTGAAGTTAAATGGGGAGTTTTTAAAGATATATTACATGAATCGTGTAATAAGTTTATACCCTCTGGTAACAAAATGTCTAGGAATAAAAGGAGACCAATATATATAAATAGGGAATTACTGAATATAATAAGACAAAAACAAAAAGCACTCATTGAAGGCTGAAGGTTCAAAAAAATCATTCCAGACCAAAAGGTCTCAGTAGGACATGTAAAAATGAAATCAAGTTAGCAAAGTTATCTACAGAAAAACAAATAGCTAAGGACATTAAAATGAGTCGCCCAAAAAATGTATGATTATATTTATGCCAAAAAGAAAATATCTGACAATATTGGCCCTCTTAACCCCTTTCATGACCAGGCTCATTTTAGCCTCCAGGACCAACCCCATTTTTTTAAAATCTGACATATGTCAATTGATGTGGTAATAACTTTGGAATGCTATTACCTATGTAAGCGATTCTCAGATTATTTACTCGAGACGTATTGGAGTTTATGTTAGTGGGAAAATGTGGCCGATAAATTAATTGCTCATTTGTAAAAAAACACCAAAATTTTGAGAAAATTTGAAAATTATTATTTTTCTAAATTTAAATGTATATGCTTATAAAACAGATAGTAATACCACCCAAAAATAGTACTAATTAACATTTCCCATATGTCTACTTTATATTTGCATAATATTTTGAATGACCTTTTAGTTTTTCTAGGACGTTACAAGGCTTAGAACTTTAGCTGCAATTTCTCACATTTTCAAGAAAATTTCAAAAGGCTATTTTTTCAGGGACCAGTTCAGTTCTGAAGTGGCTTTAAGGGGCCCATATATTTGAAACCCTTATAAAACACCCCATTTTAAAAACTTCACCCCTCAAAGTATTCAAAACAGCATTCAGAAAGTGTTTTAACCCTTTAGGCAGTTCACAAAAATTAAAAAAATGTAGAGGTGTAATTTACAAATAAAATTTTTTTTGCCGAATTTCATTTGTAATACATTTTTTTCTGTAACACAGAAAGTTTTACCAGAGAAACGCAACTCAATATTTATTGCCCAGATTCTGCTGTTTTTAGAAATATCCCACATGTGGCCCTAGTGTGCTAATGGACTGAAGCATAGGCCTCAGAAGCCAAGGAGCACCTAGTGGATTTTGGGGCATCCTTTTTTTTTAGAATATATTTTAGGCACCATGTCAGCTTTGAAGAGGTCTTGTGGTGCTGAAACAGTGGAAACCTTCAAAAAGTGACCCTATTATGGAAGCAAATTCCCTCAAGGAATGTATATAGGGCTATAGTTAGCATTTTGACCCCACAGTCAGTTTTTTTGCTGAATTTATTGGAATTAGTATGTGAAGATGAAAATTTATGTTTTTAATGAAAAAACATAGAATTTTCTAATTTTTACAAGGAATAAAGGAGAAAAGGACCACAACATTTGTAAAGCAATTTCTCCCAATTACGGCGATGCCCTATATGTGGTAATAAACTGCTGTTTAGACCCACGGCAGGGCTCAGAACGGAAGGGGCGCCATTTGGATTTTAAAACTTAGATTTTGCTGGATTAGTTTTCAGTGCCATGTCGCGTTTGCAACGCACCGAAGGGACAAAAACAGTGGAAACACCCCAAAAGTGACCCCATTTTGGAAACTACACCCCTCAAGGTATACATTTTGTAAGTAGTGTAGTGAGCATTTTGACCCCACAGGTTTTCTTAATTTATTAGAAATGAACGCTCAGCGGATAGTGCAAAGTGAAAATTGCAATTTTCAACTGATATGCCATTTTAGTGGCCAATATTTGGTGCCCAGTTTGTGCCACTGCAGACAAATATCTCATGAACTGTTAAGCGCATTCTCCTGGGTATTGAAATTCCATATATGTTGATGTAAACTGCTGTTTGGGCACACTATAGGATTCAGAAGGGAGGGAGCGCCATTTGGCTTTTGGAGCGCATATTTTGCTTGGTATTAGATCTGTTTGGGGTATTGCTTGTATTTCAGTTTATAATGTGGGGGCATATGTAAGCTGTGCGTAATACATCATGGTATAATAAGCGGGTATAATAATGCGGTAAATAAATAATAATTCATTAATCTCTGGCCAGTGTCGCACTGATAAATAGTGCCCAATGCTATGCACATTTTGTGTCGCCATATTCGGAGAGAGAGAACTTTTTTTATTATTTTCTCCACTGGAGCGGTGTGAGGGCTTATTTGTTACAAAACAATCTGTAGTTTTCATTGGTACCATTTTGGGGTACATACAATTTTTTTCTATCACTTATTATTCAATTTTTGGCACGCAATGTGACCAAAAACAAGCAATTCTGACAATGTTATTTATTTATTTTTTTACGACATTCACCATGCGCTATAAATAACATTTTTACTTTATTCTGCGTGTCAATACGATTTCAGCGATACCATATGTATATAGTTTTGTTATATTTTACAGCGTTTGCACAATAAAATCCCTTTTTTTCTTAAATCATTTATTTTTTGTATCATATTCTTAGAGCCATATCTTAGTTTTTTTCATCAAAAAAGCTGTGGGAGGGCTTGTTTTTTGCAGGACAGGCTGCAGTTTTTATTGGTACAATTTTGGGGTACATGCAACATTTTGTTTGCTTTTTATTCTATGTGTTGTGAGGGGTGGTGACCAAACAACAGCGATTCTGGAATCGTTTTTTATTTTATTTTTTTATGGTGTTCACCGTGCAGGGAAAATACGTGATATCTTTATAGTTTAGGTCATTACAGATGCGGCAATACCAAATATGTATACTTTTGTTTAATGTTTTCAGTTTTTTCCTATAATAAAGATCCTATTATGGGAAAAAAGGCAGTTATTGATTTTTTAACTTGAAACTTTTTTACTTTGTTACATTTTTACTAGGGGACTTGAAGGCATGAAGCCCTGATTGCTATTCTAATACACTGCACTACCTACATAGTGCAGTGTATTAGAGCTGTCAGTTATTCACTGACAGCAAGCCTATTAGGCTTCGACTGCGGGCCGGGCCTAATAGGCTTCCATACTAGGCAGACCACGAGGAGGCAATTGTTAGGCCTCCGGTTGCCATAGCAAACATCGGCACCTGCGTGGGTGCCGATCATTGCCATAGCAACTATCGGGTGCGATTAGCCACCTAGATGCAGCAATCGCTTTTGATCACTGCATCTAAGGGGTTAATCGGCCGGATCGGAGGCTAGCTCTGGTCCTGGCCACTACATTAACGTGTCAGCTAGAACGAACAGCTGACACCCCCACCATATTCTTGGCCCTGATAGAAAGCCTTTTATATAAAGGGCTTCTGTGCTTGGCAGACCAGGAGGCCATTGTTAAAGCCATATTCTGAAAGCCATACATTTTTTAATTTTTTTGTCGATTGAGCGGTATGAGGGCTTATTTTTTTGTGGCACAAGCTGTGCTTATTATTGGTACAATTTTTTAGTACAAACAACTTTTTTATCCAAAATATTCACCACTAAGTGGACCAAAAAAACGATTCTGGCATTTATATTTTTTATATTTACGGTGTTCCCCCATGCGCATTAAACAATGCTATATTGTAAATAGCTCAGACTTTTACGGACGCAGTGATACCAATTTTGTTTATTTTTTTATTTATTACATTACTTCAGAGGAAAAATGGGAAAAGGGAGGTTTTTTGAACATTAAATTTTTTGACATATTTTTTTCAACACTAAGAACTTTATGTAACTTTTTTTTACACAATCTATTAGTCCCCCTAGGGGACTGGAACCAGCGATCCAACCAGGAGGTAGCAATCACAGATTCTATTAAAGCATTTAAAAAAGGCAAGATCAGGGGCATAACTAAGAAAACACTGGGCCCCATAGCAAACTTTTGACTGGGCCCCCCCCTAGGTGCCCTTATAGATAGTGCCCCCTGTAGATTGTGCCATGCAGCCTACCTGTAGACAGTGTTTTACAGCCCCCCTGTAGACAGTGTCACTACCCCACTTGTAGATATCGCCCCCACCTCCCCCTTGTAGATAGTGCCATACAGGCCCCCCCTGTACATATCGCCATAAAGCCCCCCTGTAGATAGCGCCATAGAGCTCCCCCTGTATATAGTGCCACACAGTCCCCCTCCCTTGTATATAGTGCCACACTGCCCCCACTTAGTAGAAAGTGCCACACAGCCCCCCATAGTAGATAGTGCAGCACACAGACCCTTGTAGATTGCACCACACACAGTCCCCTGTAGATAGTGCCCCAGACCTCCCCCTTGTAAATAGTGCCATACAGCCCCCCTTAGTAGTGCCACACAGCCCCTTGTATATAGTGCCACACAGCCCACCCTGTATAGTGCCACACAGCCCCCCTTGTATAAAGTGCAACACAGCCCCCCTAGTATATAGTGCCACCCTCCTACCCCCTTGAATATAGTGCCACCCTGCTCCCCCCTTGTATATAGAGCCACCCTGCTCCCCACCTTGTATATAGTGCCACTCTGCTCCCCCCTTGAATATAGTGTCAACCTGGCCCCCTTGTATATAGTGCCACCCTGCTCCTCCCCTTGTATATAGTGCCACACAGCCCCCCACCAAAAAAAAAATTATATTGTACTTACCTTGTCTCGTCTTTGCGATGGACGGAGCGCTGCACATGCTCTGGTTGGGACACATGCACAGACCAGCGTGATGCAGTGACGTCATCATGCCGGCCTACGCAGGGAGTCTTCCCAGCACCTTATAGGCTGCAGGCCTAAAGTGGCCTGGAGCCTCAGGGCCGATTCTAACTTCTCTGCTGGCTGAGGCGAAAATTGAAATGGCTTCCCCCTAGATTTGTAATGACATCCCCCTGGCTGTTCCACATCACTACCAGCCTCTTCAAACTCTGGCGGATGCGCCGACGCCTTGTACTCCCTGGCATGTGCGGTGCAGCGATGAAGTCGGGCAGAGTACACCTCACTGCACGGTGCGTGCCCAAGTAGTACAAGGCAATGGCGCATCCGAGAAAGATGTATCAGCCAGGGGGATGTCAATCAAACATGGAAAGATGGGTTTGGAAGCAGGACTATGTGACTCTTCAGGATAGCGGCACTGCCCCCATGACCCTTTAATGAGTAATTAGCATATAGTGTGCACCGTTTTAAAAGTTGATTTTATAGATTTTTCTGCATCTGAAAAAAAACCATACATTTGAAAATATTGTCAGGTCATGTAATACCGCATGGTGGCGGTTCAAGTGGTTAAATGTACCTGACAGGTTGCCATTAAATATACAATGAATTGAAAACAATTCCATCTGCCCTGCAATTTTGTTATTATAAATATATCTTATATAATTACAGCATCGGAACCAAGCTCATACATATATACGGCACGAGAGCCTAGCTCAATACATAAATACAGCACTTGAACTAAGCTCAGTACATAAATACAGCCCCAGAACAATGATCAGTACATAAATACAACACCCAGAACCAAGCTCAGTACATAAAAACTGCACCAGACCCCAGCTTAGTACATATATACAGCCCCAGAACCAAGCTCAGTGTAATGCCCATGGCCGTGGGCTGCCATGTTTACTTATCTCATGATGGCCGCAGCCATGGATCAGTGAGCGCTGGTCCCATCTCCTCCTCAGGAGACGTCAGCGCTCACTTCTGCCTCACTCTGCTTTGTCCCAAAGGGCCAGCGCCCGCACCAGAATTAATGACCAAATTAGCTCATTGCCTGAGAATTGTTGTCGTTACCTATGTTGGCCTCTGCAAATGGTTCCCTAGTGTCTTCCAGTTCCCAGTGTTCCCATTCCTGCTACCTGTAATCTGTATCCCGAGCTATCCTGGTCCAAGTGCCGTATTGAGTTGGAGTCATGCTGCGCTGAGTACCAGGCCTGTCCTGCTACACCACGACTGGTGCTTGCCTTCTGTCTAGTCCCATCCGAGCCTGTCTTGCTACTGTCTGAAGGTATAACTATACGAACTGTAGACTTTAGCCAGCTGCCATACCGTTAAGGCGGTATGGTCCAGTGGGTCCACGCACCCTACGTGACACTCAGTACATATATACAGCACCAGAATAAATACAGCTCAGTACATAAATACAGTACTAGAACCAAACTCGGTACATAAATACAGCGCCAGAACCAAGCTCAGTACATGTGGGCTCGAAGGTGGCTCTCCAGAATCTCAAGGTAAAACTGAACCCCCCGTTTAGACATGATATGAAGAAGCAAGCCATGCAAACGGAAGATGTGCTGGATGAAGAGATTTGCCAGTCGAGGAGCAGAAGGTAGGCCGGACAGCAGGATAAAATGAGCCATCTTCGAGTACCGGTCCACCACCACCCAGACCGTATTGCGTCCTGCAGAGGTTGAGTCCATTGATATATGCAGCCAGGGAGCATTGGGCATAAGCAGAGGTTGGAGCAGACCGGCAGGCTTGGAGTGAGCAACTTTCTTGGAAGCATACACAGTGCAGGACGAGACAAAGTCCACAATATCTTTGGGAAGCGCAGGCCACCAGAAATGATGGGCAATCAGATCTCGGGTTTTACGAGCACCTGGCATGACAGGGGTTCAACCGCTGGGGCGACTGGAGGTAGGTGAGGTTCTTGTGCTCGGTGTATATCAGGTTGGGATGAGCTGCACCTTCTAGTAGATGTCTCCACTCCTCCAGAGCCAATTTGATGGCCAGTAACTCCCGATTCCCAATAGAGTAATTGCGCTCTGCGGGAGAAAAAAGTCTAGAGTAATAACCACATACCACTGCCTTCCTATTGGAACCTCCCTGGAATAGAAGTGCACCTGCATCAACAGAGGAGGCGTCCACCTCCAACAAGAACTGTCGAGACATGTCAGGATGATGGCGGGTTGAGGCTGACGTGAAGGCCCTCTTAAGGCTATTGAATTAGATTCTGCCTCTGGGGTCCACACTTTGGCGTTCATACCTTTCTTGGTGAGGGTAGAGATGGGAGCCGTCAGTGAAGAGAAGTTTGGGATAAACTGCCGGTAGAAGTTGGCGAATTCTAAAAAACACTGTATGACCTCAGGCCTGAGGACGTGGCCATTCCAGGATGGACTTTACTTTCTCAGGATCCATCTTGAGGCCGTGATCCGAGATGATGTAGCCCAGGAAGGGTAGGGAGTTCTTCTTAAACACGCATTTCTCCAGTTTGGCATACAAACTACTATTCTCCCTTAATCGCAGCAAAACTTGACGGACATGCCTCTGATGTGTCATCGGATCTGGAGAGAAAATCTAATTATCAACGAGATAGACGACACAGACATAGACATAGAGGAGATCTCGGAAGATATCATTGACAAATTCTTGGAAGACCGCTGTAGCGTTACACAGACCGAAGGGCGTTATCAGGTATTCATAGTGCCAGTCTCAAGTGTTGAATGCCATCTTCAATTTGTCACGCCGGCAATTCCGGATCAAGTTGTAAGCCCCATGCCGGTGTAGTTTAGAAAAAATCTTTCAGAAGTTAGTGGCAACGGATATTTGTTCTTGACCGTGATTTGATTAAGACCATGGTAGTCGATGCAAGGCCAAAGAGATCTGTCTTTTTTCTTGAGAAAGAAGAACCCGGCCATGGCCAGGGAGGTAGATTTTTGTATAAAACCCCTCTCCAGATTCTCCTTGATATAGGCTGACATGGACTGAGTCTCTGGCAAGGACAGAGGGTATACCCGTCCACAGGGAAGGGACACATTTGGAACCAGGTCAATAGGGCAGTCATATGCCCGGTGTGGGGGCAGCGTCTCAGCCTCCATCTTGCTGAAGACATCTGCAAACTGAGCAAAATGAGGGGGTAATCCTGCGAATGACTGAGGCAGAGGAGGCTGTACAGGATGGATCTGCAACAGGCAGCGATTGAGACATTTGGTGCCCAATTGGAGAACCTCTCCGGAATTCCAGTCCAGGACTGGGTCATGTAGTATAAGCCAAGGCAGACCCAGTAGAACATGATTGACGGCTTTTGGCAAAACACGAAACAAAATTAGTTCCGAATGCTTGGTCTCAGATACAATCGTATCGGGCAGAGGCAGTCCATTCACCGAGGCAACAGCCAAAGATGTCTCCAGAGGAACTGTGGGCAACTGGAAATGATCCACTAGGTCTTTTCGAATGAAGACTGCTGCGGACACGGAGTCCAGATAGGCAGAGACCCGGTGCATCTTCTCGCCGGACACTATGGTCATGGGGATTGAGAGTTTAGAAGACAATCTTTTGTTCAGCGCCATTTTGCTTAGGGTTGTCTCTCCAACCAATCCTAGGCACTGGAGTTTTTTGGCTTCTGAGGTCACAAACACACAACATGGCCTCCAAGGCTGCAATATAGACAAAGTCCCCATGTGCATCTGCGTTGTTTCTCCTGGGCTAACAATTTGAGCCGATTCACTTGAATAGGCTCCTGTGGTGGAACAACTGGTGAGGACGACAGGGATTGCTGGAAAGTAGATGCCAGCCTGAGAAATCTTCTCTCCCGTCAAACCTCTTGGGATCGCTCCCGGATCTTCATGTCAATCCGGGTAGCAAGCAAAATGAGGTCATCCAGGGTAGGTGGCAGATCACGAGCGGAAAGTCTTTAATCTCGGATGTAAGTCCCTGCCAGAATGTAGCCACCAAGGCCTCGTTGTTCCAGGATTCGCCCAGGCTAGTGCCTTGCCAGTAAGGAGAGAGATTATGAAAGCGATCCTTGCGCCATCGGCGGAGAATGCTCTGGCATGTAGACTAAAGTGGATCTGGCACTGGTTCAGAAATCCCCTGCAGGTACTCACGTCTCCGTCGTAGCAAGGTGGTAGTGGCAGCGAGAATCGGGAGTCGGCATCGATGAGGTGTAGCAGTAGGAACAGGAACAGGTGCCGTGATGGCTGCAGCCTGCGCATCCAGTCGCTGTGCAGTGTTCACTGCCAGGAGGAGTTGGTCTTGTCGTGACCGAAGGTCTCACATGTTTGCCTGCATAGTTTGTGACGTCATCATGGTCTTGGGTTGACCACTGGGGTCCATGGCCTGAGCGTACTGTCATGATCCATGGGTATGTGGACACTCTAGGCCGCACCGGAGTAGCGGAGAAGCAGCTGGCCAAACAACAGTCCTAGTACAAAAGTACCTTTAATAGACCAGATAGTAATTGAGGCTCAGCACAGATGAACTTGTAGGCACCAGACGTGATGTATATCAGCAGGCGTGACCAGTGGCACAACACGACTCCAACAGATTGAGGCACAGGAACAGATATAGCAGGGGATACAGGACACAGGTAGAAGGGCACGGGAAACAACGAGAACAGGATAACACTAAGGGACCATTTGCTAAGACTAACATGGGTAAACACAACAATGTTTAGGCAATGAATGAAAAGGCAGAGCCCTTTTTATAGTCCCGGGTGATCATGGGCTAATTACAGATTTTCTTCATGTGTGTGCACTGGCCCTTTAAGGCTGGACGCGAGCGTTCGTGCGCACCCTACAGAATGTAGTGCAGCGATACGGAAGTGAATGCCGGCGTCTCTCAGGAGGGAAATACCGCCCCGCACTAACTTGTCCTTGGCCGCAGCCTTTGGTGGGTAGGTAAGCACGACAGTCCGGGGCTGTGGACGTTACACAGGGTATGTTGAAATGGTTAGCAAGGGGGGGCAGCTTCCCCCCCCTTATAATACAACAAGAATTTTCACATAAAATCAATAAACCCTATAGAACCACAGTTTGGAAGACAGGAGTATTACAGCAACATATCCAAGCACTGGTAGGCGACCGGACATCCATCATCACTGAAGACATCTGCAAGGAAACTACAAATTGTTATCCAAAAATCAAAGTGTAGAATACGAACCATGTTATATAACGGTCTTTCTTCATCATATGTCCTCACAGCATAGGAGGATCAGGAGCGATAGGTACCAAACAGTTAGAGTATCTGACGTACATCGATAGTTCGGGCTCTCTCTCAGCACCCATCACACCTGAGATCATTGGAAAATCGTGGGCTCCATCAGGGAGCAAATTTAAGAACATGCTCCATATCGCAGGATAGTTTCCCCCTGTGGTACATCTTTATCGCATAAGGAGATACAAAATGGCAGGAGTACAGAAGCTAGAGTCTATGACTTTCCAACCAGGCAAAGGCCTCTTCCAGCTTGCCCAGGAACATTGTAGAGCCGTTGTGCACCAATCTGATCTTGGCAGGATATTTCTTGGCCTCCGTAAATCGCTGCCTCTGTTTCTGCACCTCTGATGACTCTCACACCCTGATTATTATGCTTTAAAGGCCCCTGTTGTCTTGCTAGTTCCAGTAACTCATCTCTGTCCTTGAAATGTAAACTTTTTGCAATGAACGTGTGTGGCGGCGCTCCAGGTGGAAGAGATCTAGTCGGGATATGATGAGTACGTTCCACACAGAACATTGTAGAGAAGGCAGTTTTGCCCCCCATGTGGACTGTTGCGTCTCAAGAGTGTCAACCCTTGATCTCAATGGAGTCACTACATCTTCCAAATCAGAAATAAGCTATTTAGACTCAGTAGCTCTTTCACGTAGTGTGTGTATGTCAGCTCTGAGAAGGCCAAAATCTACCTGAAAGGCATAGATTTTCTCGGTTAGAACCGTACCAGATGCTGTGATAGCCTTCAGCACATTCAACATGGACGGTTCAGGAGGAAAGTCGACAGAAGTGGAAGGAGAGGTGGAGGCCTTAGAAGGCCACTAGGCGCAATTCCCAGGTGTAGAACCGGTGGATTTATCCATCTTGTCTGTAATTTTGGACTGTGTGAAGGGGGCCATTGTAGGAGTACCCTGGGTTGCGGGATAATGTAAGGACGGAGAATCACCTCAGATCGGTGCACAGCCAGGCACACTTTTAGATAATCATAGGCATAGGGAAGGGAGAAAGTCTTCCAACCATCTTTTTATGTCCAAATTACATTTTGGTAGAATATGAGAAGATAGTGGGGGGGGGAGGGGGGGCTTAAACACATCCAACTATTACTGGCACCAAGGTTGCTAAAGTCACTCACCCCTCCACAATGATGGCCGTGTCTACAGGAGTTCCCCTTCTTCAGAGCATCCTCTTTTGTTGCAGCCAAAAGTCCCAGTCAGGAACAAGGGCAAATAGCTAGGGGCTACACACAAGGCTCAAGCTGTGAGACAGGGGGGTCCATTGTGGTTTCAGTCCAGGGCGGAAGTAGCCTGCGTTCGGCCACCACACACAATCCAGGCTGGGGATGCAGCCCCAGACCTGACCCAAAAACTCCGGCCCGCAGAACACCGGTTGGAAGAGGGTTATCACCCCAGGAAAACGTCACCCTGCAGAGGGAGCCCTCCCCATAGATCCAGGAGCACACAGATGGAGGAGAGATGCAACATCCGCTGTCACGCGGTCTCACCGACTTCCGGCCGCTAGCCGCTACTCGAGTCCGCGGCTTCAGAACGGTCAGTAGGCCACAACTGAAAAAGGGGAGCAAGGGCCTCAATACGGGTTTAGAAATGTGCACCAGCCTCCGCTGGTTATGTATCACTGCCTGGATGAGCGATGAAACCCCGTATAAAGGAGGATTACTGGGGATAATATTCCAGGGATGGGAGCCCAAGCAAAACGTGTCCGACTAACCCCACGTCCAAGCCACGCCCCTGCCAATCCTGCTTTTAGCTGCACAGCCTCATGACTCCAATTACACAATGGGGCACAGCTGTTATCACTGATTCTAGCCGTACTCTAATGGAAAAGAACCAAAAAGCAGCCAAGCAACCAACACACGAAAATAAATAGCAGGTAAACATTATATATGATTTATAAGATGACTACTGAAAATCAACTTTACATCTCCATCTCAAGATTTCACAGGATAAATCTACAATAAACATATTAAGGAGGTCCCCAATGTAATTATAAAAATAAGGTTAATATGGCGTTAATATGGCTGCAAGAGATAAGATCATAGGTTTAAATCCTGCTCAATTTTCTTAATTCTATTCTATCGATTTTGCTTCTAACCAAATACGAAGTATCCTTAGATTGGTTAGATAAAAGGAAATGTCTCTATGTCTTATTCTTTTCAGGATTATATATATTTTTTTCGGGTATATGAATGGAACGTATGTATTTATCTTCAGCATTTTGTATTCTATTTTTTTTCTTAATTGTTTTCATACAAATCCACTTATAAAATCTGAAGCTTATTTGTTTATGATAGTCATGAAAATAGATTTTTGTAGAGAGTTAATAAAATATTTTAATATAACTGATGGGGTGCCTTTATTTTATTATTTTTTCCATTAATTTCACAGCTCTTCTTTATGAATTAACTTTGGTTTTATTTATTTTTAAATACTTAGATTATATGTCAAACTTTTGAATGCTATAAATATGGTTGCCATACACATGCATCTCTGGTAGTAGTTTAGGAAAACGTGTCTTTACTCCATTGATGCCTGCACATATGTACACACACAAACACACACAAATGTCACATCATCATTAATGGACATATGTTAAAGGGGTTATGTGGGGACCAAAAATTATCGCTCATATACATTCTGGTCCCCCATCGTGCAGAGTCTGTGATTTTTATATATTTTTATAGTGCTGCCAGGGGCTGGAAGTCTATTTGCACAGCCTTCTTTGATGACGATCCGACACTTCATCACGTGACCGGCCCTGCAGTATTCTATGTAATCAATGTACTACTGATACTGTTTGTACATAGAATACAGCCGGGCCGGTCACATGGCGAAGAGTGGTATTGTCATCAAAGAAGGCTGTGCAACTAGATGGAGGACTGGAATGTATATTAGCAGTGTACTCACATACTGCAGTGAGTACGCTGCTAATAATTTTTTGTCCCCAAAATAACCCCTTTAAAGGTGAAATGCAGCAGGAAGCATTCGGTGGAGTTGATTGTTCCTAAAGAGAGATCTACAGGTTATTACATTCAAAGGTTCACTTTGATTGTGACTTACAATAGATAACAACCAGACCACATTATATTAATAATTACTGAAGAATTTATTTTAACAAATAACATGCTGTGAAGCTCAACAATTGCATCCTTGAAATAACTTAAAGGGAATGTGTCACAAATTCTAATTATTTTTTGCGTAAATTACTTTCGGTGCCATTTTTTTTTCTTCTACAAGTGGGAAGTATTAAAAATGAAATAATAATTTGACATGTTTTCCTATGTTGGCCACCATAGGGAGCACTTCCCAGAATTACATCAAGGTGAATCAGGCAAAGAAACTTGACTCACAGCTACTGTAAATGTGGGAGGGAGACACCCCATCCCTATTTTTGGCTACAAGCCAGGAAAAAGTGTTTTCAAATTGCCAAGCATTGTACAGCTCCATTTTTTAAGTGATTGTACAATGGTAGTTGGCAGCAGCTACCTGACACACCAAAAGGCTAAGAATAATGAAACTCAAGAGGGAAGACCCTGTGGTGACTGACTTTTCAGTTGACAGGTTCACACAGCGAGTATTTGACACGCTTTTTGCCACATTTTACACTTCAAGAAACGCGTCAAAAACGCTTGATTAAGCTTCCAATTTACATCAATGGGAAAATGCGCCGTTAGTAAATATAATGAGATTTTTTACGCGAGCCTTTATGATGTGGCAATTTTTATTTCTTAATTGGCCATATTTTTATTTATCCTTTTTTAATTAACATCCTTTAAGACATAGCTAATTGCACAGAAATCGAGATGGCATGTGTCATCTTAAGATGGTTTTGTTTTTCTCACCATTTTCTTTCCAAACTAAACAGTAGGAATATGACTTTTGCTTCATTACACTGATAATAACGTCACAAAAAAAAAATCACCTTATTGAAGTTAGTAAATTTAAGGTGTTGTATTTATGTATATTTTGACTGCTCACTAAATTGGTAAGCTTGAATGCTACAATTAGGTAAAATATAATTGAAATAATGCAGGAAGGATAAGTGGAAAATGTAACAATATGGAGTAGGATTGCTATTCTTTCTAACTGTCAAATAAGCTAATTATCAATGTGCTATTGCAAGTTATTTTGCTTCCAGGTAAAAACCTGATGGAGTACAGAATTTCTAATAATAAATGTGTCACGTAAATAAATAGGAAAACTGTGCATGCTAATGAATTCCCTTGGAGCATTTATTGTGATTTGCAAATTGTGTGTATAAAATATTTTTCCAGTTAAAAACAATGAATAGCACACCAAATGTACAATATTAATTTCTACCATGGCACAACATATAGGCCTCTTTATAACACGTTGGTAAGTCCATTTTCACATTAGTAGTTCATTAAATAAACTATTGGAAGAATTGCCATATTTCTTATCAGGCTTACAATTATAAACGTAATCCCTTAATGACCAAGCTTGTTTGGACCTTAACAGGTTCCCGACCGCTGGCCGTATATATACGGCCAGCGGTCAGGGTCTCTAAAGTCCGCCGTATAGACTATTTACGGCGGCACTTCAGAGACTGTGCACGCGCGATCGCGTGCACACAGCTCTGTGCCCTGGCTGTTGCTAACAGCCATGGGCACTGGGCAGAATGTCAGGGGTCAATCTTTTGGCCCCTGAACATGTGATCGCTGTGACAACCAATCACAGCGATCACATGCATTTCTGCATAGAAAACAGTGTGCACGCGATCGCGTGCACACAGCCCTGTGCCCACGCTGTTACCAACAGCTCTGGGCACTGGGCAGAGTATCAGGGACCAATCTTATGGTCCCTGAACATGTGGTCGCTGTGAAAACCTATCACAGCGACCACATTTGTTTTATTTTGACTTTTCTGGCAGTAAATCTCCTGCCTCTTTTCTTCTCCTCAAACATTGTTTCAGTTTGAGGAGAAGAAGAGACTCGGGAGAATTGCTGCCAGAAGATTACAGTTACAGTTACACAAAAAATACAGTTACACTCTAAAACATTCTCTGTATAGATAGATTTCTATCTATCTATACAATCTATCTATCCATCTATCTTTTTTCTATATATCTACCTTTCTATCTTTTATTCTATTAGAATAGGCAGGTAGGGAGTATATAATTATATATATATATACACATATATATAATATATATAGCAATAGCGGTTTATTTTTTTGTTAGTGGTAGTGTAGATATATATAGCAGTTAGTTTGTGTGTTTTATATAAAAAAAAAAAAAAACAATTTGTTTAGTTAGTGTTAGTGTTAGTTACGTTATGGCGAGGAAGTTGTTTAGCGCCGAGGAGGCATACGCCATGCTGTGGTCTGAGTCGGAGACCGCATCAGAGATGGCGTCCGAGATGGAACCTGTTTTAGGTAGTGACGATGACAGCGTCACTTCAGGTTCATCTTCAGGGGCCGTTGTCCCTGATGCAGTTGAAACTGCAGAACTTGAAAGCGCAGGGCCAAGTAGCGCTGTAGCACGGGACAGCCTGGTCCCTTCAGTCCAGGCTCTTGTATGGGCACCTGCCCCATCTTTTGGGCCTAGAATCCACGGATTTACTGCCACTCCTGGCATAACCGTGGACAATACAAATTTTGTCCAAATGGATTACTTCCATTTATTTATAACGGACGACATCCTAAATCAGATTGTCCACGAAACAAATTTATATGCCACTCAATATATAAGACAGAAACCTTCATCCACCCATGCCAGAGATTGGACGCCCACCAATTTGCTGGAATTAAAAAAAAATTTGGGGCTCACCCTAAATATGGGTATTGTCAAAAAGCCCTCCATTAGATCTTACTGGTCAACAAGACCCACCCAAGCCACCCCAGTATATTCTGAAGTAATGCCCAGGTCTCGTTATGAGACAATAATGAGGTTCCTCCACTTCAATGACAACGCACAGGCCCCCCCAAGTACCGATGCAAACCGGGATCGGTTGTTCAAAATAAGACCGCTAATAAATTCCCTGAATAATTTATTTCTGCAACTCTACACCCCTGAGCAGAATGTAAGTGTGGACGAATCCCTCCTCAACTTTCATGGCAGACTTAGCTTTCGCCAATATCTACCTTCAAAAAGGGCAAGATATGGCGTTAAGCTCTACAAATTGTGTGAAAGCGGGTCAGGATATACCACCGCCTTCAGAATTTATGAAGGGCGGGACCGCACAATAAATGTTCCTGGATGCCCCCCTGATCTTTCCACCAGCAGTAAGATCGTGTGGGAGATAATGCAGCCTCTGCTTCACAAGGGGTACCACCTGTACTGTGATAATTTTTATTCCAGTGTGCCCCTGTTTAGGCATTTGCATGCTGCAAGGACTGGGGCATGTGGTACCATGCGCAAAAACAGAATTGGTTTTCTACAGCAATTAGTGGGGAAGCGCATGGTAAAGGGGGACTCCTATGCTTATGCATCTGAAGAATTGCTGGCGGTCAAGTTCAGGGATCGCAAAGATGTGTATGTGCTAAGCACGATTCATACCGCAGGAACAGTGGCAGTGAGGGAAAGGGGGGCAACATCGGACAAGCACAAACCAGTGAACGTGTCCGAATATAACAAGTACATGGGGGGGGTGGATTTAAGCGACCAGGTTTTACAGCCCTATTTAGTAAAACGCAAAACTAAAACCTGGTACAAAAAAGTGCCCATTTATTTGTTACAGGTGGCCATCCACAACTCATTTGTGCTCTACAAAAAAAACAGAAGCAGAGACACATACCTGGATTTCCAGGAAAAAATTATTGAAGGCCTCATTTTTGATGTTCAGGACACCCGAGAATGCCCCCAGTCTGAGGATGTCACGCGACTGACTGAAAGACACTTCATCAGTCGGATTCCCCCAACACCAACCAGAAGCAACCCCCAGAAAAAGTGCCGCGTCTGCAGAAAAGACGGGCACCGCAAAGATTCCCGATATTTCTGTCCCTCATGTCCCTCGCAACCAGGCCTGTGCATTGAGCCATGTTTTAAAAAATACCACACTGTTCTGAATTATTAGATTTTAGTTAATTCGTTGAAAATATATTTGCCCTACATTACGTTTTTATTTTTCCCCTGATTTTACTCCAAGGGTGAGGGAGGGAATGGGTGGGTGGGGGGTGGATGTCATGTTTGCATATTCTCTAAAGTTCATCTGCTGGAGAGCTCCATTTGCATAAACCTGCAATTTCTTATTTTAGAAAACCCCAAAAAATAAATTCCCATTATACCCCTAGATGAATATTTTGGGATTTCTGCTTCAAGAGCAGATATTTTGGAAGTGTTATAGAAACTCTGTTGAGTTTTGTAAAACCAGCTTTGAAAAAAAGCGATTTGTGAAATAAGCTTCTTCTATCGTCCGCCCTCCTACTTCTCTATGTGATAAATAAGACACACATATTTGGTATCCCCATGCTCAGGTGAAGTGGAAGAATGTGAAAGGAGATGAATTTTGGCCGTGGTCTATGCCGTGTGTGAAAAATGCTGGTATAAACTGACGCATTTGCTAAAAAATTGCTAATTTTATTTTGATCTATCTTATTCAAGAAACTTTCAGAAGAAAACTGGACTGTCTAAAAATATGATAAACCCCTTGAAGGAAACCTTGTGGGGTCTACTTGTGCGAATGAAGTCATTTATGGGGTGATTCTAATGTTTCAGCAGCATTACACCCCCCAGAAAACAGTATGCGGCTATAAAATCAAATGCAAAATTCCTGGACCGAAAAGGCCGAAAAGCCTCCTTTTATGCCAAGCCCTGGCACATGCCCGCACAGTGAATAAGGCACACATATTTGGTATCCCCATGCACGGGAGAAGTGGAAGAATGTGAAAGGAGATTAATTTGTCCGTGGTCCATACCGTGTGTGAAAAATGCTAGCATAAACTGGCGCAATTGCTAAATTCTTGCATTTTTTTCCAATTTTGCCCACTTTAGAGAAAAAAATAAAAATGATATATACTAACAAATGCCACTAAAACAAAGCCCTATCTGTCCTTTAAAAAGAGTGTAAAATTCAAAGATGAACTTTATTCACCTGCTGAGTTATAGTCATCTAAAGAAGCGCATAGCCAAATTGTGAAATTTGCTCTGGTCATTTAGCTGTAAAACAGCCTAGTCCTTAACCGGTTAACCCCTTAGGCTGGATTCACACAACCATGTTACGTCCGTAATGGACGGAACGTATTTCGGCCGGAAGTCCCGGACCGAACACAGTGCAGGGAGCCGGGCTCCTCGCATCATAGTTGTGTACGATGCTAGGAGTCCCTGCCTCGCTGCAGGACAACTGTCCCGTACTGAAAACATGATTACAGTACGGGACAGTTTTCCTGCAGCGAGGCAGGGACTCCTAGCATCGTACATAACTATGATGCTAGGAGGCCGGCTCCTTGCACTGTGTTCGGTCCGGGATTAGCGGCCGAAATATGTTCCGTCCATTACGGACGTAACATGGTCGTGTGAATCCAGCCTTAAGGACGCAGCCACTTTTGGACTAAATGACACAGCCTCATTTTTTAAATCTGACATGTGTCATTTTATGTGGTAATTACTTTGGAATGCTTTTACCTATCCAAGCGATTCTGAGAGTGTTTTCTTGTGACATATTGTACTTTATGTTAGTGAAAAAATGTGGTCGATAAATTCAATATTTTTTTTGAAAAACACCAACATTTTGAGAAAATTTGCAAAAATTTTAATTTTTCTAAATTCAAATGTATCTGCTTGTAAGACAGATAGTTATACCACACAAAATAGTGACTAGTTAACATTTCCCATATGTCTACTTTATGTTTGCATTATTTCTTGAACATCCTTTTATTTTCCTAGGACGTTACAAGGCTTATAAGTTTAGCAGCAATTTCACACATTTTCAAGAAAATTTCAAAAGCCTATTTTTTTAGGGTACAGTTCAAATCTGAAGTAGCTTTGAGGGCCTTATATATTAGGAACCCCCACAAATCACTCCATTTTAAAAACTGCACCCCTTAAAGTATTCAAAACAGCATTTAGAAAGTTTCTTAACTGTTTATGCGTTTCACAGGAATTAAAGCAAAGTGGAAGGGAAATTTGCAATTTTAAATTTTTTTTTTGCAGAAATTCCATTTTAATTCATGTTTCCTGTAATATTGAAGGTTTTTACCAGAGAAACACAACTGAATATTTATTGCCCTGATTCTGCAGTATTTACAAATAGCCCACATGTGGCCCTAGTGTGCTACGGGCCTGAAACAAAGGCCCCAGTAGCAAAGGAGCACCTAGAGGATTTTTCAGCCTTCCTTTTCTTAGATTATATTTCAGGCACCATGTCAGGTTAGAAGAAGTCTTGTGGTGCAAAAACAAAGGAAACCCCCCAATGTGACTCCATTTGGGAAACTACACCCCTAGAGAAATTCATCTAGGGATGTAGTGAGCATTTTGACCCCACAGGTATTTCATAGATTTCTTTAGAATTGGGCAGTGAAAATGAAAAATTACATTATTTTCCAATAAGATGTAGCTTTACCTCAGAATCTTTAATTTTTTTAACAAATAAATGATGATAAGCACCCCAACATTTGTAAAGCAACTTCTCCAGAGTACGGAAATACCCAACATGTGGTCATAAACTGCTGTTTGGGCAAGCGGCAGGACTCAGAAGGGAAGGCACGCCATTTAGACTTTGGAGTACAGATTTTGCTGGTTTGATTTCTCGGCACCATGTCACATTTGTAAAGCTCCTAAGGTACCAGTACAGTGGAAACCCCCCAAATGTGACTCCATTTGGGAAACTACACCCCTAGAGGAATTCAACTAGGGGTGTAGTGAGCATTTTAACCCCCCAGGTGTTTCATAGATTTCATTTGAATTGGGCAGTAAACATGAAAAATGTCATTTTTTTTCCACTAAGACGTAGCTTTAGGTCAAAATGTTTAATTTTCTCATTAAATAAAGGAGAAAAAGCACCATAACATTTGTAAAGCAACTTCTCCAGAGTACGGAAATACCCCATATGTGGTAATAAACCACTTTATGAATACACATCAGGGCTCAGAAGGGAAGGAGCGCCATTTATCTTTTGGAGAGCAGATTTTGCTGGATTGTTTTTTCTGCACCATGTCGCTATTGGCAAAGCCCCTTAGGTACCAGTACAGTGGAAACTAAACAAAAGTGACTCCATTTGGCAAACTACACCCATTGAGTAATTCATCTAGGGGGGTAGTGAGCATTTTGACCCCACGGGTGTCTCATAGATTTTATTAGAAATGGGCAGTGAAAATGAAAAATGACATTATTTTCCAATAAGACGTAGCATTAGTTCAAAATTTTTCGTTTTCTCAACAAATAAAGGAGAAAAAGCACCGTAACATTTGTAAAGCAACTTCTTCAGAGTAGGGAAATACCCCACACGTGGTCATAAACTGCTATTTGGACACACAGCAAGGCTCTAAAGGGAAGGAGCGCCATTTAGTATTTGGAGTGGAGATTTTACAAGATTCGTTTTTTGACACCATGTTGCATTGAGCTATAGTACCAGTACAGTGGTACCTCCGAAAAAATTACCCCATTTTGGAAACTAGATCCCTCAAAGAATTTATCTAGGGGTGTAGTGAGCATTTTGACCGCACAAGTGTTTTGCAAAAATGAATAAACAATAGATGTTGCAGATTAAAAATTGCCGTTTTCCACAGATATGCCATTTCAGTGCCCAATGTGTTGTGCCCAGCTGGTACCACCGTAGACACACATCCCATAAATAGTTAAGCGGGTTCTCCAGAATACAGTAATACCACATATGTGGTCATAAATTGCCGTTTGCGCACACTGCCAGGCTCAGTTGGACCACCATTTGGCTTTTGAAGCGCAGATTTTGCTTGGTGTTTTACTGGTATTTCAGCTTATAATGTGGGGGTATATGTAAGCTGGGCGGAGTACATCAAGGTATATGTAAGCTGGGCGGAGTACATCAGGGTATATGTAAGCTGGGCGGAGATGTACTAAGGGTACATGTAAACTGTGCGTAGTACATCAGGGTATATGTAAGCTGGGCGGAGTCCATCAGGGCATAATAGGTTCATGTAATAATGGGGAGAATGATCCATGGATTGGTGTGGTACCAATCCTTTATGAACAGGCCGGGTTTTTGGGGTATTATACAAAATATCTGCGCTCCAGTTTTGCCTAATCTTTGACTTCTTCACTAGCCCTATAAGCAGCACAAGGCCCTAAAGTTTCTCATCTCCACTGCGTCTACAGGGTCCACCTGTGGGGTCCAGCAAATGACGATGTGGGGTATTTATTGAATTTCTACTGGACCTAAAAAATTAGTCTGGGCCGTCATTTAGCAACATTTTGCCTCATTGCGTTTTGAGTCATAACTCATAACGTGTTATTTTTCCGTTGACGGAGCTGTGTGAGGGCTTGCTTTTTGTGGAACGAGCTGTAATTTTTATTGGTTCCATTTTGGGGTACATGCGATTTTTTTTATCACTATTTATTCCATTTTTTGGGAAATGAGGCAACCAAAAAGCAGCAATTCTAGCACGGTTTTGGTTTTTTATTTTTTACAGTGAACACCGTGCAGTATAAACAACATGTTAACTTTATTCTGCGGGTCGATACGATTACAGCGACACCAAATTTATATTGTTATTTTACGTTTCACTACGTTCCCACAATAAAAATACTCTTTTCTAAAAAAATCATGTTTTAGTGTCGCCATTTTCTAACAGCCATAACTTTTTTATTTTATAGTTGATATCGCTGTGGGAGGGCTTGTTTTATACGTGACAAACTGTAGTTTCTATTGGTACCATTTTCCTTTACTTGCAACTTTTTGATCACTTTTTATTAAAAAAATTTTGAGACAAGATGACCAAAAAATAAAATGCTGTCATTATTTTTTATTACATTTTTCTACGGTGTTCACCGTGCGGTAAAAATAATGTGATATTTTTTTATAGATCAGGCCGTTCCGAATGCAGCGATACCTATTATGTATAGCTTTTTTTTTCATTTTTTCATTTTTTCCTAATAATAATGGAGTTGATCAGTTAAAACTTTTATTTATTTATTTTTCTTTCACATTTGTTTTTACTTTTTTCACTTTCTTTTTTACACTGACCTGGGGACTTGAAGATCTTCATTTGACAGTTAGCCTATTACGTCATGCCTCGGGCAGCACCTAATAGGCTACCGTACCTGGGCAACCAGGAATCCTAGCAATGGCTTCCTGGTTGCCATAGCAACCATCGCCATCCGCGATCCATCGCAGGGTGCCCGGGGGGGTACAGAGGTAGCTCCCTCCCTCTGTCAACCACTTCTATGCGGCAGACGCCATTGACAGCCGCATTGAAGAGGTTAAATGGCTGCGATCAGCGGTAACTGCCATCACAGCCATTGCAGCGGGATGTCAGCTGTGTATGACAGCTGACAGCCGCTGTAGATGAAGCACGCACAGCTCCTGTGCCGGCTTCATCTACAGGGCGTGACTGTACGCCCGTGTGCGGGAAAGCACTTTGAATTTGGACGTACAGTCACACCCAAAAGCGGAAAGGGGTTAATGACCAAGAGAGATTTTTCAAATCTGGTTTGTCTGAATTAATCAAACAACAATTCTGCAATAGTTTTACATATCCAAACAATTCTGCCATTGTTTATTCGTCACATGTTGAACCTTATTTACGTGGTAAAAGTAGACAGATACGATTTGCGTAAATTAACTAAAAAGTACAAAAATGTATGAAATTTTGAAAAAATAATGTTTTTCCCTATTTTGAACTGCAATATGTCACATACTGTACACATTTTTTTGATAAAATATATATTTCCATTTCTTAACTTTATTTTGGCAGCACTTTTGAAAAAAAATAAATACCTTTTTGAACAATTTAGAAGACTTACAAATGTAATAATAATTTTATCAATTTTGAAGTACATTTTGTTTTCATGCACCAAGCCATGTATTCAGAGTCTCATAGGTCTCAGGATGATGGAAACCCCCATAAATTACCCCATTTTGAAAACTAAACCCTTTCAGGTATTTATTAAGGGGTGTTGTATGTATTTTGACCCCCACAGTTTTTTTTTGTAAGTATTCATGCAAAGCAGGTGTAAAGAAATATATTTTCAATTTTGAGCTGCCAGAACGATAGAAACTCCCCATAAATGACCCCATTTAGGAAACTAGACCCCTTAAGGTATTCATCTTGGAGTGTAGTGAATATTTTGACCCCACAGTTTTTTGCTCAATTTAATGCAAAGCAGTTGCAAAAAAACTTAAATTTCACTTTTTTCACAAATGTATAATTTTGAAGACCGATTTCTTTGTAAAGAGAACATGAGAATGAATAAACACACACCAAAATCTATCACCCTATTTCTCCTGTGTACAAAAATACCCCCATTGTGGCCCTAATGCGCTGCCTGGACAAACAGCAGGGCCAAAAAGAGAGCACCCAGTGGCTTTCAGGACACATATTTTGCTCCCCCATTGTGGCCTCAATCTGCTTACTAGACGTGTGGCTGGGCCAAAAAGAGAGGGAGCACGCTTTGGTTTCAGGGCACAATTGAATAAATTCTAGGCCCCACATCATGCATTTAGAGGCATTGAGCTGCCTGAACAGCAGTGTTAAAAAAACAAACACCCAGAAATTACACCATTTTATAAATTAGACCCCTAAAGGTATTCATCTAGTTGTGTAGTGAGCATGCTGACCAAAAAATGTTTAGAGGAAATAATGGGTATTATTTAAGACAATATCGGTATATAATGTTTTCTTTTAATTCTTATTACATTTCCACATGAAATAGAGGAAAAATTTGTTAATAGGTTATTTTGTTAGAAATATGCCACATTATTAAATTTGGGCGTCATACAAAAGAGAAGTGAGGCTGTGTATCCATAACGGATGCATGTCACTATATTCGTATTTGCCTGTACTTATGACTATATCTTGCTAAAGAAGCAGTTATCCCTCATCTGTGCCATTATGATGTCATTGTGGACAGAATTCTGTCCTAATATAAAATCAGTCAGCAAGGAAAAAATAAACTGTACTGGAGTAATGGGCAATATCTTCAAAAAAAATGGAGGAAAATGTATCCAACTATGTGGCAAACTAGTGTTTGTTAACAAGGTATAAAAAGGGCTGTCATGACAAGCTTTTTTTTTCAGTGACTGGTTGTACAACGTCTCTTTAGCTCCAACAATCCCTATATTAATGGAAGAAACTTACCAAGTGATACACTATAACAGGCTCCTGCTTGCCAGAGTATAAACTGCTATGTGCACAAAACAACCAATCGTTAAAGTATATATAAAGGGGCAGGGTCCAAAACCACTAATCCCCAAAATTATGTCAGTATTTCCAGAAGAATTTTCCGGTGTACTAAGTCCAGTAAAACCCAAACAAAACTGTAACAAAGCCCATGGTGTATTGATAAGGAACAGCTCGATTAATCATGCCCATATCACGGCACAGAAATAGGAATGTAATGTGGCAGGACATAGTCATAAGAAAAAGGAAATACATCCTCAATTTATTCTTCTAATCATTGCTAAAATGGATGACTTCCACTAATTCAGGGGTGGCATGGGCCGCACGTGTCGGATTTATCTACTAATAAATGAAATACCCACATTCATTTTTATTTCAAGAACAATTGTGTGTGGTCCATGTTCTGAATAGACAATTGTGGGCACCTGCACAATAAACTGTGTTAATAAAAAAAAATACAATATTAATTTGTGAGTGATCAAGTCTAGGATTAAATTTTGCAAGAATTATATAATAGAAATGAATTTGTGTAGCGGCCACGGCCGCGGACCGTCGGGATTACTCACCCCCCGACGGCCGCAGCTATGGATCTGTGAGTGCTGGCCCGCATCTCCTCACCAGGAAACGCCAGTGCTCACTTTCGCTTCGTTCTGCTGTGTCACGTAGGGTGCACGTGCACACTCATGCCAGGCATTTAAGGGCCCGCACACACACATAAAAATTATCATCATTTACCCATGATCATCCTGGACTATAATAAGGGCTATGCCCTTTCACTCATTGCCTGAGCGTTGTTGTGTTTACCCATGTTAGTCTTGCAAATGGTCCCTTAGTGTTATCCTGTTCCCAGCATTCCCTTCTCCTGCTACCTGTATCCTGTATCCTGTGCTACCTTTGTTCCTGTGCCTTAGAAAGTTGGAGTCGTGTTGTGCCCTCGGTCACGCTTGCTGTTTTACACCACGCCTGGTGTCTGCTGCCAAGGTCCCTTCTGTGCCGAGCCTCCATTACTGTCTGAATGACTACAGGTACCCTTGTGCTTGGACTATATCTATACATTGACTTGGTGCACTGTTGGACGGCTGCTATCCCGCTACGGCAGTACGGCCCAGTGGGTCCACATACCCACAGATTATGACAATTTGTGAGTGATCAAGTCCTGGATTTAATTGTCCAAGAATCGTATAAAATAAATCATAAGGGGTAAAATTTGTTTTACAGTCTGAAACAAATACACTTTTCTACCTCCCCATGAAAATCCCTCCCTCCCTTGGAAAGCCCAGAAACTAAACAAAAAATATGAATAAATGAAATTGACTCCCTAAAAGGAATCCCCCCACCCTTTTTGGTGTTTCCCAAGTTATATAGAAAATTCATAATTAGAAACGGTCCGGTAGGTTTTAAAACAGGGAAAGTTGCATAGGCCTGGTTTTGAAGGGCACATGGGGCAGTAAAACCAGGTATCCCTCCTCCTTCCATGTTTACTGCAAACCCGGCATCCCTTTTGGGGGTATTGTTTATTCTAAGTGGCAGGGACGAGGTGAAGGAAGTGGCGCACAGTGAGTCTTTTGACATCCTCTGACTTGAAGTATTCTCTAGGTGCGTGGGAGTCAAACAGGAGGTGCTCAATAATTTTTTCCTTGTACTGCAGGAAACTGATCAATAGAGTAAATGTTGCTTGTCATCATGAAACTCTTCTCTCACATAATATTGTGGCTCATTACAAAGTCTTAAGAGCTTGGTAGATTTGGATGGACTCAAAGTATTATTTGTAATGGTATTGCTTGATTTTCTGCACTCCTAATTGATAAATGGATCACAGTAGACATGTTCGATTATTTTACTTGTATGTATTATTGCACTTTTTCAATTATGTCGATTCTGGTCTCGAAATGTTGAGAGACCATAGGACAGTGTTTTTTATTTTTATGTTATGTTGCTAAACATTTCTCAATAAAAAAACTATAGATTTAAAAAAATTACACACTTAAGAGGGAGAAAAGGGTTCTCAATTTGTTGAGGTGATCATAGCCTGGGTCACTTCTTGGGGGGATTTGAGAATTATCCGAGAAGCGCATGAAACACATTATTGTTTCATAGCGGGTTCTGGCCATGACGTCTGAAAAACAGGGGTGCTGTGAATAGTGCTGGTAGCCCAGTAGGACCAGGTGGAAGGCTTTTTTTACTAACCCTATATTTAGGGTATTTCCCCAAGAAAATGTAATCTCAGAGATCATTGTGGGGATCCATCCTCTGGCATAGTAAAACCTTGGATTTTCGGTCACAAATTGCCTACCATATATATTTGTCTGCTTGAACTAAGTTCTGCTTCTGATGGAGTCTCTATCGCTGCCTGAACTGCTGGAGCACAGCAAGGTGTACACAGGCTCCGCAGTGAACATCCTGCGATTAATTTTTCGGTACACTAATTAACATTTTTTTAATATATATAACTAACAAAAAAGCAAACAGTAAACCACAGTTAATAACTGCTATTATAACAGTGTAATCAACAAAAAAAAAAGGGTAATCTGGGGGTGATTACTGGTAATCTGCAAACACAGACGAATATGTGGTGTTTTTCACATTCTGACAGCACAAGATTTGAAGCAGTATGTCTCTCTTCCCTCACAAAACAACTACAGTGAGAGGAGGAAGGGAAAAAGCACAAATCCTGTGCTGTATTTACAAAATATGTAACTATGGTTACTGTGATAGGTATATCTTAGTGACCATATGACCAGGGACCAACTATAACGGCCCCTATAGTTTCTATTTACAGGCAGACTCTACCTTATACTCACAGCCAGCCAGGGACGCCATCAGGGCAATACTAGTAGTACTCCCGTCAGTGGCCCGGCCACATGGCTGAAGAATAGTGGCCCGCCGGGCTGCCGTCGCCCCCCCCCCCCCGGACTGTCGGCCCCCCCTGCAGACCAGTTGCAATGCTCGCGGCCCCCCCTGCAGACCAGTTGCTTCACGAGCTGGATGGGGAAGATGCAGCATGAGAAGCTCCGTGTAAAGATCCCACCCCCCCCAGCCAGCTCCTTCTCTGCACCGCCGACTGGCTGTTGAGTGTTTCCCCCTCTGAATCCTGCTTCCATTCTTTCTGACCCCACTTGTAGAATATATAAAGTATGATAAAATGTTTTTGTTGTTTTTTTAGTTTTTCTAGCGTTTTTTTTTGTCGCAATTTTTGCAATCGCGGCAAAAATTGTGCAGTTTTGCCACAATTATATAAAAATAGCGGCAAACCACGTGATTTGTGCCGCGATTATGAAAATTGCATAAAAAAAGGATACAAAACATGAAAAAAACTAGTGCTGTTAGCCTATATTCTCACAGTGTGTTCAAATCACGTTTTTGGTGCGATTTTGCAAAAATGTTGCCAAAAAAATGGGATTTGACTGCACTGTGTAACTAGACTAAGTAATAGAAGGTTTTGCAAATACTCTCACTTTTTATGTTATACAAGTGAGTGTTGGAACCAAAATGGTGTATACCACCAATGTTATATAAATTTGTATTGAGGAAAGGACAAGTGGGACAAGAGTAATGGTTCCTTTGAAGAAATGTGAAAAATAAGAAAACTTTATTAGAGATTTTTAAAAATAAATAAATATTTTATTTAAAAAATATATTCCAATGTGGGTCTATTATGTTGTGGTGTAGATGACCCCTGTCAAACACCTAGGACAAAATAAGCCTAAGAGTTAATTGTCTATCATATATTTCTGTAATACACTATTATAATCAGACTTGCTTGTAGTATATTACTTTATAACAAGCTTTATTGTTGCTCTATTTTGAGCTAAGTCTATTATATCAGAGTTAAGTAACCATAGGGCAGTGATTTTTTGTTCCCAGTATGCTGTATTCACATATTCTCAATGTATCAATGCTTTGTATTTGTATACATTGAGTGTATCAATGTTGTGCTGTATTTACATGCACTGATTGTATCAATGTTGGCTGTGAGTAGGTGTCTTGTCGTTCTCACCATGTGAAAGATGACAGGCAAAACCGCAATAGATATATTGCTGGGAAATTTGAATTCACCGTTGGTTACACTTAGGGTATGTTCACACGACAGCGTCCGTAACGGCTGAAATTACGGGGATGTTTCAGCCTGAAAACATCCCCGTAATTTCAGCCGTAACGGCATGTGCAGGCGCTAGAACGCCGCGTCAATTACAGACATAATTGGCGCTGCTATTCATTGGAGTCAATGAATAACGGCTGCAATTACGGCCAAAGAAGTGACAGGTCACTTCTTTGACGCAGGCGTCTATTTACGCGCCGTCATTTGACAGCGGCGCGTAAATATACGCCTCGTGTGAACAGACAAACGTCTGCCCATTGCTTTCAATGGGCAGATGTTTGTCAGCGCTATTGAGGCGCTATTTTCAGACGTAATTCGGGGCAAAAACGCCCGAATTACGTCCGTATATAGGCCGTGTGAACATACCCTTATTGTGATGTGCCAGTTGATCAGCCTGGCAATCCAGATCGAGATGATATATGTCAATCACCAGCGCTATATTTTTCCTGCCAGTGGTGAAGTGCACTATATGAGGTACACTTGTAGTTCGATGCTAATAGTAGGTTAGACACCAGTCAAGTGTCATGTGCATCGCTAACCATCGCTAACACCTGCTTCTAGGATAGACAGTTTTTCAATGATTTTAGTATAGTGCCCTGCGTTAATATGCCTTGAATTTACTATGTCAGCGGCTAGAGCGTAAGCACCGCTGGATTCGGAGAACGCAGGGCAGAATTGTCTAAAGTATTTGAACTGAGCAATCTCTATGTGCCGTTATGATGACACAGTGGACGCTAGCAGTGATTTCATCTGTCAGCATTCGGCGAGATTGCCGGGTGAGCTGTCTCATGTGCCGCTGTGAGAGCTATGTGGACGCTGTCAGTGGATTTAACTCGGCAGCGTTCGCCAGAAATTATCGTCGATCTCCCAACTGGGACAGGCAAGAGAAAGTAGCTGGGCTCCAAGTTAGATTGACTATTGGATTGTATTACAGATTTTTGATAGATGCTAGACCTTATACATTGGTATCGTACATTCGTATGGCTAGACACCCGACGCGCGTTTCGCCGGCATTCCTGCTTCCTCTTGGGGTAACTAGACTAAGGCCTTATTCAAACGGCCGTGTTTGGTCCGTGATATACATTAAACACGCAAATTTCTGTTTTTTGGTCACCTTAGTGCTCCAAAAAGTGATCAAAAAGTTGCATATACCCCAAAATGGTATTGGTGAAAACTACAACTTCTCCTGCAAAAAACAAGCCCTCATATGGCTATATAGACGGAAAAACAAAAAAAATATAGCTTTTGGCTGGTGGGGAGGAAAAAACAAGAGTGCAAATGCAAAAAAGGGGTTAAATCAGCTGCATACCTATTATGTTGCAGAATTGTAATGTATTTCATCCTTTACAATGTAAAGGGTTAATTTGCTGTGAAACCCTAGCAACTTCTGTAACGCACACATTGAGGAATTTGGTGCACAAAATCCGCATCAAAACCGCAGGTAATTCCGCAGGTAAAATCTGCACCTAATAGTGCGTTTTTTTATACGTTTTTAGGTGTGGTTTTTATATTTTGATACGGAAATAGGTGCAGGTTTTATGCTGCAGAGTTTTTTTTTTGTTTTTTTTTTAAACCAGTCAGAAACAATTTGCAAGCGAAAACGCAATAAATTGACATGTATCATATTTTCATATACGCACTGCACCGCAGGTCAATTTTTGTGCAGAAAATGCGACATGTAGACGAGATTTCATAATCTCATTTACTTTGCTGGTACTGTTTACACTGCAGATTTTCTGCACGAAAATACCCGCGACAAATTTGCATGTAATGAGCATTGTGTGCATTTGGCCTAACAGAGTTTTTTTTAACTCACCCTAAGGTCCCGGTCACACATGTTGGATTTGATACGGATTCCAATGACATGCCGATGATTCTGCATCATTCATGCATATGAGGTTTCGCCAACACAGTTCACATTCTGCGAAAAAATTTCCACGTGTATTTTTGTCCATACCATGAAAAGAAATCCACCACAGCAATAAGTAGCATGTGACTTATATTACATGGAAAAGCCGAGAATAAGCAACTTTGAATGACAATGGCCTTGTTCACACAGTTTTTTGCAGGCAGAAAAATCTGCCTCGAAATTCCTTCAGGCTTTCTCTGCCTCCCATTGATGTCAATGGGAGGTCAGAGACGGAAATGCCCGAATAAAGGGCATGTCGCTTCTCTTTCTCGCGAGCTTTTTTTTTCCGCTAGTGGGAAAAAAATGCCTTCGTCTCCCATTGAAATCAATAAGAGGTGATTTTGGCTGTTTATTTCCGCAGTTTCCAACGCAGTTTGCGCTGCAAAAAATGAGGCAAAAATCTCTGTGTGAACAGTGCCTTATTCTTATGCGGATCTGCTACACGCTTGTGGCACATCTGCATCAGAAATCAAAGGGAAATCCTCTAATTTTTGCAGTGAAAAAAAACATTGAACTTTGATGGCAACGTAAGAACGGAGCATTAGTTCTCCTTACATCCTCACAAGCGCTTCCCCCTCCCTTAACGCCCCCTTCATGTCATGTTGTTGCCCTAAATTTATCGTGTACGTCAGGAAATCTCCTAACGTATACTATAAACAACGTAGACGATAATTCACAGGGCTGCATTATCTCCTATCTCCTGGAAGACGTCGGTTTACCTTATTTTTGAAGGATGGAGTAGCGTAGTAGACTTTGCTATTCCGGATTCCCCAGTCAGAGCATCACAAGTGCTCTACCCATGGACTTTGTCCCTGGGAAAGCTCCTGACATCACTGTCCATATATGTAAAGTGAATCCCCGGTCAGAGCTTTGCCGACGCTCCGGCCGTGTACTCAGGCCTTGCAAAGTTTCGGACGTCACTTTACGTATATGGACATCAGGAACAGCGCTATAGTCCCTGGGCAGAGTGCTAGTAGAAGGCTCCAGCCCTGTTCATGGACAGTGACTTCAGGAGTTTCCCCAGGGCCATGCCCCAGGCGATGTATGCCACTGTATGTCATACAGTCGGATAAGTTTTGGCTAAATAGATCAAAATCCAGAGCATTAACCGGTCACTGCCTGCTCCATGGTTTCCTTCACTGTAATTGACATCAGCACCAAAATCAGTTAATGTGTATAAGGTACAAACGTGAGTTCCTCACTTTCCGTTGCCCATCCATGGTAATAGAGGGGGGGTCAGATATTTTGGCTGTATGGGGCCCAGAAATTCCTGATGGAGGCCTTGCTTTTGTTTTTAAACCCGATGGAGGGGGGGGGGCGATCGGTAGCACTTCATTATAACTGTAAAGGATCTGCCAGGCACAGCTTCGGTGTTAACTCCCATAGGTAATCAGTCTACACCTGAATCTACGTCTCTGAGAATGACTCCTTCTTCCACCACTCGGGATGGCAGGCTTAGGAGTGGGAGAGCCTATCGCAGCCTGGCCAGACGGAGCTAGCTCCCGCCCTCTGTCTATTTATACCTGCCTTTCCTGTTTCTCCCTTGCTTGTGATTCTTTCCGTGTGGTTTCCTGGCCCAGCTACAGCTCCTAACTATTTGATCCTGTTCCATACTGACCCTGGCTTACTGACTACTCTTCTGCTCTGCATTTGGTACCTCGTGCTCTCCTGGTTTGACTTGGCTCGTTCACCACTCTGTTGCTCACGGTGTTGCCGTGGGCAACTGCCCCTTTCCCTTTGCTTTCTATTCCCTTGTATGTTTGTCTCGTGCACTTACTGAGCGTAGGGACCGCCGCCCAGTTGTACCCCGTCGCCTAGGGCGGGTCGTTGCAAGTAGGCAGGGACAGAGTGGCGGGTAGATTAGGGCTCACTTGTTCGTTTCCCTACCCCCGTCGTTACATAATCACAAGCCCATACCTAGTCTACCCTGGTCCCTGACACCACTATGGACCCCCTTGAGACCCTGGCTCAGCAAATGCAGGGTCTCTCCCTACAGTTCCAGGCCCTGGCTCTGAGGGTCAACCAGCCTGATGCTACCTTGGTAGTTCCCCTCACCTCACCTCCTGAACCCCACCTCAAGTTGCCCGACCGGTTCTCAGGGGACCGGAGGGCTTTTCTCTCCTTTCGGGAGAGTTGTAGGCTTTACTTTCGCTTAAAGCCCCACTCCTCAGGTTCTGAGAGCCAGCGAGTGGGTATAATTATGTCCCGGCTCCAGGACGGGCCCCAAGAATGGGCCTTCTCCTTGGCTCCTGACGCCCCTGAACTTTCCTCCGTTGATCTTTTCTTTTCTGCTCTCGGACTCATTTATGACGAGACTGACAAGACCGCCTTTGCCGAGAGTCAGCTGGTGACCTTACTTCAGGGTAAGAGACCTGTTGAGGAGTATTGTTCTGACTTTAGGAAGTGGTGCGTAGCTTCTCGTGGAATGACCCTGCCTTAAGGTGCCAGTTTAGGTTGGGTCTGTCGAATGCCCTGAAAGGCCTGCTAGTTAGCTATCCCTCTTCTGACTCCCTAGACCAGGTTATGGCTTTAGCGGTACGACTTGACCGACGTCTCAGGGAACGACAACGCGAACGTTTATGTGTTTTCTCCTCCGACTCCCCCATGATGCCTCCCGAGGTTCAGTTGCTTCGTTCTTCCCCCGGAAGACTCAGAGGTACCTATGCAACTCGGGGCCTTCGTGTTCCCCCAACAATGTAGAGATTTCCGCAGGAAGATTGGTCTCTGCTTCTACTGTGGGGATGACAAGCATCAAGTGAACAACTGTCCTAAGTGTAAGAATGCAGCCGGAGAACTTCCGCGCCTAAGTGATCATCGGGGAGGTCACTTGGGTGCACAGGTATTTCCCGTAAATATGAAACGCAATAAGATCTTGCTTCCCTTTCAGGTCTCTTTTGGTGGTAGGTCTGCTACCGGCAGTGCCTTCGTGGATTCAGGGTCCTCTGCTAATATCATGTCTGTAGAATTTGCTATGTCTCTTGCTATGCCTTTGATTGATTTGCCTAAACCTGTCCTGGAAGTGGGTATCGACTCCACTCCTCTTGCTAATGGTTATTTTACACAGCATACCCCTGTTTTTGAACTCCTTGTTGGCTCCATGCATTTGGAGCAGTGCTCTGTACTGTTGATGCAGGGATTATCGTCCGATTTGGTTTTAGGCCTTCCCTGGTTGCAGTTGCATAATCCCACGTTTGACTGGAATACTGGGGAGCTTACCAAATCGGGTAATGAATGTTTGACGTCATGTTTTTCTGTTAATTCTATTTCTCCCCCTGAGGAGGTGAACACGCTACCTGAGTTTGTTCGGGACTTTGCTGATGTTTTCTATAAGGAGGCCTCCAAAGTGTTACCTCCTCATAGAGAATACGATTGCGCTATCGAATTTGTACCAGGAGCTAAGCTTCCTAAGGGTAGGATATTTAATCTTTCTTGTCCCGAACATGAAGCCATGAGAGAGTATATCCAGGAATGCCTGGCCAAGGGTTACATTCGGTGCTGGCTTCTTCTTCGTAGGGAAGAAGGATGGTGGTCTCAGGCCATGCATTGACTACCGTAACCTGAATAAGGTCACTGTAAGGAACCAGTAATCCCCTTCCTTTGATTCCTGATCTCTTTAATCAGGTTCAGGGGCCCAATGGTTCTCTAAGTTTGATCTACGGGGGGCGTATAACCTTATCCGCATCAAAGAGGGGGATGAGTGTAAGACTGCGTTTAACACGCCCGAAGGTCATTTCGAATACCTCGTCATGCCCTTTGGGTTGTGTAATGCTCCGGCGGTCTTCCAGTATTTCATAAATGAGATTTTGAGAGATTACCTGGGCATATTTCTTGTAGTGTACCTTGATGACATGCTGGTGTTTTCCAAGGACTGGCCCTCCCACATTGAGCATGTCAGGAAGGTACTCCAGGTCCTTCGGGAAAACTAACTGTTTGCAAAAAGCGAAAAATGTGTGTTTGGGGTACAGGAGATACAATTTTTGGGTCAAATCCTCACTCCTCATGAATTCCGCATGGACCCCGCCAAGGTTCAGGCTGTGGCGGAATGGGTCCAACCTGCCTCCCTGAAGGCGTTACAGTGTTTTTTGGGGTTTGCTAATTATTACAGGAGATTTATTTCTAACTTCTCGGTTATCGCTAAGCCTCTTACGGACCTCACTCGCAAAGGTGCTGATCTCCTCCACTGGTCTCCTGAGGCTGTCCAGGCTTTTGAGGTCCTTAAGAAATGCTTTATCTCGGCCCCAGTGCTGGTTCAGCCCAACCAAATGGAGCCATTTATCGTGGAAGTTGACGCATCCGAGGTGGGAGTGGGGGCTGTCTTGTCCCAGGGTACCAGGTCCCTCACCCATCTCCGCCCCTGTGCCTACTTCTCAAGGAAGTTTTCGCCCACTGAGAGTAACTATGATATTGGCAACCGCGAACTCTTAGCCATTAAATGGGCATTTGAAGAGTGGCGCCACTTCCTGGAGGGGGCTAGGCACCAGGTAACGGTCCTTAACGACCACAAGAATCTGGTTTTCCTAGAATCTGCCCGGAGGCTAAACCCGAGACAAGCTCGATGGGCGCTATTTTTTACCAGATTCAACTTTTTGGTTACCTATAGGGCTGGGTCTAAAAATATTAAGGCCGATGCACTGTTGCGTAGCTTCATGGCCAGCCCTCCTTCGGAGGAAGATCCTGCTTGTATTTTGCCTCCCGGTATAATCATTTCTTCTATTGATTCTGATTTAGTCTCTGAAATTGCGGCTGATCAAGGTTCAGCTCCCGGGAACCTTCCTGAGGACAAGCTGTTTGTTCCCCTGCAATACCGGCTAAGGGTACTTAGGGAAAATCATGACTCTGCACTATCTGGTCATCCAGGCATCCTGGGTACCAAACACCTCATTGCCAGAAACTATTGGTGGCCTGGGTTGCCTAAAGACATTAAGGCCTACGTCGCCGCTTGTGAGGTTTGTGCTAGGTCCAAGACTCCCAGGTCCCGACCAGTGGGCTTACTACGTTCGTTGCCCATTCCCCAGAGAACTTGGACACATATCTCCATGGATTTTATCACCGATTTGCCTCCATCCCAAGGCAAGTCGGTGGTGTGGGTGGTAGTAGACCGCTTCAGTAAGATCTGCCACTTTGTGCCCCTCAAGAAACTACCCAACGCCAAGACGTTAGCTACCTTGTTTGTCAAACACATCCTGCGTCTCCATGGGGTCCCTGTCAATATTGTTTCGGACAGAGGGGTACAATTTGTTTCTTTGTTTTGGAGAGCCTTCTGTAAGAAGTTGGAGATTGATCTGTCCTTCTCCTCTGCCTTCCATCCTGAAACCAATGGCCAAACTAAGAGGACTAATCAATCTCTAGAACAATATTTAAGGTGTTTTATCTCTGACTGTCAATATGATTGGGTCTCATTCATTCCCCTGCCTGAATTTTCCCTTAATAACCGGGTCAGTAACTCGTCAGGGGTCTCCCCCTTTTTCTGTAATTTTGGGTTTAATCCACGGTTCTCCTCCGTTTCACCTGGTAGTTCCAACAATCCCGAGGTAGAGGTCGTTCATCGGGAACTGTGCACAGTCTGGGCCCAGGTTCAGAAGAACCTAGAGGCGTCCCAGAGCGTACAAAAAAACTCAGGCTGATAGAAAACGTTCTGCTAACCCCTTGTTTATGGTCGGGGATCTGGTGTGGTTATCGTCTAGGAACTTGCGTCTTAAGGTCCCGTCCAAGAAGTTTGCTTCCCGGTTTATTGGGCCGTATAAGGTCATTGAAGTCCTCAATCCTGTCTCCTTCCGACTGGAGTTGCCCCCATCTTTTCGTATACACGACGTTTTTCATGCCTCCCTCCTTAAACGCTGCTCCCCGTCCTTGGCTCCCTCGAGGAAACCTCCTGTTCCTGTTCTCACCCCTGAGGGGGTGGAATTCGAGGTGGCCAAGATTGTGGACAGCAAGATGGTCCAAGGCTCCCTCCAGTACCTGGTCCATTGGAGAGGATACGGGCCTGAGGAGAGGACTTGGGTACCCGCCCGGGATGTTCACGCTGGGGTATTGGTCAGGAAGTTCCACCTTCGTTTCCCCAGTAAACCAGGTCCACTTTGAAAGGGTCCGGTGGCCCCTCATAAAAGGGGGGGTACTGTAAAGAATCTGCCAGGCACAGCTTCGGGGTTAACTCCCATAGGTAATCAGTCTACACCTGAATCTACGTCTCTGAGACTGACTCCTTCTTCCACCACTCAGGATGGCAGGCTTAGGAGTGGGAGAGCCTATCGCAGCCTGGTCAGACGGAGCTAGCTCCCGCCCTCTGTCTATTTATACCTGCCTTTCCTGTTTCTCCCTTGCTTGTGATTCTTTCCGTGTGGTTTCCTGGCCCAGCTACAGCTCCTAACTATTTGATCCTGCTCCATACTGACCATGGCTTACTGACTACTCTTCTGCTCTGCGTTTGGTACCTCGTGCTCTCCTGGTTTGACTTGGCTCGTTCACCACTCTGTTGCTCACGGTGTTGCTGTGGGCAACTGCCCCTTTCCCTTTGCTTTGTATTCCCTTGTATGTTTGTCTCGTGTACTTACTGAGCGTAGGGACCGCCGTCCAGTTGTACCCCGTCGCCTAGGGCGGGTCGTTGCAAGTAGGCAGGGACAGAGTGGCGGGTAGATTAGGGCTCACTTGTTCGTTTCCCTACCCCTATCGTTACAATAAGAGTATATCTTTCTCCATATTTTAGAGACTGCTTTTCACCATTGGAGTGGGCTGTTGTTCCCCCCAATTGGAGTACTGACTTTAATTTGTCCACAAACATATGTAAACAGTCTTTCCTCTATAAGCTATATCTGACGCTCAGCAGATTCAAAATATAACATTCATATTTTCAAAAATAAGGGAGTCCATGGATTAATTTTGAAACCCTTCGCGCTCAGTGACGTTCTATTCCATCATGGTAACCATATAATTCGTATTCCATGACGGAATAGTACGTCACGGGAGGAACGGCCATTTTGGCCGTCTTCCCGACACATACAAGAGCTGTGACAGCTGCTGTCTTGAACAGCAGTTGCCGCACCGCAGCTCCTATAGTGGGGACCAATCGCTTTGTCCCCGCTGATTAACCCCTTAAAAGCGGCGCTCAATAGCGATCGTGGCTTCTTAGGGGTTAAACCACCATCGACGGCCCGCTACATGATAGCGGGCAGCGATGGCTGCTATCGCAACCGGACGCCTAACAATGGCATTCGGCTATGCCATCTACGGAAGTCTAGTGGGTCCTGAGAAAGTCAGTAGAGCTCTAATACACTGCACTATGCATGTAGTGCAGTGTATTAGAATTGCGATCAGGGCCTCCTGTCCTCAAGTCCCCTAGTGGGACAAAGGAATAAAGTAAAAAAAAGTTACAAAATGCACCCCAAGAAAACTACAATGCATTCCTCAAGGGGTCTAGTTTCCAAATTGGGGTCACTTTTGGGGGGTTTTCAATGTTTTGGCACCACAAGACCTCTTCAAACCGGACATGGTGCCTAATAAAAAAGAAGCCTCAAAATCCACTAGGTGCTCCTTTGCTTCGGAGGCCGGTGCTTCAGTCCATTACCGCCCGAGGGCCACATGTGGGATATTTCTCAAAACTGCAGAATCTGGGCAATAAGTATTAAGTTGCGTTTCTGTGATAAATCCTTTTGTGTTATAAAAAAAATCGTATAAAGAGGATTTTCTGACAAAAAAAAAATGTAAATTTCACCTCTACTTTGCTCTAAATTTCTGTGAAACACCTAAAGGGTTCATAAACTTTCTAAATGCTGTTGTGAATACTTTGAGGGGTCTAGTTTCTAAAATGGCATATTTGATAGGGGTTTCTAATATATGGGCCCCTCAAAGCAACTTCAGAACTGAACTGGAACCTAAAAAAATAAATAAATGAGGCAATACTTCGCTTCTTACATTATACTGATAATAAGCCGTGCCCACCCCGAGATGACCCCAGTTTTGACCGTTTGTATAAACGGAGACCCCTATTAGACCGTTCCAGTGCCCGGTTTTCCCAAGCATACACCCCCGAGAAGTGTATTTCTATTGATGAGTCCCTGCTACATTTTAAAGGGAGGGTTCAATTCCGCGAGTACCTGCCGGGTAAGAGGGCAAGGTATGGCGTGAAGATGTATAAGCTGTGAGAGTGCATCAGGGTATACCTACAGGTTTAGGATATATGAAGGAAAGGCCACCCCCAAACCAGACTGCATCCTGGACTACAATAGGTACATGGGAGGGATGGACTTGTAAGATCAAATCCTGAAGCCCTACAGCGCCATGCGGTGTGGTATAAGAAGCTGGCCGGGCACATCATACAGATTGCATTGTACAATGCGTACGTGCTACGTCGATGTGCAGGCCAGACGGGAACTTTCCTGGAATTTCAAGAGGTGATTATCAAGAACCTAATCTTTAGGGACCAAGAAGGGGGGGCACCCAGTACTTCTGGAAGCGAGCCCACATGCATGGTACCAGGGCAACACTTTCCAGGAGAAGTTCCCCAAACTGGCAAGAAGGGAAAAAGTCAAAAGAGGTGCAAAGTCTGCTAAAAGAGGGCGATAATGGATGACACAATATATCAATGTGACAGGTGTCCCGAATAACCAGAGCTCTGTATGAAAGTGTTTTAAAATTTATCATACATCCCTTGGTTTATAATTTACCCCAATTTTACTTACCCTGATGCACTCCGCACAGCTTATCCCCCCTCGTCTTTCCCCTCTGGGCCCTGCTGTGTGTCCAGGCAGCTGATAACAGCCACATGTAGGGTATTGCCATACCCGGGAGAACCCACATTACAGTTTATGGGGTGTAGGTCTCCGGTCAAAATGCTCACTACACCTCTAGATGAATGCCTTAAGGGTGTAGTTTTTAAAACGGGGTCACTTCTTGCGGGTTTCAACTGTACTGGTACCTCAGGGGCTTCTGCATACATGACTTCGCACTAGAAAATCCCCAGTAGGCCAAATGGTGGTCCTTTCCTTCTGAGCCCTCCCATGGGCCCAAACGGCAGTTTATCACCACAAATGGGGTATTGCGGCACTCAGAACAAATTGCACAACAGAATGGGGTATTTTGTTTCTTGTGAAAATAAGACATTTTCAGCCAAAACTACATATTATTTGAAAAAAATAATTTTGTTTTCATTCCCAGCCCAATTCAAATAAGTTCTGTGAAAAAACTATGGGGTCAAAATGGTCACAACACCCATAAATGAATTCCTTGAGGGGTGTAGTTTCCAAAATGGGGTCACTTTTGGTGGGTTTCCATTGCTTTTATACCTCTGAGGCTCTGCAAATGCGACATGGCACCCGAAAACCAATCCAACAAAATCTGGACTCCAACAAACATATAGCGCTCCTTTCCTTCTGAGCCCTCCCATGGGCCCAAACGGCAGTTTATCACCACAAATGGGGTATTGCCACACTAAGGACAAATTGGGCAACAAAATGGGGTATTTTGTTCCTTGTGAAAATAAGAAATTTTGATCACAAATGACATTTTATTGGAAAAAATGACATTTTTTTCATTTCAGAGCCCAATTCAAATACGTGCTGTGAAAAAACTGTGCGGTCAAAATGGTAACAACAACCCTAAATGAATTCCTTGAGGGGTGTAGTTTCCAAAATAGGGTCACTATTGGGGGATTCCTACTGTTTTCACACCTCAACACCTCTTCAAACCTGGCATGCTGCCTAAAATATATTCTAATAAAAAAGAGGACTCAAAATGCACTAGGTGCTTCTTTGCTTCTGGGGCTTGTGTTTTAGTCCACGAGCGCAGTAGGGCCACATGTGGGACATTTCTAAAAACTGCAGAATCTGGACAATACATATTTAGTAGTGTTTCTCTGGTAAACCCTTCTGTGTTACAGAAAAAAAAATGAATAAAATTGAAATTCAGCAAGAAAAATGAAATTTGCAAATTTCACCTCCACTTTGCTTTAATTCCTGTGAAATGCCTGAAGGGTTAAAAAACTTTCTAACTGCTGTTTTGAATACTTTGAGGGGTCTAGTTTTTAAAATGGGGTGTTTTATCAGGGTTTCTAATACATAGGCCCCACAAAGCCACTTCAGAACTCAAGAGGTACCTTAAAAAAAAGGCTTTTGAAATTTTCTTAAAAATATGAGAAATTGCTGTTTATGTTCTAAGCCTTGTAACGTCCAAGAAAAATAAAAGAATGTTCAAAAAACGATGCCAATCTAAAGTACACATATGGGAAATGTGAACTAGTAACTATTTTGGGTGGTATAACCGTCTGTTTTACAAGCAGATGCATTTAAATTCTGAAAAATGCAATTTTTTCAAAATTTTCTCTACATTTTGCAATTTTTCACCAATAAACACTGAATATATCGACCAAATTTTACCACGAACATGAAGCCCAATGTGTCACGAGAAAACCATCTCAGAATCGCTTGGGTAGGTTTAAGCATTCCGACGTTATTACCACATAAAGTGAAATATGTCAGATTTTAAAAATGGGCTCTGAGCCTTAAGGCCAAAACTAGGCTGCGTCCTTAAGGGGTTAAAGTCGTCAAGTCAACTATATCTCTTGCTGCTGATATGTCCTGTACATGCTCCCTCACCCGTAACCTTAGTTGTCTAGAGGTTAGGCCCACATAGACCATAGGGCAGTCGCATGTAGCATAATATATCACGTGAGTAGTACTACACGAGATATATTGCAAAATTTTGAAACGTCTGTCCGTCTTTACAGAGTCAAAATATGTAGTCCGCAAAATATTTGGGCATGCTATGCAGTCACCGC